>NC_059427.1:68809380-69117130 GCF_021028975.2 Sphaerodactylus townsendi | reverse complement strand
GGAGCCTTTTCTTCAGACCTGTTAGCAAACTTACTGCTTTCCAACTCAGAAAGATTTTGCATGTGTATGCAACCAAATGCTGTCGGCTCCAGTTCCAAGCTGCCATCATTGCTTGCCTTCCTGGGAATGCTCAGAAAGGGCCCAATCAGCTTCGTGGGCTTTATCATGCTGCCACCGCTCAGCCTAGAAAGCAATCAGGGGCAACTGATGCTGTGACATGTCAGATTAGAGGTCACCCAGTCCTTCCTGACTGAAGACTATGGCAGATTCACATGAGTAGTTGTTGCTTCTATTTGATTTAGGTTGTCTCAAAAAGCACTTATACTGAAGCAAACTTTCAACATACGAATGACTTTAAGTATAAAACAAAGCTGAAAATCTCATTCAGATCCATACTCTGCCTTGATACTTGCTGTGTAAGCTTGAGCCAGTCATTCTTACCTTAACATATTCTGGATTTTTGTGAGGGTAAGTGGAAGCAGGGAAAATAATGTATGCTATACTGAGCTTCCTGAAGGAACAATGGGATCATAATGTACTATAAAGATACCAATAACCACAACCTTCCATCAGGTATTTAAACCAGCAAATGAAAACTATAATCTGAATAAATATCCAACCTATCACTCCTATTATTTACAGCTTTCCCCAGAACCTCAAGATGAACAAAGACGGCACAATTTTTCTGCAATGACACTGACTTGCTCACATGAAACTATCTGTCCAGTATGAACTAACTGGGATTATTCCTCATTTTTCAGATGTCTTAATGTAAGAATTCTCACACACTGTCTCAGACCTTCAAGCTCAGTCAACTCCTACCCAGGTTTGTTTAACTACCACCTCTATATGAACATTCTATTTTCGCAGCATCTCCCTTCCAATAGAACGGTATACAAATTAGCAGGCTGGCAGCTTAGCAGGGTCTGTCAATTTATCTACATTATATGTATAAGCAGTAAAATAGCTTGCAATCTGAGTTAATATTTATTACATCTTGCTTTCCCCACCACACCAAAAGTACTAAAGGGAATTTAAGTACCCTACAGATTGCCTGGGTCATCTGTTCTTAGAAGCATGTGATCGTTCTGCAATACTAGTTATCTTTTTATTTTTACAATCCTTAGACAGTCCAGAATTCCTATTTTAAGCTTATCTGTTTTTAGTGAAATGTGGCTTATGCTCCTGGGCATTGCTATAAAAGGCTGTGGTTTGCATAATTGACATAGCCTCTTGACAGAAAGACAGAATGGATCTGATAGCAATCCCCTCAAACACACTCTTGAAAGGAAGAAGCATGAAAAGCTTCTCTGTCCTCAGGCATCACCTCTCCTGGGTTGCTACTCTGCTGCCTGCCAAGACAAAGGCCTCATTTTAAGGGACAGCCTGCATTGATTATTCTCCCCTTGGATAGGGGGAGAATAGGGGGAACTGCTGTACAGGATATATGCTCATGTAGGAGGAATGTATAATGTCAGTCACATGCTGTCTGTCCCAATGTCACCCTCAGCAGAGGGAGCACCATGCTAGTTTAGGCCTCCAATCTGGTACAGTCTGAGTTTATGACTTGAACTGCCAAGATGGCATCTATAAGCACATCAATAGAAAAAGTATAAAATCTTACTAAGCCAAAATATACAAGTAATGTGTCAAGAATAGGAATACCACTTAAAACATCAAATGGTAAGACAAATGTCAATGAAAAATGGTACAATATCAAATATCAACATATAGGAATGAACACACCACCAAATATCAAAAATATGTGTTACTAGAGTGTCACTAGTTATGCCCTTTTCAACAAAAAGAAGTAACTTCATTCGCCAGTGGTGTATGGCTCTAGGTGCCTCTGTCCCCGGGCACCACTAATGTCATGTGGGGGGCACAAACTCAGCCCCCCATATGACCAGGAAGACGGCAATGCAGTAGGAAGTCCTGCTGCCTTGTCATCTTCAGAAGCCCTTGGCCCCGCCAATGTCATCATTGATCATGGGGGTGGGCCCCCGCCCCCGAGGGGTGGAACCCACTCCTGTGATTATAAAAGCAAAGGAGATAAGGATGGAGCCTCAGTTGCTTCTGCTCTTCCCAGAGGGGAGGGCAGAAGGGACTGCTGGCTGGGAGCTGGGAGTGAGGGCGGGGCTTGGAGGCCCATCCCCTGAGCCCCACCCTCTGAGCGTAGAGGGGGGCACCCGGAGAACAGCCGTCTCCGGGCGCCATTTTCCCATCATACGTCTCTGACATTTGCCATGTGCTAGGACCTAAGTGGAGCATTCTAAAACAACGACAGTCCAACATGTGGCAAATGAAGTACTTGGTTCTCTTTGTTGAAAAGGGCACAACCAATATGAATATAATGGGCAAAAGTATCTACCCCTTTAAGGAGTAACCCACTAATTTAATTTGTACATTGAATACTGCATATCTTGAAGCAATTTTGCCAGTAGAACACATGACTTAGTCAATTTTTCTGAAACTAACCTCCTTCGCTTGACATGTCTATAATGATCAGAGATTAAGTGGATGACTGTTGTTTTTTATAATCCGCTAATTATTAATGGAAGAATAAATTGTGAAGAGATGCTTAATTGCTTCATTATGGGCATCAGTTAGCTGGTGTGTTTTGGAGACTGAAAAAAATCACTGATTGAATAAAAATATATATTTAAATATTTAGCAATGTAATTCTTTATCAAAACTAATATGTCTTATTGTTTAGTTTTTGTTTTCTTTATCTGCACATGGGGGACAATAGGATATAAACTAGGATATAAACGTCTTGGATACATGTCCGCTTTTTAAGTTCTTATATTTCTGTTGTCCTTTCGTAATGATTATTGTAGAATGGGATAAATGAAATAATGTTGCTACATGAAAGCTTTGGATTTTGATGTTTTGTCTAGAATTGTGAAGGTTTTTTCTATGTACAAGTATATTTAGTTCAATCCATTTCCATCCCAAGCATCTCCAGCAGAAAGGATAAGGTGATGTGAACAACCTCTTCCTGAGATTCTGCAGAGCGGCTGCCCACCTGCATAGACAATACTGAGCTTGATGGACAGAAGTTCTGATTCAGTATAAGGCAGCTTTATGTGTTCATTGGCACTGACTAATGGGATAGTTCAGCCTTAGTTCATATTAATAAACCAAATATTAACATAATAATGCATTTGCTTGATTACACTTTGTTTTTGTCAAGTGTTTTTATTACCTACTAGCGGGGTCCAGCCATGCGTTGCTGTGGCAATTGTCCTTCTCATCACAGTCTGCAACCCAAACAGATGTCTATGCAGGTCCAATGATCCGCAGCATAGCCTTTTGGGGTGGTCAAATGGAATCCCTCTTTTCCTTTTCAACTCACATTGTTATATGGTGGTGTCTTATTTTTTTTTAGTATAAGGTAACCCTTTCCATTCCACAATGGAACTGTCCAGAGTGTGAATCCCGCTGTCCATGAGGCTGGTTGACACACACAGTCCTGGCTTGGGTAAGGCAGAACTGGGGCAAGGAGGCTATCCCAGTCAGGCAGCAGAGGCAGGGTGGTGAGGCGCTCAGATCGAGGCCAGCTCCCTGGGTTCTTAAAGGGCCATGTGCAAAAGAAGCGGAGCCAATAGTGTTGGTTCACTCACACACACACACACACACCCAGATTTTCTTAGAAGAAAAAGGCAAACTCCAGCTCGCTTTTAGTAAAAGAGAGCTGTGGCGAATATGGGTGAGGAAGTAGGTAAGTGGTGGTTGGATTTGAGGGAGGGCAGAGTGAGGTGTGTGAGGATGAGCTGGATGAGTATTGTGTGGTAGCAGTGGGTGAGGCACAGAGAGTGAAAGTTACCTGCGTGTGAGGGGGGAACCTCAGCTGACGTCTCACACGGCAAAGTGTGTATGTGTTTCACTTCCACTCGTATTACCTACCAGTATTACCTATTTTCTGTTTTCACTGCTCATCTCTGCCCATCTCTGAGAACATTCTAAGCCCTCATTCCAATCCCTCTGGCCACAGACAGACAGGCCACAGCCAACTTCATGGCCTGGTGCGCCAGGAAAAAGACGTTTTACCTGGCTCAGGTATGGACTTTCGGCGATTTGAAGGTCCGATTACCTGCCGCAACAGGGAGGGACGTCATGTGAAAATGTGGGGGCGATCCGTCCAGCCATTTCGGCATTAGGGAGTGACTAACAAAGTCACTGTTTGCTTTTTATATATATAGATATGGGTTTCTTGTGAGTCTGTTAGCTCTTTGACCCCTCCCCATTAAAGTTTCTGTTTTAGTGTGTAGGATGGCAGAGAAAAGCACAAAAGATGAATGAAGTGCATACCCTCCAAGCAGAAGAAAATTATCTAGACCAAGTGTGATTTATGAACTCTGACTCACAAAAACTCATGTTGTAATAAATGTTGTTAGTCTTTAAGGTGCTGGCCACTGGATTTTACTACAATGGATTTTACTACAATACAATACATACTTTGTGCAGTATGTATTCAGTCTATTCTCTTTTCTTTTTCACTAGAAAGAACTTTAAACACTGACACCCTCTAGTGACTAAAGCAGCAATCTGTTTTAAATTACAAGCATTTGGAGAATTAACTTTGTGCATCTCCAGGGGATTTTGAGAGAGAGATGTAAAACTGGGTGCCATATTGATGGCATCCACTTCCACTCTCTCCACTTCTATAGCCAGTGGTGTGTGTGTGGAGGGGGGGAATGGGGCCCAGGGCAAAATGGCACCCGGGCCCTGCCCCAACACGTCCCGCTTTACCCCCACTTACCTTAGTTCAGCCAGCTACAAAGAGCAGCTGGCTGAAAAAGCAGCCTGGTGGGAACTACACTTCCCAGGAGACCTTGAGAGCCCCACCTCCTGCAGAGGCCTCTGGGGGTGGGAAAGGGGCATTTGTGGTTTCTGCTCCTGCCGCACCAGAAGGCTGCTTCGGGCTGCTGAGCCTGGCAGGGCGGGGCAAGGGGTGTGGGGTGCATGCCCGGGGTGCAGCGCCCCCCCGCCCTGTTGCAGTTAGGCAACTGTCTATAGCATCATATCCCTACTGAGCACCTTCCCCCCCAAAACCACCAACCTCCCCCAAACCCCAGGCTCCACCCCCAAATCAGCAGGAATTTTACAATTTTGAGTCAGCAACACTAGAAACTGAATTATCCAGGAAGACCTGGAGTTGGTTTGCCACTGATCTCTCACTTTGGCTGGAGAGGGCAGATTAAAAACGGGGCAATAATTAAGCACAACATTTTGATCTAGGGATTTTTAAAAAGTAGTGGATGGATAACCACCTGTTTCAGTGACTGAGCAAGGTGCCTCAGTTTAGTGACTTATTTATGATAATCATCAACAGCCTTGTAACCACAATGGTGCAAAAAGGGAGTTGGGCCTCTTCAATAATTTGTCATGTTCCTCCAATCAGCACTAGGATTGGTGTAAATTCTACCAAGAGTCTTTCAAGTGTAAATTTTCTATATAAAAAAGGAAGGAGCTGAGGTAAAAAGGTGTGAATCCTAATCTTCTAACCATGAATTCTCTGTTCAATTGGCTAGAACAAAATTAGCAGTTAAAAGGCTGAAGTGTCCTAATTTTAAAAGCCTGGAGGTGACATAGGATATCTGAAACATTTTTGCACTTTTCTAATTTTTGTAACTTTAAAACTATTGCATTGCTTATTAGATTCTTCATACTATTCAATCACATTCATTCATTCATTCATTCATTCATTCATTCATATCCCGCCCTATCCCCATAGGGCTCACACCATGTATCCACCTTGAGTCTGTGGTACAAAAATGGTAATCAAATAACAAAACACAAACAAACAAATGTATTGTTGAAGGCTTTCATGGCCAGATTTAACTGGTTGTGGTGGGTTTTCCAGGCTTGTGGCCGTGGTCTGGTGGATCTTGTTCCTAACATTTCACCTGCATCTGTGGCTGGCATCTTCAGAGGTGTATCACAGAGGGAAGTCTGTTACACACTGTGTCAGTGAGAAGGGAATGTTTAGTGGGGTACATATTGTCCATGTCCCAGGGTGGGGAACCAAACATTAAGTGTTTGGGTGGAACTTGTTATGCAAATATATGGTTGATGGTATTGTATTGCGGGTGGGGTTTATCAGTCCAGGGAGTGATTCACATTTTCATGCCCTGCAGCAGCAGCAGCAGTATTGGTGAATGCAAATCCTGTGTTTGGGTGGAGTCCATTGTTCATGAACTTAGCATGCCCTTGGGGTTTGCTTTTGGTGTTTTTAAGTACTGGTAGCCAAGCTTTGTTAATTATCAGAGTCTCTTCTTTCCTGTTGAAGTTGTCTTGGTGTTTGTGAATTTCAATGACCTCCCTGTGCAGTCTGACATAGTAACCTTCTGAATTGTCCAGAATTTCAGTGTTTTCAAATAAAATGTTATGTCCAGTTTTGTTTAAGACATGTTCTGCAACTGCAGATTTTTCAGGATGGTTAAGCTGACAGTGTATTTCGTGCTCCTTAATACAAGTCTGAATGCTGTGTTTTGTGGTTTCCATGTGGGCCTTTTCACAGCTTTCCAACCAAACACTTGCTGATTGGTTCCCCACCCTGGGACATGGAAAATATATATACCCCACTAAACATTCCCTTCTCACTGACACAGTGTACAACAGACTTCCCTCTGTGATACACCTCTGAAGATGCCAGCCACAGGTGCAGGTGAAACATTAGGAACAAGATCCACCAGACCACAGCCACCAGGCCAGAAAACGCACCACAACCAAACAAAAAAAATGATGGCTACCAGTGTACTCATTTCCTCCCACCACCATGAACATTTTCTGACTCCGGGCCTGATTAGCAAGGGGTCCTTTATGTAGTTCTTGCATGATTTTTGCAGACAGGGTGAGCAAGGGTCCAATGATGTCTCCTCTAGAAGCAGCGTTGCTTTTGACTTCAGGGCTATCTCACATAAGCAATTTAAGAATATAACATGCTTAAGGCAATGTCAGGACTGCTAATTGCTGGGAGGGGGATTTAGCTTTTTGCAGGTGCCCCCCTGGCCTTGGAGCTCAGCGGCTGGGACAAGCTCTCAGACTGCACTCTTTCTACTGTCCTGGTGGGGGTTTGCTGCAACTTATTATCAACAGTTTTGGCGCCTTTTTGCTAGAATTGTATTCTGCTGTCTTTCTCATGTCTTCAATAAAATCCTTGAACCCATCAAGTTAGTTATTATCTGAACAGGGAAATTGACAGGCAACAATTCTGAGCAGCTATACCAGAGGTGGAATCCAACCAGTTCTCACCACTTCTCTAGAAGTGGTTACTAATTTTTTTTCTGAGTGCCGAGAAGGGGTTACTAAAGCAACCTCCCTGCCCAATAGGGACTGGAGGTGCGTGTGTGCGGCGCCGCCACTGTTTGAATCCCACCACCATCGGAACCTGTTATTAAAATTTTTGGATCCCACCACTAAGCTATACTTAGAAGTAAACTCTATTTTATTCAATAGGATTTACTCTCAAGAAAGTGTTTGCAGAATTGCCATGTAGCTCACCAAGCAATGTATGTTGTATGAATGTGACTTTATCGACTACTTCAACTATTCCCAACTAACCCTAACCCTGGACCCCAAATTAATTTTTTTAAACCTTAGCAATAAAAATTTACCAACACAGTTTCATTGTTAACAATCTAGCTTGTTTGATTCAGCTCTGTAATGAGGCTGGCTGATTAAATCTTACCAGGATAAGCCAATGTCAAATGTAACATTTCTGGTCAAGGTGACAGAAAGGATGGTAAGAAGCACATCTTCAAGCATACAGAAATGAGGTTTTTGGCCCTGACCCCTTTCAGTCAGGCTTCAGGCCTGGTTAATGGGAAAGAGATAGCAGTAGTTGCCCTAACAGATTATCGCCAATTGCAGATCCACACAGATGTGTTTTCTTTTCTTGATTTAGACTTTTCTGCAGCCCTTGTTACTGTGGACTACTGCATCTTGTTACACTGTTTGGAGTTTGAAGTTACTGGCATAGCACTTTAGTGCTTTCAATCTTCTAAAATGTGAGAACAAAAACATGTCTTTGCAGATTCAAAATCACTTGCCTGCCTCATGACTCACTGGGTGCCACAGGGCTTTATTTTGGCATCTGTGTTGTACAGCATTTATACTAGACCATTAAAGAAAACTATCCAGAGCTGTGAGACTAGATGTCATCAATAGGATGGTGGTAACTAGTGCTATAAGGTCATCAATTTATCCCCGGATTTCTAGCCTTAGTCAGGTCTGAATATGATGATCAAGAGGACACTAGAGACCAAGATGAAACTTGTTACAATGGGAACTTCAGAAGATCTTTCATGTCCTGCAAAGAAATGACCCCGGCCACTTATGAAAAAAGTAAATAGGTTGTATTTATATATAATCTGAACCTAGAGGTCCTAACTGCAACAATTCCAGCAACCATCTTATCAACAGACCACAAGTTCTTTTTCTCAAGCACCACCAGGAGGCAGACACCCTCTCCCCCAAACATTAATTCAAATTCTTTGTCTAATTCTTTGTCATTCTTTACCACAAAACTGAATCCAGGCAGGACAGAGAGGAATTTAGGTCTCTAAATGGGGTTGGGAGTTCTCACAGAATTACAATTGATCTCCACATTATAGAGATCAGTTTCTGTAGAGAAAACAGACACTTCAGAGGGGGCACTCCTTGTGGGACTGGATACCTGCTGAGCTCCCTCCTCAAACTCTGTTCACCCAAGGATCCACCATCAAATCTTCAGGGATTTACAAACCCAAAGTTTGCAAACCAAGAGAGGATATTTGTTGGTACAGTTGATGTTAACAGAGGAGATTGCTCTTCTATTTCTGAGTCGACTGAAATTATCTTAAGCAAATATATAGAGTCTTTGAGAGGTACTGGCCCCAGTAAACAGTGCTGTATTTTCCCAGCTGCCCTTAGTGTAAGAAAACTGTCTCCTTTCTAGACTTAGCCAGTTTGGCTATAGTGCCAGTCCAACCTCACACAGTAATGGGAGGATTTGGAGGGCAGGGCATTGCACAAAGCTGCAACATCAGTTCTGTCTAGGAACCTGTAAGTGATACTGCCATGATGGTACAGACAAAAACAACAGAGATTGGAAAAAGTCTTAGAGTGTCAGTGTTACCACTTCCATCTTTCAACCAAAAGGGATGTTGGACACTGTGGCTGTTTATCTGTTTCTAGGCACAATTCAAAATGTTGGTTCTTACCTTTAAGGACCTAAATGGTATGGAGCCAGGGTACCTGAAGCACAGTCTTCTCCAGTACTATCTAGTTTGCCAGTTAAGATCTGCCTCTCAAGCCTGGTCTCAATCACCACACCTTCAGAGGGAGGCAGGAGGCAACTATAGACAAGGCATTTTCTATGGTGGCACCTCACCTCTGGAATGCCATCCCTTTTGAAAATTGCCTATTTTATTGTCTTTTAGATACAAGAATGAAATACATCTTTTTATTCAGAATTTTAATTAGGGGTTTCATCTTTTTTTAATGACCTGCTTCAGGTCTTAGATCTGTTTTATGCTGTTTATCTCTCATAGCTTGTTGTTTTTATATTGACAACTTATTATTTGAATTGTAAACTACTTTGAACAGAACTCTGATGAGGCAGCATAGAAATCTCCTAAATACATTTTTTAAATACTCAGGCCTGCCCTTTAAGAAGATTCAAAAGTTTCATCTGGTCCACAATTTGACAAAGCATTTGCTTTGGGATTCAATTTAAGTAACTGGTTGTTTTCTTTAAAGCCCTTCATGACATGACACTCATATTTTTACAGAATCACCTCCTGGTATAGACCTCTGTAGACACCAAGGTCAGCTGAGAAATCCCTCCTGAATCATTCTTCCTTTCTGGACAGCTTGTCAGGTCTCAACTGGAAACTAGGCTTTTCTGTTGCTGTTCCCTACTGTGGAGTAGCCTCTCTGATGCTGTGCACCAGATTCCCATATTCTAGGATTTTGAAAAAGCCTGTAAGATGCAGCTTTTCAGAAGACATTTGATGAAGGCTTGGGGTTAGTGACAGAGCTGATGTGGTTGAGGTAATTTATTTTTGTAGTAAATGCTCTTTTTATAACTTTTGTACTGTAAAGTTTGCTTTTAACTTCTTTGAGAACCACCCTGAGCTTTTGAAAATGCAGAATTTAAATATTTTGAATAAATAAGCAAGGAAGCATGTATCCCTCTCAAAAACCACTTGGGTGTGAATTTTCTACATCTGTTTGTCTGGAAATATTTGTAACTGTAAGTGAATTCATACGTGCATGACCATTACACCAGATAACTGCAACATCAGGCAAGGAGATGACTTGTTTAAGTCTAACGGCCTTTATTTATTTATTGTTTAGTTTTATATACCGCGCTATCCCCGAAGGGCTCTGGCACAAATAATACTTTTCACTATGGCAGTTCAGATTTTCTGCTGTGATCAAATGGTGTAATATATATGGCCCAATCTGGGTGAGGAGACAAATTGCTGCTCAGATGCTGTGCAGAGCCACGCCGATGCATTTGCCCCCTCCACTGGCATAAGGGGCTGGTGGAGAGGGCAAAAATGCCAGTGTCTGGGTGCCCCACAACTCTGCAGTGGCGAACCTCAGAAGTTACAATGGCATCTGAATGGACACCAGTGGTGGGCTGGCAGGCTGGGGCATCCCCAGGGGTGGGACCAAGTCAGTTTCCACCCCAAAGGGCAGTATAACTCTATTGAGTCCTATGGGGGGATTTTGAGGCAACAGGGGTCGTTTCCCCACTTACCTCGACCAAAGGTTGCTGCGTGCTACTCCCAGCGTGCATCATTTCTGGCATGCTCCCAGGCCCAATCTGGGTGCCGTTTCGAGGCGCCGTTTCGAGGAGCACCAGGAATGACGCGCGCTGAGGGGGCACGACAGCGGCAGCGTTGGGGCGGCTGCGTTGTCGCTGCCCCTGTAGTGGGGAGTGCCGGGGGACCCCGCGCTACTTGGGGAGAGTAGCGCGCAGCAGCAGGTAAGTGGGAAACGACCTCGGTTAGCTACCTCCCTGTGCCGCCTGCAGTTCTCAGGAGGACTTTGGATGAGGTTGTAAAAATAGAGGTTTGACATTTCTGTGCATTTTAAAGTTATTTGGGGCGGCGGGGGGGGGGGGATCTCCCATTTCTTTCCTAGGCCTTTACTTCTCTGAGTGATGTGCACATGTGTCATTCAGCCCCAAGGCTAGGTATAATAGGATTTCAGAAATCCAAGAAAAATCATACAACAGTCTTGCTGAAATTAAGCAGGTCTTGGTCTGACCTGAATGGGAGATCTTCTTGGGAACTCTACTTATGCTGCCTCTGATTCCACAATGGAAGAAAAGTAAGATATAAATATAACCAATGAACAACAAATAAATGGTAAGATAACTGTGGTTGCATATGGATGGAAAATTTCCGGTTTGGGATTTGTCAGTCATGAAAGTATATGCATTGTACACAAGTGGTTCAACTATATTAAAAAGTCATGTGTGAAACAGAGAAACTAAGAAAATACAAACGGTTCTGTTTTCATCGCTTTATGACTTGACCAAAGCCCCAAACTTATGCACACTTATTTAGAAGCAAGTTCCACTGACATTAATTAGACTTACTTCTAAGTAACTTCTGCAACACCCTGAGCTACCTTTTTGTATATTATTATGATCACAATTTAATCAGCCCGCATTTTAGGTCAATCTCGGCCATTCGTCCTTTGTTTCTCCCAGAACCCCCTGCAAGAGCTAACTTGGCAAAGTCTACCACGTGCTGCTGGTACTCACGGACGCATTGCAGGCACTTCTTGTACATGCCCCAGATGAACTCCCCGCACAGATCGCACCAGGTGGGCTGGTTCTGAGTGCAGGGCTTGAAGATGTGTCCCTCGCCCAGCTCCTCGGTCAGCTTGGGGTCGCTCTGGCCGCCCAGCAGCCGGATCTGTCTCACGCGGCTCAACAGTTCGGGCACCTTCCCGGGGGCGATCCTTAAGGCGTTGGCCCTCTCCAACCGGACCGGACGCTCGGACGCGCCTCGCGGGCCTCGAGTCAGGTCCAGCTGTTTCTCCAAGTTTAGGTTCTTCAGCTCGATCATCTCCTGGTCCGGGGGCCGGTTCATGGCCACTTCCAGGGGTGATGCTGCTGCTGGTCGTGGGAAGGCAGCCTGGAAACCGGGCTCGCTTCCCCATCAGGGCCCGAGGAACATCGCAGTCCCGTCTGCACGGGGCCAAGCCACTCACGCCCTCCTTCCACTCCTCCGTCCCAGAACTTTACGCTTCTCTTTTCTTCGCCTCGCTTCTCCAGAGAGAATACTCGTTGGGAAGATTAGACTTCAGTAGACCCTCCTGCCCTACCACCCCCGTCTCCTTCTTGGAGAACAAGCAGTTTTCTTGACTTCTCAACATCGGCCTTCTCGGTTATAACCCCAGTCCGTCAGAGGGGAAGGCTGCAAGAGTTGCATTCCTTCGAACCGTGGCGGAAAAGTGCTGCTCTCGCTCTTTTTTGCGCACAAACAAGCAAAGGAAAAGTCCCCGCTCCCCTCCTCTTCATTCATGTCTCTTCCCCTTACCGGGGAGGGGGGGGGGGGGGGGGAAGAGAACGAGAGACAGCCGAGGCGGTGCCTAGCCGTGGACGCTCGGGGGTTGTCGCCTTTCACCCCTCCCCGCTTTCCGCCTTGAGGCGCCTTCGGAGCAACGGAGGAGCCGCAGGAACATCCCCCTCCCCAGCTCAAGTTTAAAGAAAAAGCGCCACCCTGCATCTTCCTCCCGCCCTTTTAGCTCGTCGTCGGCATGCCTTCCTAAGCTCGACGAGCTAAAAGGGCGGGAGGGAGAGGCAGGGTGGCACTTTTACTGTTTTTAAAGATGCCAAAGAAAAAGGCAGTTTCCCAAGGGAAGGGGGCGGGAGCGACGACCAAGCGCGCTGCCCTCCGCATTCCCTTATTCCCCGCAATGTGACTGACTAGAGATACCTCGCCGGTTTAGTTGTAGGGCGTAGACAATATACCCAACTTGCGCACACCCCCTCTCTCTGCCTCTGCTCGCACGCTGGAAGTCTTTGGCTCACCCCCGTTTCTATAACGATGCTGCTATCTTTGAAGCAAACGACCACAGAGGCCAGAGCCTGACGTCAATTTTTGGGGGAAGGGAATTCCGGCGTAAGCCAGCAGAGCCCTGAGATACAGCTGGGGGTGGGGGATACAGTTTTCCGTTATTTGTTTTTTTTTATAGCCTTTCCCTTATCTCCTCCCACCAGTGCCCATGCCTAGAAGAGCTGAATGATAAGCAGAGAGTATCAACAGGTGAATCTTCTTTGCATGAGGGGAAATGTCCTTGTGGAATTACTGTGTTGTAGCAGCTCCAAAAGGACAGCTGCCCTGCTAGAAAAACATGGCATCCATACTCCTTGGTGCAACTGAAACAGGTTAGAAAGCCTTGTGGATGTAGTTGTCAACTGCATGGAGAAATAAAGCCTTGTCTGTCTAAAAGAAGAAGAGTTTGCATTTATACCCCACCTTTCTCTCCTGTAAGGAGACTCAAAGGGGCTTACAAACTCCTTCCTCTCCCCACCATGTGAGGTAGGTGGGGCTGACAGAGAACTGATAACTAGCCCAAGGTCACCCAGAAGGAATGTAGGAGTGCGGAAACACATCTGGTTCACCAGATAAGCCTCCACCACTTAGGTGGAGGAGTATGGAATCAAACCTGGTTCTCCAGATTAGAATCCGCCTGCTCTTAACCACTACACCACACTGGCTCCCTTGATAGAAAGTTACATAGCAGATAATGTTTCTTCCTTGTTCCATGAAATGCTTGAGTTTTTATTTTCCATACATCATGTCTTTACTAAAGGGTCAGAATATTTTTTCCAGGTCTGTTGGCAACCTTCTTTGTAAACTGTAAATCTTAGCCACTACACTAAGCTGGGTTTTGTTAACAGTAGCAAGCAGCAAGGCCTTGGTTAATCATGTAAGTTACATGGTAACAAGTTGCCTAGTGTTCACTGCCAGGTCTTCCCCGATGAGTTCTCCAACAAAGCCAAACCACCACTGACAAAAACCAAAGCTGACAGTATAGTTGTAGTTGTTCAGGGTGTTAGTTTCTTAAAGCTACTGGCATATATTCTACCTTAGGGTGGTTTACACCCCAATGTTTTGTTTTTTTTAATTTCAATTTTTTTCTGCAAACCAAGCTTGGCTTCAGTCTTTGGATTTAAGTATCCCTAAATTTGATCATACTGAGAATTAGATATATTGATAATAATTTCAGAGTAGTTGCTATTTTACAATGTAACTCTCAGCTGGTCGTCTTAGAAATCAGTCCTACTGCGTTAAATATTGTTTACTTCCATGAGAGTGTATATGGATTGTGGTCTCAGTTTGCCTTAGCACAAATAAATGGGAGTTTTGTGGCATCTTAAAGACTGATTTTTCCACTAGCATATTTTTTGTGGATTATACCATAATCCTGGCTCTAGTCCACAAATGATTGTACAACAATAAAATGTTGTTAGATTTTAAGAGCGGGGCAAGGGGAGACTGTTGGGGAGGCGTTGGGACAACAGGCCGCAAGGCACCACTTTACCACTGTGACAGCTTGTTGGGGGGGGTGGTTGGAAGGTGGGCAGGGGAACGGGGAGGATATTGGGGGGGACAGCAGGCCGCAAGACACCACTTTACCACTGTGATGGCTTGTTGGGGGTGGTGGTTGGAAGGTGGGTGAGGGAACAGGTAAGTTACTGGGGTCAGCATTTTTGAGCAGGACTATGACCCCACTAACCAATGGGTATGTAGGACAGTCCTGCATACCCATTGGTTGAGGGTTCATCGCTGGAACACTTTGCATGTTAGTGAATTATATAGGTAAAGATAAATGTTAACAATGGATATTTGAATTGTCTTTTTTCTGTGTGGTCTTGTTTTTGCTGCATTTGCTTTTGTATTTGCAATGTTATTGTTAATATACAGTCACAGTTCTCCTTGTGTAATAGACTTGATTGACTATTGTGTATGACCACTAGTAATTTCATGGATGTTCTTGGAGCTTGTTTGTAAACATTACCTTTTCTTCTCTCCCTACTGTTTGTCCTAGAAAAAGTATACCGTAAGTGATGGAATCTTTGGGTTTGTACTCCATATGAATTGATATCCTACCTTTACACCCAATGGGGATCCAGAACAGTGTATGTCATTATTACCGTGTTTTCCCAAAAATAAGACAGTGTCTTATATTAATTTTTGCTCCCAAAGATGCGCTATGTCTTATTTTCAGATGATGTCTTATTTTTCCGCTCCACAGCTGCATGCTCTGGTATTCTGTTTGACGGGCATGCTTCCAAACAAAAACTTTGCTACATCTTACTTTTGGGGGATGCTTTATATTTAGCACTTCAGCAAAACCTCAACTATGTCTTATTTTCAGGGGATGTCTTATTTTCAGTGAAACAGGGTATTGTTTCCTCCATTTCATCTTTACAAAAACTCATTGTCACTCAGCATTCTTTCATGGCAAGTCATGTCTCTTGGGAGTTTAGTTTTAGTTTGTATTCTGAGAGACATCACATTCTGAAGTTTTTGTACTTGGGGTTTTTCATTTTGCTGAGATTAGGGACCACAAGCAGTGCTTGGAGATCTGAGTCAACATGTACATTTCCATACCCGCTTCACACTTCCTGCCTATAAACAGAGGCCCATTCCCTGTCTGCTGTAAATCATTGTCTCAGAAGTAGTATCCTTTTGTGCAGTCATAATACTCTGGCCTCCCTTGTGGCTCTTAAAGAGTTTTTGTGATTCTCTTCCACTGACTTCCCAAAGGGGATACTACGGCCTTATCATCCTGTATTGGGAGCATCAACTCTCCCAAAGTAGTATACTGAGGATATTTTTGGATATAGGATTTTAGTCATAATTATTGGTCTGTCATCCCTCCTTTTGGAAATAATGAGATCCTCTACTTTATGTTTGTTGCAGTTGAATAAAGTTAACTGCAGCCTTTGTTTCCCCATATAAATGATAGCAAAGTATGTTATTTCTTGATGGATGGAATCATGGCAGCTGCAGGAACCACAGTAAGCCTCTGTTGCTGAGGATTTCTCATCTGAAACTGACCATTGCCAGTGACTAATTAACATGGAATCATATGTTGGACTTTCTCATTTTCCTGAAACCATCTCTCTTTTAGAAATGGGGAAAAATTTAAAAGAATGGAGAAAATAAAAGCAAGTAGGAACTTTAGAGGCTTTTTTTGTTTGCTCTGAGGCGCTGTAGCCTGAACTCTGGAGGCACTGTAACCTGAACTCTTCCAAAAAATTAAATCCAAAAATACTTTTCAAAGAAGCAAGAATTTGGTCTATTTTTTGCCATTTCCTGGGTGTAAGCATCTGCCAAGGGAATTCTAAATCTGGAGGGATTCAAAAAGTCAGAAGCAAACTTTGGAGAAATGTTGTTGCTTTTCATGGTTGAATGATTGAGAGCTCTTTATTGCTTCTCATACTTCCACAGCACTGAGATAATTATTTCTTCTTATATCACATACCAAACTATTTCCAGTATTTCTGTGTTATACAACTTCTAGCTGGTTTCCCAAGAACCAGTACAGATATAGTGATTGTAATGTAAAATGTAATATTTGAAATACATTGATCCTATTAAGGTTTGGATTTCAATTGTAGCCTACTAGGGTTCAGGCTCTTGTCAGTATTCCAAGGGATTTCCACACAGAATAACTGCAAGTATTGAATCAGTTAACACTAAGAGCCCAGATCCTGAGAAATGTGTGCCAAATACATTTTCAAAACTCCAGGTGTTATGTTTATACTTGAGTGCTTGGTTGAAAAGAAAAGTATCTGAGGGAAATGACATAAGAACTATCGAAAAGCAACTAAAAAGATGATAACGTTTTCCAAAAAAATAGCCTGGCAATTTTTTGATCACAAGTTTATTAAGAGGTGGTAGCTATAGGCTAGGTCAGGGGTAGGGAACCTGCGGCTCTCCAGATGTTCAGGAACTACAATTCCCATCAGCCCCTGCTAGCATGGCCAATTGTAGTTCCCATGGAACATACTGGGAGCTGATGGAATTGATTCAGGTTCCCTATCCTGGAAACTAGGTTGATATAATGTCAAAGAAACTACCACAATATTGTGTTGTTTTGAGGTTGTAGTGTGTGGTAGAAAGTAAATATTTTAAACAGCATTGTCTTATATTCAGCTCTTGGCCCACTTCACTGTTAGAATATGATGATTGCTAAGAATGACTAGTGATGACTAGTTGATGTTTGCTAATGAATATAGGTAGTGGCGTTCAGCTAGGACATACTGCATAAAGTTCTTGGGGAAAAGAGGCTGTACTTTAGCTGGCTAAGGAAAAAGAATCCTGACTTTTCCAAGTGGCTAGAGGACTGAGGGGTATGGGAAGGTTCCAGATGTATACTGTTTTACTTTAGGGAAACGGATGGCAGCTCAAACATGCCGTCTGTCTATATGTGCTTGCTTGTTCACCTTGTATTTGTTCACCTTGCCTTGGATTTGTTTCAAGTTGCTATTCATATGGCAGTCAATTGTTACATTTTAACAAAAGCAGAAAAGGAATATTGTATTTAAAGCAGGTTCGGCAAAACTCCTAGCAATCTGACCAATATGTATATTTGCAAATGAGCACATATCACAAAAACCCTTTGCTGTGAAAAGAAACAGACCACAACAGCAGCAGTGGCTGTGGTATTTGCAGAGGCAGGGCAGAGCATGCATGCACTGTTCAGAACACATCAATAGGCGATGTATGAAACCTGTTACAGGAATAGTGACACATTCACATTTCCATTTCAATGTCAACTAAGCCAACCCACTCCCATGTCTCAGTTAGGGAAGACTAAAACTTTTTACTCACCCCATCCCACCAATGATTTTCACTTTGAATATCCCTTTCCTTTCTCTCAGCTGGCTAATCTGTTAAAACTTGTTTACAAGACAATTATGTTGAAGTTGCTATTCTGTACCTTAAGAAATGTTCACAGGACATGCAATGAGGAAGCAAAGGGGAAATTGATACAGGAAGAGATTTATATCATATGGTATGGTGTCTTTTGCCAGATTCATCTACCACAAAACAATGTTCCTTGCTCTAATTACATAGATAATATCCTCCAAATATCTCAAATGGCTTTATGGTAGAACAATGGTGTGTCACTCTGGCAACTTTAATGTTTTATATTAACAGCTAAAAGCACTTTCAGTTCTAGAGGCAAAATATTTTTAAAAGGTTTCTCCAAAGAACTGTAGCCATTCCTTTTAATCAGGCAAACATAGCAGCAGTTATTCAAAGGTGTGTGTGTGTTTATTACTCTTCCAATGTTACATTATGAATTAAAAAGAATTCTGGCTCTTCTGCTACAAATTGGAGATGAAAGAACATAGACAAATAATGTAGACTTACCAGGAGAAAGTACAAATCCAGAGTATTTAAATCAGTCTTTCCCTTTGTGTCAAAAGTGAACCATTTCAAAATCAAGTCTTTTTGCTGAAAGGGAGGGCAAGTTTCAAAATCAGAATGGCAGAATGAAGTTTTATAAATTGCTGGAGTACTCTTGTATAGCCAAATTTGTTTTCTAAAACCTCCTATGGAACAGTGCTGCAGAAGCAGCTGCTTATCTCAGTGGGAAAATGGTTTCTCAGTGTTCACACATAGTTTGTAAATCACCTCAGGAACTGCAGAAATTGTGTAATAATTAGAGAGCTTCCTTTTGATGGATTTTTGTGCAGTTAACAGTAAGCATCTAGGATTACTCATTCACATCATGGTTCAATTAACTGCTTCAGAAGCAAATCTACCCTCCACCCCAAGGGTAAAAACATTTGAAATGCATCAAAGAAAGCTAGGATATTTACAAAGAGCAGAGTGGCATCAAATAATATTTGATTGACTGAGACTGCCATTAATATTTTTGAAAGCAAAGATTTTTGTGTGTGTTTGAATCACAGCTGGCTTCTAATTATTCTTATCACTGGAAAACATCAAAATGCTAAAATAAGATGGCAGGGGGCCGTGTCCCGAGGCCTCGGCGACGCGCTGGACGGCCGCAGAGACGGTAGGTCGACTGGTCACAAGGGGGAGGGATGGCGCCTTCCAGCTGCTGCCATTTGCACGGCAGCGGCTGGAAGCCACCGTTTTCCGTAAACCTCTCTCGGGAAGCTAGGTCGGAAAACAGCGGCTTCGCTGTTTATGGCCCGTGTGGAAAGGCCCTGAGAGTGGAGGAGATATGATTCTTTTCTTTAGAACAGCCATAAAAAATTAAGGGACTATTTTTTTTTTTACAAACTGCAAACATATAAACCAAGAATCAAAATCAAACTTTTAATGTTGGTACCCTCTAGCATTAATTTAATGAATTGCTATGCTTTTAACTTACTTGCAGCATCATGCTACTTGAAACTTTAGTTTATTGTTTTTAGTTTAACTCCAAAATGAGAAAACAAAGTAGTTTTCTCAGTAGCAATGGAGATGACATGTGTTTTCTTCAAAACCATACAGCACAGTAAACTGAAATTCTTTAATTAACCACATCCTTTCCCCTCCTTTTCTCTCTGCATAACACTTAAAACTTCTGAAATTACAATTCAGTCACTAGATGGGATGGTTTGAAACAAAACCTCTGTTTGGCTTATGCATGTCAGGCACTTTACCACAGCAAAGGATTTGCAAACTCCCAGGTTTTCATAATTGCACTTAAGTTCTGGTGACATCAATGCATAAATCAGAACCAAAATATATGACAGATCCCAACACATGAAATTGCTGTTTTTACAAGCAAGCATCTGAGAGTGTGATTTGGAAAATAGAAAAAAAATGTGAAGTGCCTTCCCCCAACCTGATACTTCCCTGCTTCAGGTTAGTCACTCTGGAACAAGCTCTTCCTTTTAAAGAAAAAAAATATATAATCAAACTGCAGATCTACATGCTAACTTGTGCACGTAATGAGTTGTAGTTGAGGCAAACTGATCTGCACAGGAACTGGGGATACATTTCTTTATACTAAAACCCAAATGTGCAGGATATACCTGTAATTCCGAAATGACATTCTGTTTCCTCAGATATTATAGGAAATTTGCAAAAAAACAGGAAGGAGGTTAATTAAACCTTCAAGAAACTCTACAATGACAAAAAACCTATTTTGTCTGAACAAAGTAAAATTTAATACTGAGAGTGTCCAACAACATAAACTGGTGTGTGAAAATGCTCCAGAAGGAGAGATTTGAGCCTTTTGGTTTTTGGCAAGTTCTCTGGAAAGGTTGTTTTATAAAACTGAGGCTCAGGTTATTGTGTTTCCCAAGCAGGAGAAACCTGCTGTGGTGTACTATGGGTAGCAGCATTAGCTTTTTGTAAGAAGAAAAGACTTGCAAGTCAGCTTCATCACCTTTGCTGTTACATTATGGATACAGACTACAGTTAATCTCAGGGTCAAAGTAGTAATTTAAAGTTATTTAAAAATGCTGCCTGATCCCAATTTCCCCCCCATGTTTTCAAGTGCCATGTGGGTATTTTGACACTTATGGTGTCCTTGTAGTGTCCATGAGGGTGTCATCGTGTCTAGTTTGTCCCCCAGTCTCATGGGACTGGAGAAGCCGCTTGGTGTAAAGCAGCCCACAAGATGGCTTACAGATGATGTTTCTTCAGCATTAGATGGTACTTGTTGCTGGTGTAACTGAAAAGAAAGCCAGTTTATATCTCAGTCCCTAGTGTGAAGTTTGGAGTAGTCCATAACCCTCCACTATTTAGGACAAGTCAGGCAGTAGAGGTATCTCAAGATCCAACCTTGAATCTTTCCTATTCGTTTGAAGGAAGAACCCAAGAAAATTCACTGGCTCAATGAAATTACTCAGTCGGCTTTGCCTGCATTTTTATATCATCTTCTATATCCTTCAGGGCATCAGCCATCAAGTTGCAAGCCTTCTTGTGCTTCTGCCAATGCTGCACTTGACACTGTCTGCAAAGGGTAAAGTGACAAACATGAAGGGTCAGAGAAAATACATACCCTTATTAGGTAGCTTGGGATTCAGAAGCACAAATCAGGTAAATGGAGTTTCCCTGACTATTTAACAGCTCGTTGTTCCACCTGGTGCTGCTGAACCTGCTGCAGGGGGGCTCCTTGAGTTCTCACACTTCTCTTCTTAGTTCCTTCATGGTCACCCAGTCAAGTTCAGGTGCAGCCTCTTGCCTTTCATATCACTCCTGGGCAGATCACTTCACTTTTGTAGAGTTTTGCTAAATGTGAATGCTAGGGTTAATGATTGTGTTTTTATATTGGATCGGATCCAGTGCAGTGTTTTCATGGGCAGAAGGATTTCCACATTCAAGCCTTGAGTTTCTTACCTCCCCCTTCCTACTGTAGCCTGAAATGCCACCCAACTGGCTACAGCAGGAGGGAGAAAATTATGCCTCACGGGAGCAAATCCTTCTGTCCACAGAAATGCTGTGCTGGACCCAAGCCACTCACTGTAAATGAGAACACTTCAGTTACAGCAAAACTCTGCAGAAGTGGAGTGCTGTACCAAAGAGTGATATTAAAGACAAAAGCTTATGAAAAGTCATATACTAATGTTTAACTCAAATAACTGATTACGTAACTATCTTACCTCTAGAGCACTTGCTGATCAGCGCTGTTTGTCAGTGTTCCATCAACTATGATCAATCTCAGCCAACAGCTTAAAGGCCTAGAAAAGTTTTTGATCTCTCTCACAGTGATTCCATACACATTTTCATTTATGAATAGGACCACATGGGAAATTCTGTGCTTCTGCCAATGTTCTTGTGCCCAATGTTAAGTAGAAAGTGTGTTATTCCTCATATATACCATTTCTCAGGCAGTGAAATATTTATTGCTATTTTTATATTGATAAAAAGTACAGTGTAATTAAAAATATTTCCATCTGAAATTGCTGTCATTTGTTCACTCACTTTCAATGAAGAATCCAGATGGTGGTGTTGGCAACATAGCGTCATTGGCAAATCTGTTGCATTTGTTGGTCATCTTTTATCCGGATCTAATCTGTAGCAATTTTTAAACTTAAAACATAATTCTGGTCTCAGCACGTCTACTATGGTCAATCAGGATGCCATCTATTTATGTTTCTCCTTTTTCTCTGCTTCCAATTTAATTGTTTCCTGTTTTCTCACAGCTGGCTGCACATTTCTCTAATTCCATTCTTATGTTGACATGTGTGATAAGTACTTCTTTTCACTTTGAAGCCAAAGCCACTACTCATTTAAATTTTGTAATACGGTTATAAGAATCAACAAAATAAAAATAATAAGCAATGACTTCAGCTGCAAAATGGAAAGAAGTGGTTAATCCCCATCCTAACAATAACTTGATAATTACTGATGTACACATGCCTGAGATAACAGGAAGTAAATAATTAAGTTGTAAAACAAAGGCGAAAAGGGGTAAATTGCAGGGAAAAGCAGAAGTACTGCACAGAAAACACGATGATGAATATTATTTATACAGTATGCTTCTATTTTGGTGTGTGGGCAAAACTCCCAGAGGAAATGAATTCCAATAAAAATACACGAGGAATAGTTGGGTGCATCTTAGCAGCAGTAATGTTAGTTACAGGTTTGTTTGAAGTAATATTCACATCCAATCAGCTATACCAGCTGGAGTTTGCATCAACTAAAAGCCAGTGAAGTGTCCTATAGTGTTAATGAGAAAGGCTTCAAATAAATGACCCAAATTATTACCAAGAGTGTACAAGATAACATCAGAGATTTGCTGTGTAAGGTGCACTGACCTTCTGCAGTACCATTCATTCCTACAACGGGAGCAACGTTTTGCTGCCTCAGAGCCACATACTGCACACTTGGGTTTGTCTGGGATGAGGGCTTCTATGACATCCAGGTTGTATGTCTGTGCCCACCTAATTTAAAACAATGTCAGGCTTTAGAAAGAGCCACAATATGAGACAATTCTATTAACTGCCCAATTTTTATCCTTTATCCTCTGATGGATGGAACTTCTACATCACATACTCAGAAACTGACAGCTAGTTAAGAAAACAAGCAGGTGCATCATTTCCCATAAATACTTTAAACAACTGTACACCGTATATGAAAGGCATCATGTCATAGAAAACATCTATTCTGTGGGCTGAGTGACCGATAACATACCACATTAGAAACTCTGGCAGCAAAAACCCAAATATAGTGGAGCCTTACCTGCAAGCCTGGCTTCTCAGCTCTTCCTCTGAAGGGCTAAACATATTGTTTACCTGATGCTTAGCAATAGCCTGCCATTTTCCAGAGTTTTCTTTGACAACATGATCCCAGATTACAGGAACCTGTCAGGACAGCAAAAAATGAAAGTTTCATCCTTCTAGTACCACAGAGCCCAATGTAGTAATAATACCTAGTGTAGCACAGGGACATTTGGATATGATAACCATCAACGTACTTCAGAAAAAAGAAGGGTATGTGTGTGTTTAAAATGTAAGAGAAAAAGCTATGAATATTTCTGTGCAAGAGAATTCTGAAAAAACGTAAAATAGCTTTCTTGACATTGGCAGTGTGGTACAGTGGTTACACTGTTATACTAGGATCTGGCAAACCGAGGTTTTGAATGCCTACTTTGCCATGGAAGCCTCTTGAGTAATTTTGAGCCAAGCATTTACTCTCAGCCTATCCCACCTTACAGGGTTGTTGTGAGGATAAAATGGAGGACAAAAAAAATGATGTAAGCTGTTTTGGGTCCCTATGAGGGGGAAAGACAAGGTATAAATGAATAAATAAATATCAGGCATGCCTGATATCAGAAAATCCTCAATCTGAATGCACCAAAGTGACAATTCAGTAACTCTTAAGATTGAGACAGATGCCAAGACATTTAGGCCCGAAAAAATGTCGCATGGTTTTAGAGTTTACTTAATTTTCCCAATTTCTCTGAAAAGAAACACCGAGGCATGGGCATCCAAATATGAGAGAAAATTCTGGCCCAGGGTAACTATGATCAGGCTCCAAAGAGAAAACTGCTGTTTCAAAACAGCTGCTACCCCTTTTGAGTAAAAATAGCTGCTTCCAGACTGAGAGCAAAGGTTTACTCTGTGGAGAGCAAGAAGTGGATTAAGTCTTTTCATCATTGCTTGGTATGGAGACAGCGGGTGAGTTCATAGCTTGCTGGGAAGCTTTCCTTGCCAGTGCATATATGGGATAACTGTAGCTTGTTCTCCACTTCAGGATGCTAATGTCTCAAGCCAGTTAATAGCCTAAACTAGCAGGAAAACAACAACACTAGAAATGACATTTTAGAGTTCACACACAAACAAAGCTGGTTCAACATTTCCGGTGCACTCTGCCAGCCTTTACATGATTTCTTCATTCTACATCTTGCTTCCAGATTGCTGGAGCGTTCACTATCTTTTGCCCCAATTAATGTGCCACCTTTCTTTATGGCTTCCTAAATGCTTGCCTGTCTGGATGGCCCAGGTTAGCCCAATCTGGTCAGATCTCAGAAGCTATGCAAGGTTGACTCTGGGTAGAGTTTGGCTGAGAGACCACCAAGGAAGTCCAGGATCGCTATGCGGAGGTGGGCAGTGGCAAACCACCTCTGAACATCTCTGGCCTTGAAAACCCTATGGGGTTGCCATTAATCAACTGCAACTTGACAGCACTTTGCACTACCACGTGTTTGCCTACAGAGAATAAGACTTGTATCTACTGACAAATAAAGAGATCCTTAACTACAGAACCTCTAGGCTCAAATCCTGTAATTCTGATTCTATTAAGAATTAATATCAGAATCAGAAACATTTAATGGCACTTTAGGAACTAATATTAATTGTATCTTTTAAACTAAAGATATATTTTATTTATACAAAACTGAATATATATTTCATTTATATAATGAGCTTTCATTGGCTATTATCAGCTTTATAAGAGTAATGGAATTTTTAGTTCTAAGCTACAGCAAAAGGTTGTGAAATGTCCCTTAACAGGGCATTCATTAATCTTGGAAGAACCCTTAACAGGGCATTCATTTATAAAGATGATGCATAGAGGAAGTCAGGGTACAAAACACAATGTTACTTTCTGCTCTTGCTTTGGGAAAACAAACTGGAATTCCTGGCCTTCATTGCCACAAACAACTTTCAGAATAAGTTCCTGATCAGCCACCAGGTTCTATTACTATATGTTCTCCTAAATACAGAACTTTGAGAATGGCTACTCTGAGGTCTTTGATGGAATATCCAATGGGGTTAACAGCAATGGCATAGCGGCAATGGGATGGGGGGGCACGACATGCTGGGTGTTGCCATGGCAGGGGTGTAGCCAAACCATGGAGGGGCCGTGGTGGGGCAGGCGGTGCAGGGTGTGCACGTGCCCTGGGCACAGTTCCCCCTTGCTCTGCCCCTGGTTAACAGACAGCTAGTGAATTTATTCAGAAATCTGTGTCAGTTAAGAGCAAAACAGAGATTCAAGTTTCTTATCGCATTATAAGAGTGGAAAGAAGCACTGTTTTTGTACTCTGACTTCTACATGTGTAATTCTTGCTAATGAATACCATTTTAAGACTTCTTCCATAAATATCCAAGCAAGTGATTTCTGTAGCTTGCAACTTATAGTTCCTCTAGTATCTGCTGAAATAATAGCAGATGAAAGTTCCTGTTATGATAATAAATTTAGTCTAAAATGAGCAGCTTGATTTTCTTAATAGGTTTTTCTATCAATATTTATACATCAACAGAAGAATAATTACCAGGATTTAATTCATAGCTGCCTTTAATATCTAGTTGATCTCAAGTTGTCATTAGACAAAAATGTAATTTTAAGTCATCAGACACTACAGGATGCCTTGAACATGTGAACCACTGTTGTTCCTGCCTGAAAATGAGGTCTTCTCTATACTATAAAACCATGAGCATGTCCAGTACTATACCCTCTCTCAACAAAATTAAAAACCACAATGTGAAATCAATCCGCAGCCCATTCCTGGACCTTTGTTTCAGTGGAAAGCTCTACTGTGGCCCAATTTCTGCTCAGTTCTGCACGCCCCCCCCCCCCCATCATGATTCTCTGGTTGGGTTTAAAAAGGTATTTTAAGCGCTGTTTCTGTCAAAACCTTTGTTCTGTGCATTATTAAGCTTGCCACTGTGATAAAAGAGCATTTTAGTGCATCTAAAATCTATTAGTAGAATGTACAGAAGAAAGGTTTTGACAGAAGCAGCACTTTAAATACTTTTTAAAACCCAACCAGAGAATCATGATGGGTATTGTGGAATTCTATCCCATTTAAAATGAAGTGGAACTAAGAAAAATGGAAGAACAAACTGGTTAAGAAAAGACCAAGTTAGATATACCTGCTCCAGTATGAGATCCTTCTTGGGTGGAACAGGATCTGTCACTGCTAGATGACTCAAAAATCTCTGCATCTCCAAAAGATTGGGGAACTGATCAATGACAATATCAGTCAGGAACGCACGAAGCTGAATCCACAGATATTAAGTATGGAGATATAAGCATTAAAAGTAGAAATGGCTCTATAGTTTCCATCTAAGATTTTGCAGCTTAAGCAAAACAATTTGAAATTAGTCAATATCCGCTGTTCAATAAACATCAATACAAGTAAAAGTTTATCACATTTGCAATAACAGGGAGAGTGCTATGGGAAGCTCTTAACCATTATTATTCTGTGAACATATGGGAGGGAAAGTATAATATGCTGCATGCTGGTGAATCAGTCAGTGGAGGGCCCTCCTACAAATCCAAAATGTTGCCTAATTATGTCAGCCTCTGAGCCATACCTGCATCTATGGAAATCTGTGTTACACCTTCACTCAATTGGTCAGTCTTAACCCTGACTTGGGGGGGGGGGGGGGGGAGGAGAAAAGCAGCTTTGCAGTTTATTCTATACATGATATTTCAATAAAATTAGCACTGGTTCCTCATTGTGTACAATATGTATTCTTTTCTTCCAAGGTATTTTTTTTAATGCAAAGCAGATTTGAAGCACTCACAGGGCAGTGCTTTGTGTCTATATTTCTCTCAGATACACATTCACCACTATTGTGATTTGTGTGAAAAATGTGGTTGTACAAATAGTGACATAGATATTTTTCCATGTATGGAAAATCTTCTGTTTCAAAATCTTTTTTTTTCAAAAAACTTTTAAAAATCTTGTTTTACAATTTAAAAAACCTCCCTGTATACCTGCTGTTTTAAAGTTTCTACAAGGCAGTAGGTGGTTAAGTTGATTAAAAATAATTAAACAGCAGAATAGCTATTTCTCTGCAGTGTATTGAACTTTCCTACATCAAGGCTATTCATCTCATCTCTCACAGATGGAGTGATTATTGCATTATTATTACTGAGAAGCCAGTTGTGGATATTGTGCTATGGCAAATCCCTAATATGCATGAAAGAATTTAAGCATTGAATAATCCAGTCCACATTTACCTGGGAGTATGTCCCCCTGCAGAGTTAACAACTGATTAATCATCATTTTTGCACTGTTTCCTCAGTTATGTATTTGCATATTACCAAATCCTCAACACAGATATCTTTGAGCTATCAAAGGAAGTATAAACTATCTTAATGTGTTATTAAAAACTATCATCCATTGCTGAAAAACACCATCTTCAACATTTTGCTTTACATTCTTTTCTATAAGGTAACACATGAGACCCAAGGAGCCAACACTCCCCCAAGAATGCCATTCACTCATCATCTCTCCAATTAAAGTGGCCTCACATGACTAAATGATTAACATTTTAATTGATTAATCTAATAATTATCCTAAATGGAGTTGTAATTTCACTGTGCTGCAGTGGCGGACTATCTGATCAAATGTTGTCCATTCCTAAACCTGGTTCCTGCTAAGTATTAAAACATAGATGTAACAAACATGGATATTCTATCTGCAAACTCTTCTGTCCTTTTACCTTTAGCAGCTGGCTTTTATTGAAGTTATCAAAGTTGTACTTGCGCTGGCATTCTGCGCTCAGGAGGAGGTTGTAGAGAGCAATCCACATTTGTCCATCCAACTTAGTCATCTTTATATGGTCTTCCGGGGGCACCACGTACCATGCCCCATTCTCAAATTTCTTTAGCTTCCCTGAGGAAAACAATATATAAAATAGCAAGAGAAATCATTGTGTCAGGATTAGTAAAATGGCTGACAGAAACAAAATGGATGAATGTAGGTTCAGTTTCTCAGACGAGCAGAAAGCATGCTTGCTTATCTATGCACTAGGGTTGTAACCTTACGAATTGAACCATACTTTTAAATATTCCTACTGCAGCAGGAGAGATGGCAGCCATGGCTTCTCTGTCTTTGTCTGCAAACACACACACACCGGCCTGTTATTGATCTGTGCCACAACAACTGTGTTCAGGATTCCAGGTACCAAAAAGCAGTTCCAAAAGAATAGTGGGTGACAGGATTAGGGAGAGAAGGGGTAGGAAGAGCATCACCTGTCACTTCTCCTATTGCAGTGGAAGTGTCTGATGTCCAAGTTAAGAGGTGGAAACCCTAGGGAGGAGGTATATTACCCTGTTTTTGGAGTGACTGAGAGGGCTATCTGGTCACAGGTCCTTATTCACAAGGTACACTTGTAAACGGGCACTCCAGTTTGTCACATATGCTCCCTTATCTTTACATGAGTATTCTTTAAAGAAATAAAGAACAGAAGAACAAAAAGCAACAGAGAATAAGATGTAGCAAGGGACAAGTCAAAACGAAACAAGAGTTTGATTTATATCCTGCTTTTCCCAACTTTAAGGAATCTCAAAGTGGTTTACAAACTCCTTCCCTTCCTCTCCCGACAACAGATACCTTGTGGGGGGGGGGGGGGGGGGCTGAGAGCGAGTTCCAAGATAACTGTACATAGCCCAAGGTCACGCAGCAGACTTCATGTGTAGGAGTGGGCAATCAAACCTGGTTCTCCATATTAGAGTCTATCACTCTTAACCACTATACCATACTGGCTCTCAAAGAAATATGAAAAATGAACGTGATAAGGACAGGCTTAAATTATCACAGACATAAAAAAAACATAAGAAGTGGACTGCTAATAAGGAACAAATGGTAACAGGATGTGGAGTGAGGTACAGATTGTACATCTTGAGCCATGTACATTGGAAGGTGTGGGAAGATCAGCTAAAAAGGCACATATTGGGCATGGGGATGGCCATTTAATATGTGCCGACAAAGTCCAGAAATATAAAAAGAAACTTAGGTTAGTCCATCCTGATATCTGAAGTTCAGCCCCAAAACAACAGGGAAGCCAACCATCTTTAAAGCAAACCAAGGCCCCTTCCGCACACGCAAAATAATGCATTTTCAAACCACTTTCACAACTGTTTGCAAGTGGATTTTGCCATTCCGCACAGCTTCAAAGAGCACTGAAAGCAGTTTGAAAGTGCATTATTCTGCATGTGCGGAATGAGCCCAAGAAAAGATATAAAGAAGAACCTCAGTTTGCTTAAATCCATCTCAGCCCCCCCTACAGCTAAACAAAGAAACTGGACCAGATGAGACAGTTTTCACGGGCTCATCTAGATGTTGGAAACCCTTATTCTCTCTTGACTGGGCAGTCTCTTAATCCATCATACACACCTTCCTCATAGCAGCTCCATGGACAATGTTCTACCAGTTGAACCAAAAGACATGGAAAGTTGTGGGTATTCAGCATTCTTGTCACTGCACTCACCGGCAAACTAACAAAGAGTATTGCAAAAAAAAAAGGGGGGGGGGAATATATTGAAGACACTGTTTTTATGCAATATAGCAACTAAAGCAATTTTTCAAGGCTTACAATACACAATGCAAAAATGCAAGTGAAAAAAAAATTAAGACCTTGGTTGCAGCCATGCTAGGATCCTCACAATCTGTCACCAAAAAGGGAAGAATCTTTACCAGTGAAACCTTTACTGTAAAACAACCATATTTCCATATTCAGTGTACCAGAACATGTACACTCAAATTCTTCAGTGGGTCTAATAAAAAAATATGGAAATAACCCTTTTTCAGATTATAGTACTATCAAGATTTTTTTTTAGTAATTGTGTTAATATCAATATAAAGATTCATCTCCTAGTCATACACTAACCAGAAATGTTGCCTCAAAAACCCTTAGGACTAGCAACTTAAAAGAACATATTTTTTTCTCTAAGTGCTCACTTTTTTTTTTAACGTGCATACTCAACATACCTCTCTATCTGATCCGTGATGAAACGGAGCACAGACAAGGCTTTCAATGAGATATCGAACTCCATCGTTTCTGCTTGCTTCTTTAACTCCTGAAAGGAAAAAATTGCCAAACGACGCTAGGTTTGATTTTTCAGATGTACTGCTAAAGCACAAGCGCCCCCGTCGTCAAGGGCTTGCAACAAAATCTCAGTCTTCTAAAGTTGGTTATCTCAAGGCCAAAGTAAATGACAAATATAGCTATGTGAACATGTCCTATCTCTAATAATCAGAAAGTGAAACAAGTGAAGGGACACAAATAAATAGATCCACGTAGGTTGCCAATACAGTGTCATTCATGTTCTCAAATGGTCCAGTCACTCATTACAAAAAAAGGAAACATACAGTTAGTACTGAATTATATATCTTTTTAGAGATCCAGATGCTAAGTCTTGAAAAGGCATGGCAAATGCTTCTCCATGTAAAAGAGAAAGTAGGCCAGATAATATAATTTCTTTTTCCCTAGCTCACAGCAATGCTAGACAGTAAAACATGAATGATCAGACTGTGCCATAACACAGAATGTACAAGTATTAATGTATTTATTTTATTTACATCCTTTATATGGCGTTTGTCTCCACAATGGGGACCCAAAGCAGTTTACACAATTCTTTTATCTTCCATTGTTTCCTTACAACAACCCTGTGAGGTGGGTTAGGCTGAGAGTGTGTGACTAGCCCAAAATCACCCAACAGGCATCCACGGCAGAGCTGGAATTTAACTTGGGTCTCCTAGATTCTAGTCCAACCACTATACCACGCTAGCTTTACAAGCTATGATAACGCTAGAAAAATAGCTATGGATAAAGTCAGTTGGAGCTTAGCTAGAGGTTGACCAAATTTAATTGCTTCAAGGAAGAGAGTTTCGCAGACAGGTAACTTAGAACAGTTTGCTCACTTGGACCCAGGCACAAGGTTGACAAGAGATGCCCTGGGCAGATGAAACTCTTTCTGAAAAACATCTGGATCTCTCTGAGGGCTTTTTCTCTTCTGGCTATGAAAAATGAGTAGAAGTGTGGAGAAAATTACAGATGGCCCGTGCATTGTGGAGGCTAACATTGAGTTCTCTGGATCTCTGCAGATAGATTTTTGAGGCTCAGACCTCGCCCCGCCCCCACAATATTTCATGAAGCTCAGAAGGCTGCAGTGGGAGGGAGAGGGTTGAGGAGAGAAAGTTCTGTTTTGCCAAGTTTACTCCACCCACAGTACTTTGGATCCAAGTGAATATATCTATGTAAAAGAGCACTATTCAGATTTTCCACCTTGGCTGTTAAAAAGTCTTGGGCTAGCCAAGACGTTTTTTTTTTTAATATTCAAAAAAAGGTCAGCTGGAAGTGGAAACCTATAGCACCTGCATTGATGAAGAATTCTGAAGAACCTCAGGATGAAGCTTCTTCTCATTTGAAATCTTGCCACAAGCACTTTGAGCTGCTAGGAGGGTTAACTTCCGATGGCTGTAATCTATCAAGTCCAGAATAGTATCCTCTGCTGATTCACAGATTTCCTGTACAATAAAAATGCTGTATTTTGCAGAAGGAATATAAACCATTTTCCAAAAGGGAGGGAGGCACATCACAACTTAAGGTCACGCCCCAGAAAATACGTCAGGTTCCTCTAAAATGCTGTCACCATGCAAAGAACCCACCGTTTATCTGCAGCAATCTAAGCTATTGTTTTGGGTCATGTACACAGTCTAAGGATGTCACTTACTTTGTGAAAAAACACTGTCTCCAAGAGATTAATAATAGAAGCTTCATGATGCAACTGAGGAAGAAAGAACACAATAAAGCATAATGGATTATATGAATGTAGTTTGACAGAGTCACTGCCACTGCCAGAAAGGATACAGCAAGAATCAACAGCATTCTGTTGTTGTGTCATGTTACTGATGTAAAGTAACATGTGGGATACGCATGAAAGCATGATTTTGTCATGATCAGAGCAGAGAATTACAAGCTGGAATCATCAATTGATTTTCTATATTCAAAATAAGAGACTCTTTCACTTGCACCCAAATGACATGCAGTCTCCGGACAAACCCCTTGATCAGACAGTACAAAAGCTTAACAAAAAAAAACCTGATCTCACAAAAACCCATTCCCCCAGCAAATGGAAAAAAGACTTATACTACATACATTCCCTTCTTAGTGACAACTCTACAACACACACAACAAAATCAGACCCAGGCAGTTGGCGAAGCGGAAACAATGTTTTTCAACACCATCTTACAGGGAATTTCTTGCAATACATCAAGCTTGGTTCTGATCTAACTCTGAATCAGTGCTGAAGGAGGTAGGGTTTGTTTGCTCAATCCTCCTTTCCTCCCCATTGTGCCCTATGAGTTGTTTCAAGGATTGTGGTAAACCAAATATCCAGGCAAGCAAACTGTGGCTTGCGCTTGATTTACAAACCATAGCTGTTATTTATTTATTTATTTATTATATTTGAATCCCACCTTTCCCCAAGGGGCTCAGGACGGCAACAACATGATAAAAACAAACATAACATAATAAATAAATATAAATATAAAACCATTAATACATTATTAAAATACCTAGTTTCAGATGGCAACTTACTGAACCCAATATGTTTTCCCCTACCCCTACCCCGGGAGGCCAAAAAAGATGTTAGATGTTCTCCCGGCTGGCCATCAAGAAAAGCCTGGTGGAACAGCTCCATCTTACAGGCCCTGCGGAAACTACTCAAATCCCGCAGGTCCCTAATCTCAATTGGGAGCATGTTCCACCAGGTAGGGGCCAGGACCGAAAAGGCCCTGGCCCTTGTCGAGGCCAGCTGGATAGATTTCGGGCCAGGGATTTCCAGAAGGTTCCCCTCCGAAGAATGGAGGGGCCTACTTGGGCAATATGGGGAGAGGCGGTCCCTGAGGTATGTGGGTTCAGGACCGCTCACAGCCTTAAAGGTCAAAACCAATACCTTGACGATAACCCGGTACTCGATAGGCAGCCAATGGAGATGGAATAGGATGGGTGTTACATGGTCCCTACTCGAGGGTCTAACCAGGAGCCTTGCGGCCGCATGCCAAAACAAATTTCAATTTCTGGATTAGGTTCAAGGGCAGGCCCATGTAAAGCGAGTTACAATAATCTAATCTGGAGGTGACCATTGTATGGATCACTGTGGCTAGATCAGAATGGGAGAAATAGGGAGCCCACTGTCTTGCCTTATTAGTGGTGTGCTCCCAGTTTGAAGCAGTGGTTTACAGGATAAGTGCAAATGAGTTTTGTGATGCATAAGAGGAGGAGTGATTTCACCAAGTCCTAATGTAGTATAGTGCAAGTTAAATTTGCACCCTTTTCCATACTTACCACTAAGTATATGGGAAAGGTACTTTTTGGCATGAAATCCTTCAGCCTGCATAGTATTGGGAAGATCTTCTGCTTCCAGATCTCCACAGTAATTAATTCCTCAACAAGAGTTGGTATCTAGATAGATAAATTATTTGGGATAAATTTTCCTATAACACATTCACACAGTTAAATATTTCCAGGTGAAAGGCTCTTTCTTATTTTTGTCACACTTATATTCACATGGAGGGCATGACATATTTATTTGAAAAGCACATGCTTGTCTGTAAGGTATATAATGCATCTCTAGTTCTCTGTCATTCAGGTCTTATAATCTGATCTTAAGCATGTTTACTTGTAAATAAATCTTATTGACTGCACTGGAGTTCCCCCACCCCACCCCAAAGGTAGATACATAGGACTGTAGCTTTAGTGTGCAAACTCAAAGTTATTAACAAAGACTAGCCAGCACCTTACCTCTAACTATCATTGATGTAAAACAAAATCTTGTGCCATCTGGAAGACTAAGATCTATAATAACATACAATTTCAAGAACTATAGTTGGGGCTCAATTTGACTGAGGAGCACAACACAAAGGGGAGGAGGGTCTTCAAACCTTCCTTGGAGCAGCAGTGGCATAGTGGTTAAGAGCAGGTGCATTCTAATCTGGAGTAACTGGGTTTGATTCCCCACTCTGCCGCTTGAGCGGTAGAGGCTTATCTGGGGAATTCAGATTAGCCTGTGCACTCCCACACACGCCAACTGGGTGACCTTGGGCTTTTCGGAGCACTCTCAGCCCCACCTACCTCACAGGGTGTTTGTTGTGAGGGAGGAAGGGCAAGAAGATTGTAAGCCCCTTTGAGTCTCCTACAGGAAAGAAAGAGAGAATATAAATCCAAACTCCTCTTCTTCTTCTTCCTTCCCATGCCACTTTCCCAAGTTGAAATGGCAATTGGGAAGCCACATTTGCTCTATAGGGAGACTCCATGTGCACTGAATATAAAATAAAACATTGTTCAATGTAACACAGTATCCACCATATTCCAAATAATTTGCCTGCTGGGCCATATATGAGTACAATATTACCTTGTTATAGTTTACCAAAAGCTCAATTAGGAGTTGTTCATGCCCTGCAGAAGCACTCAGCAGGGCTTGCATGTTCAGCTTCTCAATATATTCATGCTGACGAAACCACCTAGGAAGGAAGATGAGGGAACTTAGTACATGGATCCTACCTAGTGTCCCCTCTCTTCTCCTTGCCACAGATTGTGTACATTACCATCTTGTTCTGCTATGGTCTCTTTCCCCCATCTATTCCATTCATACACTGCTGAATGGGACTACACTTTTCAAAATTACCTGATTGTGAGCAATATGCCTAATCTGAAAACTGAGTTACTGCTGCCCAATGATCATTCTTTGTGAAGAATGCATTCAGGAAGGATTGACAGATGTCATTCGAATGACATCTAACAACCTTCTCCCCTGGTCTGGGGAGGTAGCAGTCATATCTTGTGAGTTTATTAATTTTAGAACATTTACATCCTACTTTTCTATCAATCAGTTTTTGTTTTCAAGGTGGTGGTGTATTTTTAAACTGGGAAGCAGGATCAAAAAGAGCTGAGTTTAGCTGAACTGGAAGCAGCTGGATGATCAACATGGCAGCTCTCTTTGAGTAAGGCCAAGTATTAGTGGTTGTGCTGGCTGCTGCTGGAGTCCATTGCTTTCAATATGCAGAGTAGGGATTTGAAACCGGCTCTCACAGATAGATCCTAATCTAACCACTACACCACTCAGCTTTCCCTTCTTCCCTCCCCTTAGTAGCCTTTCCTTGGAAAAGCCTGACCAAGTGTCAAAAGTTAAGTGGAGGCAAGTTGCTCAGCTGAGCTGTGTGGTGGTCAATGCTGGAAACAGCTAAGTCACAAAAGTTGTGCGGAGGCTGACACTGGGCCAGGGTGAGTTGCGTGCCATCAAAACACCCAGTAGCTACCACTACACATGGATGAGTTGCATAAATTTTAAGGTAGCACTTTCATGCTTGGTGAATGCTGCAGGTCTTGGTCCTGATAAGAGAGCAGGGATGGAGGGCAAAATAAACCTGACAAAAAACAATATTTGAAATAATGTTGGCAGTACTGCTGTAACTGCCTAGCAACTGATGCTGAGATCATCCATTTGTTAAAGATACAGGCTTTGTTTTTATTTTTGGAGGGTGGGTTGAAGGCTGACAGTACAGTTCTTGCTGCCTAGCACCAGTCACTAAGGGCATTAATTTCTTAAAGCTAGAAGCACTGGTTCTATTGGGGGATTTTGACTCCCAAATATATACGTTATAGGTTTATCAGCAAAGTTGCAGGATTTTCAATGTTTGTAAAAAAGTCTTGTCCATTTATAACTCCAGGCTTTAGATTTACATATACACAGATTTGATCATGCTGAGAATTAGATATATTGATGACTGACAGGTCCACACACTAAAACTCTGCTAATAAACACAATAATATCAAAAGCCTACATATATTCACCAATCATATTGCAAACTATACCAACAATTTTCAGTAAACACTTTCTGAAATAAAAGAAGCTTTACAGGCCCTTGTAAAACCTAATATGGAAGCAGTATGCCACAAGGCCTCTGTAAGGCAATTCCGTAGTGATGGTACAACAACCGAAAGGACCCAATTCCTAGCAGAGGCTGACTGAACTTGCCATAAAGTAGGCAGAATCAGATCTGGAAACAGATCTGAGAAGATGTTTGTGTTCATACCAGTTTCCCCTGCTGCTCTACCATTTACATCGGTCCCCTCAAACAACAATTTTCAAATTGTTGTTTTTCAGATGTTTTCTGTTCCTGGTTCTAACCTTCAGTTGTTTACAGAAACAAAGAGGGTTCTTCCCCCACCCTCAAGACACAAGTGTTAAACACTCTTATTGTGAATTAGATGTTTCCTTAATATCCTTTAGTCACATACTCTTCTCCAGTCTGCTAAAGATGCAAACTTGCCGCTATATTTTCAATATATAATGCTTCTGGGTAAAGCATGGGTCTGGGTTACATTCCCTTCCCGACAGGGCTGCAATGCCTTTTATCCACTCTCACCTGGGTGCCTGCATAACAGGGAGGTGGATTTAATACATACCCAGTCAGGTAGAAATTCAACAGGAAAAGCTCAGCACAGTCAACCTGAACTGCTGGATTTCTACCTGCCAAGCAGAAATCCTGTTCAAGAGAAACCTTGCCAGAAAGAGAACAAGGCACCCATAAGGACTGACAAGGGCGGGCTGCTCTTGATTAACAAGGCAAAAAACAAGCTCTCTGCCTCGGTCCTTTCCGCTGATGCACCATTGCAGTGCAGCGGCCTGTGCCGAGCCCTTTCTTCCCCCACGATTCCTTGGCTCTCCTCATACCCATGATCTCCGATATCCCGTAACGGGAAGCTTTTTAACTCCCGCACCAAAACTTCAGCTTCCCCAGGCAGCAAGACGGCAAGCGGCTCCTCCATGGCGGCTTGGAGAGTGACTGTCACCATGGAAACGAGACCCGGCTGTTGCTGTGGCAACCGCAACTGCGCCCTCTGGCGGCAAGTGACTGCAAGGCAGCCTCACAGCGAAGAGCAAACATCCTCGCTCCGCCCAGGATGGGACGGAACGGATGTGAGCCTCCTCCCCAGCATGCAGGAAAAGGAGCAGATGCAGAAGAAATAGATAAACCGGTTTAGAGATTTAATCCAGTCAGATAGGGGCCATCTGGCAGTCGGCACTGAAGACCACTGTCCTTAACAGGAATCCCCTCTAATCTTGGATGTAAGGACGGCTGTAGTTACTCAAGGTGGCCGGATGCACTTTCAATTCTTGGAGGAGTTAGTGCTGTGTTCAGCCCTGGGCTGGTTACATCCTAATAAAACCAATCGATTTCGAAAGGTGTGTTGAATCTACTACACACTGTTTGTCTACTAAAAATATCACCACTTACTCCCAAGCATTTGGTCTGAGTTTAAAAACAATGTCCTACTCAGGGACGTAGGTACAGATTTTTTATTGGGGGGGGGGGTGTCCGGGGGTGGGGCCACACCCCCACCTGCTCCTAGGGCATGGGCACGCCTCCCCAAGCCCTGCCCCTGGCCTAGCGCTTATAAAAGCAGCTCTCTGAGGCCGGGGATGGCAGACTTCCCTGCCCTGCCCTGCCCTCCCAGCTGGCAGCCAGCAGTTCCTTCTGCCTTCCCCTCTGGGCAGAGGCATAGAGGGGAAAATGGAGCCCGGTGCAAAATCTGAGCCCTTCTGCCTTCCCCGCCTGGCAGCCACTGTGATGCTGGAATCCACCCCCAAACAGCATCACTTTCAGTGGTGTTTAAACGAGCCCAAATTCTCCTTTTAAATCCACCTTAAAGGGAGAATCTGGGATCCCTAGTTAAACAACATTGAAAGTGATGCTGTTTTGGGGTGGATTATCCCCCACCCTGAAACAGCATCACTTTCAATGTGGCGTAGTCGTTAAGAGCAGATGCATTCTAATCTGGAGGAACCAGGTTTGATTCCCTGCTCTGCCACTTGAGCTGTGGAGGCTTATCTGGGGAATTCAGATTAGCCTGTGCACTCCCACACACGCCAGCTGGGTGACCTTGGGCTAGTCACAGCTTTTCGGAGCTCTCTCAGCCCCACCCACCTCACAGGGTGTTTGTTGTGAGGGAGGAAGGGCAAGGAGATTGTAAGCTCCTTTTAGTCTCCTACAGGAGAGAAAGGGGGGATATAAATCCAAACTCCTCCTCCTCCTTCTTTTCTTCTTCTGCTTCTTCTTCTTCTTCTTCTTCTTCTTCTTCTTCTTCTGCTTCTGCTGCTTCTTCTTCTGCTTCTGCTGCTCCTTCTAAGCTAGAAGCACCAAACTTTCAGGGTATCTTTGGGAGACTCTTCTAATGATACCACCCAGGTTTGGTGAAGTTTGGTTCAGGGGGTCCAAAGTTATGGACCCCCAAAGGTGTAGCCCCCATCTCCTATTAGCTCCCATTGGAAACAATGGGGGATGGGGCACCCCCTTTTGGAATCCATAGCTTTGGACCCTCTGGACCAAACTTCACAAAACCTGGGTGGTATCAATAAGAGACTCTCCTGATAGTACATCCCAGGTTTGGTGAAGTTTGGTTCAGGGGGTCCAAAGTTATGGACCCTCAAATGTGTAGCCCCCATCTTCTGTTGCTCGCACTGGAAACAATGAAGGATGGGGGCATCCCCTTTGGGAGTCCATAACTTTGGACCCCCTGAACCAAACCTCACCAAACCCAGGTAGTATCATCAGGAGAGTCCCCCAAACAATCCCTGAAAGTTTGGTGCTGCTAGACCAAACAATGCGCCCCCTGCAGGCAAAAAAATGAAAAAAACACTAAAAATGTTTTTAAAACCCACGAAAGGAGGGGCGGAGCTTTGGACATGAATGGGGGGAGGTTTGAACCCGAGAACCCCCCCTTACCTACGTCATTGCTTCTGTACAATACAAAAACCCCAAACTGCCACATCAATTCTAGACCATCAGATGTGTAGAGCATCTTTGAAGCCACAAGGGAGGTTCTGGTTGAGATACAGTTTAGGCCCAAAATTATTACTTCCCCCACCTTTAAATGTCAGTACTTAGTTCTGTACAGAAGCAGAAGTAAATACCTCAGCGTGTCCAGACAACTTTCATTAACAATAACTACAAGTACTAGAGAGGTTGTAGGTCCAAAGTGAAATTCAAACACAAAAGCAGGTCATGCCTTTTATGAATGCCAACTGAAATAGCAAAATTGCACGCAAGCTTTTGAGTTCTTCAGAATCTTTTCATTTTTATGAAGACATCTGGAGAACTTGGGAACCTGCACACTGATCTGTAGTATTTCGGCTGGTCTTAATAAACGCTATTGCATGCTTGTTTTACAGCCAGCTTAGACACATTAGAGGACACCAGCCAGGAAAAAAGATTATGCAAAAGGATAACAAGTGCTATAATCTAGTCTATCCTACTGTATTTCATCCAGTAAATCTTCACTTCTAGTTTGAATGCCATTTTAGATTAATTTATAAAGGGCATAGTCAACTCTAAAATTAAGAGAATTCGCATGGTCACACTGCCACCAGATTGAATTTCAGTACCAGCCTTACCGTTTGATCACATTACCCAATCCTGTTGTAACTTAAATTGCCAACTGCATTTTCACTATACTGACCTAGTAAAATAATGGAAAACTCTGTAATTTCTCCTTCTCAATTATAACTCAAAGGGTGCACTCAAAATAAACTAATATCATTCAATATTATCACATTTCCAGATTCATTTGTGCAATTTTATTATGGTACTTTTTTCATTCAGTGCTTTACTGCAGACATCAGCACAGTACTAATACAAGGCTCATAACAGCAGATATTGGAATGGACTCCTTTGGCTGGAAACAAGTAAGGATGGACTGTGAACACTGTAAAAAGTTTCAAAGAAGCTGGGCCATTCTGATCTTTCCCATTAAAAGGAATAGTTTCCAGAAGTCACTTCTGCAGATAGCAAATGAGCATCCACCTAAAGGCAAAGAGGGTGGAGACAGCAACAGATTGGAATTTTCCAACACTCAGGAACAAACAACAAATGTGTGAATAGAAACCCTCCAAAGATTTTCGTAGCAGAAAAGTAGCATTAGGAAGGCACATGTTGACGAACTGGATGGGTGGATGAGTGGTTAACCTCTTCTTACACCTCTCCTGTTTCAAAAATAAACAGCTGCTGAGATATTATTATGGAGAAATGGGATCCATACTTTGTCCTCAGTTAGCAATCCAAGTCCACCTAACTCATCCTTTCCAAGCAACGCTGAGTTGAAAATGTGCAATCTCATAAACAGGAGTGATGCTACTCTCCAAGAGATCCTCAAGTCATCTCAAAGTCCAAGGTGGCTCAAGCAACTGTTTACAGGGCATGATGAAGAAACATCTGCTTTCTTGGATAGGCTCATTTCCAGCAAACAATTATATTGGGATCATTTTCCAGCCTCTCATCTAACTCCCGATAACTCATGCCTAAAGAAGGAAACACAATACCATGGATATTTAGGATCCACAGAGCACGAAATCAGCTACACCAGTTGTCAGCAGTGACTAAACCTTGCTTCAGAGGAGAAAGCTGAAATAACTGAAGCTACAATTTTAAGGGAATAATAAACAGCTCTCTGGTGTAGCTTAACATTAATTTTACATACTTGTCTCAACAGCCATTTATCCTCACAGTTTAACTTCTTTGTTCCTCTCTTCTTCCAGAGACTGTTAACACTTCCCTTCCAATCCTCTTAAATAACATTTTCTGTCTCTTTTATTCTACTTACTAGAGATTTAACAACATGATGACACTCAAGGGTTAGCAAAGGTAGGTAATCCTTCATATTGTGAACAATCATGACATGGCATCTCTGTGGTTCTCATCCCTAACTGAAAGGAAGCTCAAGAACACACAGCTGCATTTGATCACCTCTGGCCTCATTTCTCCCATCCTTGCCCTTATTGTCCCTGCTGCCCCTGTCAAGATATAGATTTCTAAGCCCCTGAATGTAAGGACCTGTTACTACCAGAGTGACATAAGCAACAATTACACTGTAAAGCACCACAGCTTCAGCAGAAGTTTGGAATACAAGTCTGATCTTGCAAGTTAATATGCAGGTCTACATTATGGACAGTGGGGGAGTCCTCTTGGGTTTTGGTAGAGTAGATTTTGTTCTGACTGTTTTATTGCTGCATTTAATGTTAGGATGAATTTTATTCAATATTGTTGTTTGTTGCTTCCCTGACCAATTTCTGCGCTTTATCGGTTGGATCCAAACCTAACTGGATCCATAACTAACTGCTTACCTGTTTTACAGCAGATTTCATCATAGCTATGGCAGCCTGTGTAGAGTCGTGCCGGGTGACTTCTTTCATCCTGAGCAATTTTCACAGGATACTTCTGAAGCCGCTGAATGAGACCTTTCATCAAACCAAACTGGATGAGCTTCCTTAACCAGAGAAGGAGAAAGTGTTTATGGAACAGCTGAGGAACAATAAGGACATTTTTTGACATAAAAAAACATTAATTTTCTGTTGCAGTTTGAAACCAGTGACAGTTTTCAAGGTATTCCTGTACAATACTTCTTCTGGGAACTGGATGAAATCATACAGCATGTCTGATCCTTCCAATCCCAGCCAGGCGGAGATAACTTTGAAAAAAAAACATGGCCAATCCAGTATGCGTAGCGGACAAACAGTGGCCTTTGGAAGGCAGGATCCTGCATTTCTGTGTGAAATCGAAGCAAGAATACAGTGGCTGTTTAATATAGACTATATCCTAATCATACACAGCCCAGATTCCTTTTCAGTTTAGGTTTTTGGAAATGTTAGAGTGCTAAGGTCAAAATCAGGCAAGAATTCTGGAACCATTTCTTCTGCAGTTAATATATTCTTCCATAACCAAATGATAGCAGGAGCACAATGAGCCTGTCTTCATAATAAACTTATACCATCTTTATGGTAGGTTAACTGTCATAGTTCCTTCAGTCACACTGTAGTTTCATGAGAATGCTAAGAAGGATCCTTAGTCATTCCCCCCACCTAAGGAAGATCTGCGAGGGAGGCAAATAACTCAGGTTAGAACTCTTTGTGTCCACTTACTAAATCTTATCGTTGATCACTTGCAGCAGAAGAACCTTGTTTATGAATATTAATTCTACAAACAAATGCCACAGTTTCTAACCTTTCATCCACTCTCTGGAGTTGGACTGTATAGCGACAAATAAGGTCTCGAACAGTTGTGCCAGGGGCCAGTCCACAGTACAGCTGGAAAACATCTCTCAGACTTGCTCGTTTGTGACCTGGACACAAAAGAAAAATGGAAAATTTGCAATCATGAAACTATTCTGGCTCACCCTGCAACTATCGTAAAAGTTGACAAGCAACCATTAAAATAACCAAACTAATGTTGTTATTTCACATGGGATGCAATATATACATGCTGATTATTTGAGTGTGAAATAGTCAACTTTATTAATGTCATATAAAATATGGTGGCTCAGTTGGGAGCTCCATGACACAAATCAGTCTATATTATCCTCTACTGAATTCTCAAAAGCATATTAGTAGGATGAAAAGCTGGAGACAATCATAGGGTTACGACAGCAAATTCCAGATGATCACAATCCTTATTAAATTCAGAATAGTCATTTAACCCCCAATACCTGGCTTTGTAACATATGAAAGGCAATCTTCTTGGAGACATTTATCATCTACCAGATCCTGAACTCTGGGAGTAGTACAATACACGTTTGAATACTGGGAAAGAAAGAAAAGAACTTTTAGCCCACAATGGCAAGAACAGCATTTCAGCTCCTACCAGATTCAGTTGAACCATTTTAACAGAACCATTTTAACAGAAGTACATAATGGCATCATAATCAGCAAGGATGCTGAAAATGACATGGCACAACTACATCTAAGAAGCATGACCACGGCCCCTTTCAGATTACTGTTCTAATCCGGATGTTAGCCATTGTTGGCCTGATTCTAAAGTGACACAGGGAAGAGCATTTCATACAGCTGATTTCAATCCACTGATCTCTAAAGTGCTCTGAAGTGGTCTGGTCATTTCAAATAGTGCTGTGGTCCTCCTTCTTGCAAACCCCCACACTTTTCCACATTCTTTTTCTGCTTTTTTAATAAAATGTTCGAAGATTAGTGCTATAAGACCAGAGCAGTCTAATGTGTCTAAATGCTAATGATCCAGCACTGAATTGCCAAATCACCAGCATTCAGAAGCACTGGACTTTTATGCTGTTATAGCACTAACCTCCGAATGTTTAAAAAAAAAGGCAGAAAAAGAGCCCTCAATGAAAAAGGTGAGGAAATAGCAGCCCTTTCAAAGGTGCTCCAGACTTTTCAGACAGTGTGCTGCAGTGATTCAGAAGCACAAGGAAGAACTGAAAACGAAAGAAAGCAATTTCCACAAAAAAGAGTTCTAGGAAACCAACAGCAGGGGTGAATCTACAAAAAATGGTGTCTGAGGCAAGCTATCAAACTGCGGCCCTCACAACCTCTTGCAATCTGGATGTTATGCTGTGATTGATACACCCATAGATGGCATCAGTCTTTTGTTGTTGATGCATCACATGGATGGTCATATTTAACTTACTGTCCACCCCTACCCCAAGATCTTGTTCAAACACACTGCCACTCAGTAGTATATCCCTCATTGAGGGGTGGGGGAAGAGAGCGAAAGGGGGAAAAGAGAGAAGGAGGGGGAAGAGGGAGCTTCAGCAGTGAAAAGGGAAGAACTTTGCCCATGTCCCCTCCCCTTTTACCATCCCCACAGCTGCTGCAAAAACAAAGCCTCTGGTTTGAAATTAACTTAAAATTAACAGCGATGCTGTGGCTGAGGAGACTGCGGGTGGGACAGTCTCGGAAGGCACTCTTTCTCTGGCTTTCTCCCTGCCCTCTGTCTCATCCTAGCCACTGCTTGCCTAGAAGTAAGATAATCTTTAAAATTAAGCAACCACAGACTTTTTTTTTTGGTGGCAGCAGGAGGGGAATGAGGGCCATTTTTCTCCCCCCTGATTTGTTGTTTTCCCAAATCTACTGCTGGATTTTAAGTTTTAAAATATTACTTGGTAGCCACATCAGATGACTTTCCAGAACCTTCTTAAAAGCAGGAAGATTATAGGCCTCACTTTTGTAGACCCCATTCATTGGGGGGGGGGGGGGGGGGGTCAAGTAGCAGTGAAAAGAAAACAGGTCCACACACTTTCAAACCACTCCCATAAGGCACATTCAACAGCATTTTAAAATTTCACACAATTCTGAATATTTACACATTGAGGCCTTAAATAGCGTAATTCCTTCCACAGCCTTCCTGGCAAAGAGCTAAAATCTCACTTTACGGTCAAACAAGAAAGCATCTGTTAGCACAAATGGTTCCTCCTCTGGGCAAAATGGATGTCAACAGTTCTGTGCACAGCTTACTGCTCCCAATGGAACTCAGACCCTGCCAAAAGACTATGGAGAAAATAAATAAATTCTAGGTTTGAATCCTGAGAAAACTGGAGTATATATGCAGGAAGCAGCACTTTTTAACTCTCTAAAAATTCTCTTCTGCTTGATGGCAGTGGCCATGATTTAATCTGTTGAAGGCTGTAATCACACCATAGCAATTCAATAGCAGTGCTACGAGCATTAATTAAACCTAATTATGATTTTAGAAATTAAGGTTTATCCTGCTTGCATTGAGCAAAGTGTCTGCCATTTTGTGCAACCTTACTCTGTACAGTGATAGGCCTTAGAAAAGATGCATTCCCTTATTTTAGTCTGGGGCAAAATCACTGATGACATCTGAAATGTATGATAAAGGTCTGTACTATATTCTTTTTTTACAGGAATACAGGACTGTAAATTTGATTAGAGCAGTGTGACAAGGTAGTAATAGATGCTTACTTATTCCCTGATTCCAGGATCTGAAGCACCCTCCCTACAGCTGCCACTATTCCCCCTCAAAACTGGGAAGGGATGCAAATACATCATCATATCTGTATTCCCTCTGCTTAGGGGTATCTGTTTATATGAGGGAAGGACAGCGGAGAAAAAGTTAAACACCACTGCTCCAACCAAAGTCAGACAACCCACCCCGAATCTATTTTGTTTTTGCAAAAAAACACCCAGCTATATGTTTGTTTGATCCCTTAAGATATTCCTTGTTTGTAGATTTTGACACCTCTGCTGTTTCCTTGTGGTAACTAATGGCTCAATCTGGGGGAAGGCGAATCAACTCTTGCATGTGGTGCACCCTCATGCTGACGTTTTTGCCCCCTCCATTAGTATAAAGGGCACCTCCACCAGTGCAGAGGGCAATGATGCAGCATCTGGGTGCCCCACAGCTTTGTGGTGGCTAAACCTGGAAGTAGATATCATCCTGGAGCTACCCCAAGTGGACACCGGCTGTGTGTGTGTGTGGGGGGGGGGGGTGTTACAAGGCATTCCTGGGGGTGGAGCCGGGAATGCCACAGCACTGGCCTTGGAGTTACACCACCCAAAAGGTTTAGATCAGGGGTAGGGAACCTGCGGCTCTCCAGATGTTCAGGAACTACAATTCCCATCAGCCTCTGTCAGCATGGCCAATTGGCCATGCTGGTAGGGGCTGATGGGAATTGTAGTTCCTGAACATCTGGAGAGCCGCAGGTTCCCTACCCCTGGTTTAGATTCAATAGGGTGGTGTAACTTGGTTGAGCCCCATGCAGGGCTTTCCAGGAAGTTGGGTTTTTTTTCTTTTTTGTTGTACCCCTGTGCTGCCTGAAAGGCCTCTGGAGGCAACACAGTGGCGGAACCGTCCCCAGCAGCCTCTGGAATGGGCTGTAAGATTGCTGCTTTTGATGAAGGCAAAATAAAATAAACACAATCATGTGTTTATGCTTTCTTTCTAGATTAGAAAAAAATCCCTTTACATGGTAAGCTTAGTTCTTAATTTTTTTAAAAGGTTTCCGTTATCTCTCTGAAAATATACTTGGTAGCATACATTAAACAGTTTTTGATTTGTCCTGTAAAACGAGATATTAAAACCTCTCTAGACACACTACTAAAATGTGCTGCTTTTCAAACTGGGTTTTCTTCCTGGATTACATCAGAGGATGGTGCCATTTCTACCAAAATGTGTGGAGTGAGATATCTCAGTTCTGCTAATTTAAAAGCTTTATTAATAAAAGTGCTGAATTTAAAGGGAGACGAACTACAAAGATCAGCATCCTTTCCTACAGGTGAATGTGTGATCCAATTCCACAGAAAAATAATTGGTGAATTAGAAAAATTCTACCCAGGTTTGATCCACGGTAGCTCATTTATATATCCAAACCATTAGTTTCTGCAGAGAATCAAGTGATGAAAATGCATTGTGACCCAGACATTCACTGCATATAGTTCCAGGCTGATTATGCATTGGTGCTCTTCCCCACATTGAAAGGAGATTCCCTTAAGGGCAGAGTTTCTGCTATGGACGCCTTCCCCCCCTCCTGTTCAAGCTCACTGTGCAGGAGATCCATAATCTCTGCTGTTTGTGAGAGTGCACACAGAGCAACCTTTTCGCTTGATTCACAGGGGAAATGGAGCAAATGACCCTGCATTATTATTTGTTTTGCTCTATCCCACCTTCCTTGGTCTACTTCTGTCCTCCGGATAATCGAGAGGGCTTTAAAAACTTTATTTCAACTTCAAGCATTTGTACCACATTAGACCTATCAAAATAATGATAGATTTAATACAGAAATATTGTAATACCAAGGAATATTGAAATAACAAGCCTCTCCTCCACTAGCAGCAGCTGCTGGATGTATGTTTGTGCTTGCGGAGGGGGTGGAGAGAATATCAGTTCGATGACATGGTCCCATTTTTTAGCAGAGTGTGGTCCAGGGAACTGCTTTGTCTCGTTCATGGGAGGGGGGGGGGGTTATTTTTGGAAAGGAGCTACAATATTGCTATAACAGTAATTTAAAGGGCTTTAACAGAGCCAGCAATCTTATGACTGTGTGCCTTTAAGGTGGATTCCAAATGGGTCAAAAACAGTGGTGTGAAAACTGTGTAAACCCTTTTACACTGTTTAAAACCCTTTACACCGTTTTCACACGGTTTTCATACCGCTGTTTTTGGCCCAAGCGGAATCTGCCTAAGAGTGAATTGATGGGTGGAGTTAAGAGAACTAGGAAAAGCAGACTGGCAGCAGGCAGTGGGATGCCACCTTATGTGTAAACAGAGAAACATGAGGAGACCCACTAAACATGAGAAACATGCCACCTTATGTGTAAACAGAGAAACATGAGGAGACCCACTAAAACTCCACTACACAGTGAAGAGCCCCAAGGTACGTGTTACATGCATTATGGGCCCCAATTACCCAAAGTTGTTCAGCCATCTATTCACTACTCACCTGAAGTATGGAAACAAGAGTCACTATTCCATAGTATCTGGAAAATATGAAACCCATCAGAAATTAACTTCCACACCAACACATTATATTGATGGTGTTTCAAAATCATGTACATTATTTTGGTGTACAATCTTTATCTGATATGATTTTTGTATAAATCATGCAGCAATTTTGTGATGAGTATTTGGAAGCCATGGCATGAAGACAAGATCGATGCTTATAGCAAGTATACTGGTTGAGGCACTGCAGAATGTCTGTAATTCTCAAAGAAAACCACATCTAAATTTCTAAAAGAAACGCTAGGGCTATAACTTGAAATTTACCACGTTTTCCCTTTATCTCAGACAAGACTGGGATTCTTGTGGCAAATAGACGGGAGGGACGTCTGTGCATGTTCAGAGGTACCTTTTCTTTATTACTGTTTTACATGGTTCAGTTCTGAGCCCTAACACTGAGCAGCAGTTCCTGGGCTGAACTTTTAGCACAAGTTATGCCCAAAATGCCCTAACCCAAATTGCCCGGCCAAACCCAGACTTGTCAGTTCTTGACAGCAGGATCATTCGTGGTTAGTATTTGGATGGGAGTCCATAGAGGAAGTCCACGGTTACTATGCAGAAGCAGGCAATAGCAATGCTCTTAATGTCTCTTGCCATGAAAACTTTATGGGGTCATCATAAGTCAGCTGTGCCCTGGAGGCACTTACCACCACCACTATGTGCTCTAAATATGGCCTGAGGTTGGCTCACTGATAGAATAATTTCAAAGAGTTTCATAAATCTATGTTTTCCCCCCTTCATAAAGACTGATGTTGTTATCATACTGGCACACAGCATTTACATGTAATATTTTGAAAAAAAAGTAAAAAATTACCCCATAGCTCAGAATGATCTCTTCAGAATAACAAATACTTTTCATTGTCATGCTTTAAAAATATTTATTTGGTACTAACAATAGCCAAAGGTCTGCAAGACGGAGCTATTCCACCAAGTCGATGGTTGCAGTGGCATAACTAGGCAAACTAGAGCCCTGGGCAAAACCTGTTTGATGCCCCCCAGGCGCGTGCCCGGTGCAACGTGCACCCCCCCCGGCCCCCTTGTAGCTACGCCCAGTGGCGTATCTAGGCAAACTGGAGTTTTGCGCCCTCCCCATGGGCAGCCGCCCTCCCCCACTGTAACCAAGCAATGATTTTTTACACCAGGTCGTTTCAAAGTCACCATCACATAAGACATGCCCCAACTCACAAATCTGAACTCAGCAATAGGCCATGCCACACAGCAGGAATAATTTTTTGAAAACATTTTTCAAAATGCTTTCAAAATATTTTATTACTGCTATGAAAACATTTTATGGTGTTGTATCCAGTCCCCCCAATTGGAGGAAACAGCATCACTTTCAATGATATTTAAACTGGGAACCCCAGATTCTCCCTTTAAGGTGGATTTAAAAGGACAATCTGGGCTCCCTAGTTTAAACAAGTGATTATGGAATCCACCCCCAAACAGCATCATTTTCAATGATGTTTAAACTAGGGAGCCCAGATTCTCCTTTTAAATCCACCTTAAAGGGAGAATCTGGGGTTCCCAGTTTAAACACATTGACAGTGATGCTATGTTGGGGTTGATTCTCCCCACCCTGAAACAGCATCACTTTCAATGTTTAAACTGGGGACTTCACATTCTCCCTTTAAATCCATGCCAAAGGGGAGGGGGTTCAAAAGGAAAATCTGGGGAAATTTGGCGGGTGCCTGCTCTCAGGGGTGCAATTGTTAAGCTAACAGCACCAAACATTCAAGGTATCTTTAGGAGACTCTCCTATAATACCACCCAGGTTTGGTGAAGTTTGGTTCAGGGGGTCCAAGGTTATGGACCCTCAAATGTGTAGCCCCCATCTTCTGTTAGCTCCCATTGGAAACAGTGGGTAATGGGGCACCCCCTTTGGGAGTCCATAGCTTTGAACCCCCTGAACCAAACTTCACAAAACCTGGGTGGTATCAGTAAGAGACTCTCCTGATGATACCTCCCAGGTTGGTGAAGTTTGGTTCAGGGGATCCAAAGTTATGGACCCTCAAAGCTATAGCCTTATCTCCTATTAGCTCCCATTGGAAACAATGGGGGATGGGGCATACCCTTTTGGAGTCCATAACTTGGGACTCCCTGAACCAAACCACACCAAACCTGGGTGCTAGCATCAGGAGAGTCTTCCAAAACATCCCTGAAATTTTGGTGCTGCTAGCCTAAAAACTGCACCCTCTGCAGGCCAAAAACAGAGAAACACTGAAAATACAAAACAAAAGTTGCCCAGGGCGCCCACACTTTGCCCAATGGGAGGAATGCCTGGATGGTTGTGGAATGCAATGGTGTCTATCTAGCTAGTCTCCCTTTTACCCTTCTCCCCCATCTTATTTCCTCCCTATTGATGAGATTTAGTGTGGTATGGGAAGTTATTGGTGTGTTATCTCTCAAGTCTCAGAATGTCATCGAATTGTCTTAAGTATATTATTGATTTGATTGATTTTTATTGTGCTTGTACATGTCGTAAGCTGCACTGAGCCCTTATGGAGAAGCGTGGCCTATAAAACTAATTATAGTCAGAATGTGAAAGAACTGTGATCTGAACATGCAAAGAAAAGAAACTTCAGTGACCCAGTTTTTCAGATACATTTACAAATGTTTGTACTGAAAATGCAGGTTATTTTGCTTGTAAAGGAAAGCTACTAAAGACAAAGCTAAAAAGAATATGTGACTAGAGAATGCTCATTCTGAAAGGTCATAAAATTCTGATCAGTGAGGGATTCTAATTTGTAAGGAGGCCCAAAACTCCCCCCACCCTTTTCATCCCTGATTTGTCACTGGACACTTACAACAGATTCTGGATGGCAATTCGAACCAAATTTAGCTCCACATCTGCTTCAGCTGAGATTTTCTGAACGTGCCGAAATCCATCAATGTACGGCAGGATCTAGGAAGAGAGGGTGTATATGATGCTAGGCAAAGCCAAGCAGACAAGGGTAAAGGATACTTTTCACTAGCTATGCAAGGAAGACAAAGCAAATAAGTTTGATAACTGGAAGACTGGCAAGCCAACAGAGAAGGCCTGAGTAAAATTAGAGCTCACACTGGGTGGCTTCTTAAAAGACTTTATCAACATATGATCGTTCTAGTGCAACAATGGGGATGTCAGACTCAGGTAATTACATGATTAAAACATGAAAAATATGGTGGATGAGTGAATGTTTAAGACAATTTGCAGACAACTGCTTAGGGCAGAGGTGTCCAACTCTGGTGCTTCAGATGTTCACGGAATACAATTCCCATCAGTCCCTGCTGGCATGGCCAATTGGCTGATGGGAATTGTAGTCCATGAACATCTGAAGCACCAGAGTTGGACACCGCTGGCTTAGAGGATCACATTACACCTTTTATGTACAGAGATGAGTCTCCAGATGCTTTCCCCATGCTGGCTGCCTGCAAATGAATGTTGTGCTCTTCCCTATTTCTCCTTACAATGTGAAAAGGTGGTGAAAATATTTAAACTGTAACACCAAAAACAGATTTCATCAATTATGGAAGTTCAGAATTCCACAAATTTTGGAGACTATTCTCACAGCTCAAATTCTGAGGAACACTCTTCCCATAGAGTACCAAGCAATTGTCAGTGAGAAAATGATTCAGTTAATAGGAAAGCAAGCATATCCTTTAAGGAAAAAAATGTACTCACATGTCCTACCCAACTGAACCCTAGGAATAAGGTGGCAATTCCATGCATACTTACTTATAAGTAAATCCCATTTAATTAATGACAACTTATTGCTAAGTAAATATGTATCAGAGCTGACTGCATCCTCCTGGGTGGGCACCTGTGACAGTCTGCATCAGAGTTGACTGTATCAGAGCTGACTGCATCCTCCTGGGTGGGCACCTGTGACAGTCTGCATCAGAGTTGACTGTATCAGAGCTGACTGCATCTTCATAGTTGTAATCTGACCCGTTGGGCAGACTATCTCACAAAAAACTTCGCGAAGCAGGATTACTTTCTTGGTGATTGTTACAGTAGCTTTTTTTTTGGAAACGAACTCATCTATGCTGACACCAGAATTGGCATTCTTGTGTTAAACAAGTTTGCAGCCCAGATGTACTCACAGCTGTATGAACAAACCTGCTGAGTGGTGAGGTCCCACTGGGAATTGAAGAAGTCATCCTTATCTTGGGTAAAAACAGGAACATCATATTCCTGCACAATAGGGGGATCTGGGCGTTGCTCTATCACTTTCAGGTGAATGGTGTTTGATTCATCTGTCAAAAGGAAGAGAGCAGGATTGGATTTACATATTATTTGGCGAAAGGTTCACAAGTAGCTCCCCTCAGCTTGATATGTCTCTCCGTGACTGCAGCCGTGACTTCAATAAACTGTTTACTGCTGACCGCCTTGTTCGTGAGTATTTTTGGGCAGAAAATATTCCATAACAAGCTGGGAATGTGTGGTGCTCTGGCTGCACTTTGCAACTCTGACCTGTCCTACATTCACAAACTAGTTCCACTTCACAAGTATCTGAGCGTAAAAAATGTGTACCAAACCTCCAAGGAGTTTATCTGGTGGTGGATATACTTCTCTATCATTAGATATACTTCTCCATCTCCTGCACAAATCAGCACAGTTGGTTAGGTTGAGTGAGTGTAACAGGCCCAGAGTCACTCAGTGAATTTTATGAACCCAGGTCTCCCCAGGCTTGATTTCAGCATTCAATCACTAATCTGCCCTCCTTGTCTTACTAATTATTTCTACACACCCCAAAAAGGCAAAGCTGAATTCTTCGAAGTCTTGATTTGCTGTTTGTTTGTCAGCTCAAGAGCAGTCAGTTGTATCGCCAAAAGCAGATGGTAGGAGCAAGACTCTTCCCAGTGACTCTAGATGTAGACAGGCCATGCATAAGAGTGGAAGGGGGTTAACTTATTTTACTATTATCTGAAGCACTGGATATTCTTCATTCAGATTTCACAACCAGGAGAAACAGCAGCACCTCCTTTTTTCTGACAATACTAATCATGACAGGCACAGTACTGTTGGTGAGAAAGGAATGTGTTTCACGTAGCAAGAACTTGCTTAAGGCATCTTTTCAGGCAGGGCTGCAGCACAATGTTCTTTGTAACAAAATCATAGGAGGAGTTGGGCTGATGGAATTCATCATTAAGTTGCTACTTCCTCCCAATTCCTGAGGATCATCAAATTCCAAGGTGGCAACACCACTGTCACCTCATAATACTCTTGATAAGAAGAGGAGGGCTCATACAACACAAGAAATGCTCCCCTACACAGAATGTCCAGGCTCCCATCTTCCAAACCCACTAGTATCTAAAAAGGAATATTGTTCAGCCATGTGACTGTTAATGCTACCTATTGGCAGAGTGCATTTGCCAGTGGCATTCAGTTCTTCAAGCAAGATGGTCATTATGGGTATCAGCTTTTGCTTGCTCTCATCATTGGAGATGAAGCCACTCTCAAGCTAGAAAAGAACAAAAGACTACGATCAGCTCTGAACCATATGCAGAATTGTGTCATGAACTGCAGCAGAAGAACAGGCAGAGTGAATCACACATACTGCTGAACAACAGAGTTTACTGATTATTGCAATGGAAATATGGGCAAACATATTATACAGTCTCTTTCAGAACAACGGAAGCAAGATCTCCTTATGAGTTATGTCATTAATGCCAAACTGGCAGAAGTTGTGTGATAGGGTAAAAATGTGTGGACATCTCCACTGTCTGCCACCCCTGCAGGATAGGCCACCTTGGCCTTGTAGGAGCGTGGCTGCCTTCAGGATCAAAGACGACATGATGCTGGCTTCTGTTTACAAGCCCTTTACTTCCCACCAGGCAGTTAACATCACACCTGGTTCATCAAGTCCTGCTCTTGCTGGTGGGCTGCTGGTTGTGGTGTGTCCTGCAGTCCCTGGGTGGGCACCTGTGACAGGGAGAAGGGTACAGCGAGCTATTGGGTGCTGAGAGGCAGCCCTGCCCCTGGTCAAAATGTATAAGGGGGAGAAGATTTTCTTGATGCTTTGGGAATAGACTTGTTGGTCTCTCCAAGCACTGTTACAGGGACCAACCATACACTTTTTTTCGTTTTCACAGACTGCAAGAATATTGATTAAGTAAAGACAAATAAGAGCTTATGATTTTCCAATGTTAAAAAATAACCTTAAAAAACAATTTAAACATGCTTGAATATGGGGAATGCTGTGTCGGTCACCAATGATGTCACAGACACTGCCCAATAGGTCAGGGGTGTTCAACTCTGGCACTTCAGATGATCATGGACTACAATTGCCATCAATCCCTGCCATGCCAGCAGGGGCTGATGAGAATTGTAGTCCATGAACATCTGAAGCACCAGAGTTGGACACCTCTGCAATAGGTGCCACCTGCAGACATGCTGCTCCACTGTAATACTTTCTGCAAGTTTGAACTGCAGATTCAAGATTTATTATGTTCCACTTGAGGCCCTACAAAATCTGAAAAAAGCCAGTGCAACAGTGGAAATAAAGAAAGTTTTCTGAAAATGTATATCTGTACATGCCTAAGCACAGAAAAGTGAGAAAACGCATTCATGCCAAGCCTAACCTCCAGAGTGGTGAGATAACCTGCCAGTTTCTTCACAAGGGGTTCCAGGGCGCAGGTTTTAGCTCCAGCATCACAAACAAAGCCGAGATTAAAGAGCAGAGCGTTCCGGCTGTATTTCTTGTGCTCAATACAAACCGGGCAGCCAATTAGTTTTTTGTCCATAGCTGTACTGTTAGAAAAAGAGAATTTCAATATTATTAAATATAAATGTATGATACTTCACAGTGAACAGAATACTGTGTGGCTGAATATAAATTAATCAATCATCCATTATTTCCATTCATTAGCCAACCATTTTGGCCCATGCCTGCTTTAAAAAAAATCTACCTGTGAAGATATTCGTGGGCTGGGAAATAGAGATGGTGGTGGTGGTGGTGGGGAAGACAGAAGTGTTATTCTTGAGCAGTCCACTGGGAGCAGGCCAAGCTGCAGTAAGTGCTGCCAGCTCACCTGAGCCCTAGGTGAGAACTGCAGGGATCCATGGAGTGACAATGGACACAAGCCATGCCCATCATCTTCCCCCAAGATGCCAGGCCTTGCAGAGCAGGCAGTGCCTACAGGGCACCCCTTGGAGACCTGAACTGAGAATCAAGCCCTGAATGCTGAGCAAAACTGTCCAAGTGCCACTATTTGGAACTCAAGCTGGGAGACACGTATCCCTGCTTCAGGCCCTCAATGACCCCATTGCTTTCACATAGAATCAGAAAGCACAAACCAACCCAGTCAGCTGCGTTGCTTAATCCTGTCAAGAAACTGAGTTCTGCCATAAGTTTCTTGTTCCACTGATTCGGGCTTTAAGGCCTACATTCAAATATTACAGCAGAATTTAATGGTGTTGTGTGCTTATATTGTAGCAAAGGTCTGATCTTAGAAACTGATAAGGGTCTAGGTGTTGGGAGTAAAATATGGTCTCAAACTTGACTCCCTAGGTTGCCTAGGCCACAGAATCACGGTGCCACATTTCAACTAATTAAGCTGATGAAATTACTGCTGTGTCATCATGAGAGGGAAGGGTTTATGGCTGCAGAATTAATCATATCTTGTGATCTCATATCAACCCTTAAGGTCACCTGGGTTGCAACTAAGTTGCACAATTGTCTTAGATCACCAGGCATGGATTTGATTGATCATTTGGCCCAGACCACTTCAAATCTTCTGCCCATAAAGTTTCGGGATTTAGCCTAACAAACTGTGCTGTTTGGTATCTTTCATTAGGATTTGTTGATTCATCATTTGGGACTTCAACATGTGTTTTAGGTGTCCCTGATGCCTTGCGACTCTTGCTCTGGACGAAGTTTAAAGATTACAGTTGAAAATGGCAACATCTTTGTGTTTGCTTTGAATCTTGCCTTTTAAACTAGGGCTATTTTGCTGTAGATAGTTCACTTTGGTTTAGGTTTTTATTATTTTATTCTTCATGGCTAATGTTCTTTTGATTGTATTCTTGCACAATTTTAACAAATTTGCTTTAATCTTATTTTATGGTGTTTTGTCTTTAAGTGGCTTCAATCTAAACTATGTCCTAAAACCTCATGGCTATATCTACCATGTTAATTTGTTTTTGTGAAACTCAATTTGCAAGTGGTCTACCTTGCAGAGATGACTTTCTTAACTGTAATTTCAGGAAGGCTGGAAGCTTGCCCCTTGGCTTCTGGCTGTTTGGGTAAACAAAGGGGCTGGTGGCATCTACCATGACTGGGGTTTGTGGATTCAGACCTCAGGATTTTTAAGTGCTTGTTCTGTGTCTCTCCTTTAACAGGTTGGCCATGCTGACAGAGGCTGATGGGAATTGTAGTTCCTGAACATCTGGAGAGCCGCAGGTTCCCTACCCCTGGACTAGGGAATCCTGACCAGTTTGATTAAATCCAAACTGTCCTCTGATCAAGCTGTGTGTTTCCCTCCTTCCCTTCCACAGGCACATTCCGAAACAGATTTCAGCATGCATATCCTTAACTTGATGGAAAAAGTAGGACCACGAGCAGGTGCTGCACATGTCATTCACCGGTCCTATCCAGCAGCTTATGCTGCCCATGTGTAGCCCTGTAAGTTGCTTACAGACAGCAATCAGAAGAAGAATGGGAGATTGTTAGGATTTTACAAGTGCCTACTTCATTCCGTCAAGCAAGAGTTAACTGTTGAAGTCACATGACCAGAATTGCATGGGCTTCTGGAAAGATCTCTCTGGCCGTTTCTGCACGGCCCCCCAGGTGCCCCCACGCCGGCAAGAATTCTGCCGGCGTGGGGGCAGAGGCCGGCAGACGATAAGCGGCTCCACATGGAGCCCCCTCTGCCCCCTTCCCTTTCCCACTCACCTTGTCCCCGTCGTCGGCCTGCTGGCCTCCGAAGCCCCGCCCACGCTGCCCTCCGACCTCCAGGGGTCGGAGGACAGTGAGGGAGGGGCTTGAGCCAATGAGCTGCTGACAAGGTTCGTGGTAATTCCCGCCCGAGGAAGGCAGCTGTTCCCTCAAAACAACCCTTTAGGGAGGGAAGGGCAGCCGAATTAGAGAGCAACAACGTTTCAGCAGCGCCCGCCCATAATGAGAGCGGCCCTAGAGGCGGCGTTTTACCGCTGAGCCGTGGGTTACTGGCCTATCTTGAAACGGCCTCTGCTTCTTCTTCCAGCCAAAGCGGAGAGGCAGACACTCAGTAACGTACAGACTGCACAGACACCCAGACTGAGCATTTACATAGAGTCTGCGGTTTTTATATTTAGTGCAACTTCATTTGTTATACAGAACACTTGCACCTCTGCTACATTATTTACTCTAATAATTCATTGCAATATCAACAGAGATGCCTTCGGCTCTCCCATTAATCAGCAAGCCTCCTACACTCCTGGTCCTGAGTGATGTATATTACACAGCTGAAATAAGGCTTATATTCTTTGATTGGGCTTCCTTCCCAGTTTCTTTTTTTATGGCAGCATCCCACCACTCCAAGCCTTCCCTTTCAATCTTCCCCCCACCAGAACCCTTACCTTTCCAGTCTCTCCTCAACTAAAGTCAATCCATTTCCTCCTACCCCAATCCACCTCTCCCAAGCCTCACCTCTCCAGCCTCTTCCACCAAGGAGCCGCAGACCCAGAAATGGGTAAATGTCATGCTGGGAGCGGGAGAGGTGGGCAGGGATGTTGCAGCCTTACTAAAGCCCATTGCAGGGGAGATGCTTCTTCTTTGATCCTTTGCTAGGGCCCATTGCATCTTCCTTGCAATGGACTTTGCTGCTAGTTCATTATATCCCAGTTAAACACAACAGAGATGGTTACTGTGTTTTATTTCTTGAAATGTTTCCAGAGCCTGGCCTTCATTAAAGTCTTGGAAAGATTTAATTTTAAGTGTTCAGGGACAATGGTGCAGGAAATGGCTCTTTATACCTTTTCTGAAACAGCTCTTCAATTACTTTAGAGACAGCTCTTCAATTACGTCACATCTCTTAAAGAAAGGTGACAACCTCAGATAAGGGGAGTGCTGCTGAAAGGGTATGATCAAAGAAAACATCTACAAGATCCACACTAACTCATGAGTGATTTCCCTACTTACTGAGACAAGTAATACTTACACTGTAATGAGCTTGTTTTGCAGTTCAGGTTTGGTGATGATGTATACCTGAACGGTATCAAAGAGCTCTCGGGAAATGAAATCTTCTGGGACCTGCCAGGGTCAAACAAGACAACTGCAGATCAATTTAGAATCAGGATACTGACTGACAGTTTCCAAGCTAAGCAGCAGACAGGCAAAACCTTTAAGCATGTTCACATATAGCAGTTCTTGTTTATGTCATCAAAAAACCCTAATTCTGCTTCATGATGCTATACTGGTGCAAGCTGGAATAATAAAAATCTATTTTCATTACATGGATAGATGGAGATGTTTTGCTGCTCAAGGGAAAATTTAGCTACAGGAAGAATCCAGAGCAGGACAGATTTGCCAGGGGGCACAGCTTTGCCCCAGACCTCTTTTCTCTCCCCATAGCCAGCCCACCTTGTCTTACCCCCTCCCCTGCCCCCACACACTCCTCACACTGCTTTGCAAGCTTCCCCATTGCCCTTGCAGTTCTGCAGTTTGTATGCCACTATTACTCCCCCATTTCCCACCATAAAAAGACAACCAGTGTCTGGGCAAAGTGTACAGATGCCATATTCAAGACATTTCTTCAACAATTCACCTTTTTATGTTAATATATTGATCTACTGATAGAGTGATAGAGTAATAAATCAATCTATTGATAAGACTAAAGATAAAAATTAAACGTTATAATAAAAGTTAAAGCATGCATGCATGATAGAGAATCCATGAAATATTGCCCCACCCCTGGGACACAAGCAAACAGGCAGCTGATGGGTAATTCCTGCCTGACTGCAAACTGGGCAGTGGGTAATAATGCAGAACATGCCCTGAAACAAAAGCTCTCCAACCGACTCTCTTTGAAGATGCGGGAACCTCGCCATGTGTAATCAGCCATTAAAACCCTATTAAAGGCTGAGGACATTTTTCTGCAGGCCAGCTGGCAACCCTAGCAATTTCACAGAACAGATCTGCACACCACAGGAAAAAAGTTTGGATCTCCCACAAAGCTGATTGTTTCAGTTGTTACAAATGACACCAAATCTGCCTTCGAACCAAAGTATGTGTGAATATTGTTATACCCAAGAGTACATATGAATATTATTAATGTGAGACAAAAAAGTAGCAGGCGACCTTTTAAAAAGTTAATATGTATTTTAGCAAATTATGATTTTACATATAAATGGCCATTTAGAAATGCAAAAAAAAGAGAGCTTTTGGTTCATCTCTTTTGGGTCTGCTTATTTTCATGTATTGTTCTTTTTTCCTACTCTTTTTTTCTGGCGCTGGTTATCAGCAATGGCCTCCTTGATCACAGTCTACTCAGCTACTATAGGACACCAGTTAGTACTTTCATGCTAAAAAGAAAACATTTGGGAAAGAAATGCTTCCTGGGATAGGGGATGGGATGAGGTACCCATGCTACAAGCAATTCATTGCACAGTCTAGTCAAAGTTACCCAAAAAAACCCCACCCACGGCTAACATTCTCACAATGAAAGTGCATTTGACTAGAGCAACTAAGATTCACCAGTCTTAACAAGTGCACTACTAGAAGACCAAATCATTAAATATTAACCTGTCTCTGAAACAAAATGAAGTTATACTTACTTCCATGCCAAAGTATCCATTTTATCCCTATACACTTAAGCACCACTAACCTGGTATGTTATTTTAGGTCCAAGTGTTGGGTGAAATTCACTGAAAAAGATGCACTCAATTCTGCTGTTGCCTTCCATAACTGCAAGAGAATAAACATACAGAACTGACAAGAGTCTCCCAAATACATTCCTTCTAAACTGAGGGGCCGTTTCTGCACGGCCACCGTACACCTGGCCACTCCGCCACGGCAAAGAGAGTCTCTGGGTAGGCGTGGGGGTGAAGCCTCGGGCTTCACCGCGCAGGGTGTGCGGTAGCAGGCACGAGAGGTCGGGCCGCAGGAGAGCGCCGCGGGGCTGACCGCGCAGAGCCGTACCTCTTCCAGCTCCTCCGTCCGACTCCGCGATGTCCTGGAGTAGGTAAGCCTGCTGGAGCCGTCTTAGTCCTGGCCCATACGCTTCGCCCTCCGGACCCTGGAGGACGAATTATTGGCTGGCTGCGAGGGCCTACGGCAACCATTTCCACAGGCGAAGCAACGTGAGGCAATTATCGAGAAACCAGGTGGGAGACAGCGTCTTCTCGGTGGCAGCGGTTAAGCATCAGCGCCGCCCGGAAAACGCTTCCTCCCAACAACAACCTTTAAGGGTTGTTGTTTAGAAGCGACCCTGGCCGCCCACTGGGGAGGGAAGCCGAGTCAGGTCAGCCCAGCTGCTGAAACGGCAGCAGCAAGCGGCGGCGCTGTCTTAACGGGCTGCGCCACCAATGAGGGAAACGGCGTTTTACCGCCCCCAGGCCGTCGTTTATGGGCCGTGCGGAAACGGCCAGAGTATTTTAAAAACTGAACTGATAATGCTTTTCAAACAATGGCATTAACATTACTGTAGATGTTAAAGGACCAACAAGCTGGGCTCACTTGCTTGAGTTATCTGATAAAGTCTACTCACCAGAAGATCTATTGCAGCATGCTTTGTTAGTCTTTCTGCTTTTGCCAGTGTACCATTTTGTAGCCTAGTCTGTAGGAACTGATTGTGTGCCCATCTGAACTTGTTTCTTCCAATTCAACAGCAACTAAGGTTTAATGTCCAGCAATCAACCACAGTAAACGGCTGAGCTCCAACTGATTCATTACATATTTTCATGTACGAGTTGCTTTTCAACTATTCAGCCCCCAAAACAGTTTACATTGGTCTAAAATAAAACAGCAACAACAAATCAACCGTACCATAAAATAAGAAAGTGCATTTCTGAAAAAGAAGAGGCAATACCATAAAGAGCAACGTTAAAGAACACCCTCAAAGAACTACCTCAACAAAAAGGTCCTAACTGCCTTTCTAAAAAGAATGCAGACCTGTTTACCTTGGCAGGACATCACAGATCAAGAACCCCTACTGAGGTAGAGCTGGCTCTTGCAGGTGGCAGCTTTGCCTTCTTCAGTGCAAGGACCTCATTACTTGATCATCCTGACTTGTGGAGAGGATTCACATGCGTAAGCAGCCTAACTCCAAAAGACAACACTGAGGACAATTCTCTGAGCTCATTGACTTTTAGCCCATTGGGTTTAGAATTGAACTGTAATAGTGCACTTTCCTGGGTAGAAGCACCATGAAATAAATCTGGCTAGGATTCTGAGTTGACCTGCAGTTTACAATTGATTTTCCAGTCCAAAGAGTTTCCAGTTACAAAGAGTTTTAACAGAAGCCATTACCTTTACTTATAACTTTCCTGCTCAAAGGAAAGATTTATTTTTCTCAGCACAGGACAAGGTACCCTTTTGTAGGGGAAACTTGTGGAAGACTACTGTATCGAGAAGTTTAGTGATGTGCACAATTGTTCCATTTATATCCCTAACTTTTCAAGAACCCCACTGAACCAGGAAAGGATTATTTTCCTTCACTTGTATTCTTCGCCTTGCCACTGCATATCTTCAAGGTTGAGTGATCATAGTATGGGTTTGGAATGAGGGAGAATGTTTTCAGGAGTACACGCTGGCCTTGGTTCATTGAAAACACCTGTGGAAGATTATTAATGATAGTGCTGGACAGCAAGCACATAGCATTTTGTCATTGAAAGGTATAAGAAGCCTTGTATCACTAAGATTTGAACCAGTGCTGCATGTGCTGGCCAGAACTTGGGGTCTTCCTCATTGCTGTTCCTGGGGTTCCCGCAACTGATTGAGGAAACTTGCTTGGTATTGTATCTCCTTCATGTGATCTTTTCACCTATGCCCACTTCAATAAACTTTCTTCTTTCATAACCACCTGTGTGCTTATTGTCTCCGGACCCAAAAAGAACCTTTTGCCTTTGGCAAAACACCTTATCTCCACGGAAGACATCAATAACACAGGAAGTCTGTTGTTTGGTTGCAGAAGACGACCAGTCTACAATCAGCTGCACAAAACTTCCATCAGCCTGAACCACTTCTCTCTGTCTGAAAGCGCAGATATGACCCGAGCACAAAATGAGCAGCCCGGAAGAACCTATTTCCTCCTTCCCTCTGCTCATCCGCCTCAAGTGGCCAAAAGACAACACTACGAAAAGGCTACTCACCAGAATCCAGAGCGTGGCTTAAATACCCATGCGCAACACGGCTTCCGACTCGAGCCCGGAGCAGGAGCCCAGCTGGACCCACGCATGCGCAATTGAAGTTGGGTAGTGGTACGGCGCATGTGCATGCCGCAGTCAAAGGAACGGCAATATCTTCGACAGATGCGCCTAGTAGCAACAAATTACAAATAAGTTCCTAGTTAATAGGAAGTCGCCCAGCTTACCACGTGTCTGGAGAGACTGCTTGATTTGACAGGGTTTCACCTGAGATGGACAGTCAAGCTCAACCTCTCAGGAACGCAGGGGCGTGTAGAATGGGTGGGCGGGACAACGCGAACTGCCCAATCAGAAACGGGTATTCTCTTTTCTGCCTTCTCTCGGAGTTCCTGCTGGTTCAGGATTCTGCTGCGGGAGCAGGTGAGTGGGAGTGCTGCGCTGCTTGGGATTTTGCTGTGGTAGAGCGAAGGGTGGCTGAGCGCAAGGAGCCTCGGCAGGAGTGCCAGGGGGCGGGGATTGGGAGAGATGGCTAGGGATCTTGCTCCGGAATGGGAAACTAGGCACAGAGGAATCCCCTTGCATCCAATGAGCCGTATCTTGGCGATCCGGAAACCCTTCTGCACGGAAACTCAGGCATCCCCATAGGTTGTATAGAACTGGCAGAAGAGGAAACTGCTTTATCTTACGAAGATGGAGTCGTGGGTGTTCCGCGTGTCTCCTTTCGCTGTCGGATCAGAAGGCGACGCGTTGGGTTGGGGGAACTGCAGTGCCTCTCTCCTCCCTCCGAGTCATTGTAAAAAATTATGTACCCGACTCTTTTGACAGAGCCAGTAGCAGTTCTTATATTCTGCTCTTACAACATAGGCAAAAGCGATGCTGTTGTAGAAGTACATGTGAAATTTGAAATACAGTCACACCAAGGACGTAGGTAAGGGTTTTTCCCCCTTGGGTTCAACCCCCCCCCCCCCCATTACATGTCCGAAGCTCCAAACCCCCCCCCCCCCGTTGGTGGGTTTTTTAAAATTTAACTGGTTTTTTGGTTTTTGGCTGCAAGGGGTGGGCAGTTTTTAGGCTAGCTGCACCAAAATTTCAAGGATTTGTTGGGAGACTCTCCTGATGATACCACCCAGGTTTGGTGAGGTTTGGTTCAGGGGGTTCAAAGTTATGGACTCCCAAAGGGAGTGCCCCCATCCGCCATTGTTTCCAATGGGAGCTAATAGAAGATGGGGGTTTACACCTTTGAGGGTCAATAACTTTGGCCCCCATGAACCAAACTTCATCAAACCTGGGTGGTATCATCCGGAGAGTCTCCTAAAGATACCCTGAAATTTTGGTGCTGCTAGCTTAACAATTGCACCCCTGACAGCAGGCACCCACCAAATTTCCCCAGATTCTCCTTTTAAATCCACCCCCTTTGGCATGGATTTAAAGGGAGAATCTGAGGTCCCCAGTTTAAACATTGAAAGTGATGCTGTTTCAGGGTGGGGGATAATCCACCCGAAAACAGCATCACTTTCAACGTTGTTTCTTCACACTGGTTATTATAGTAGCTCCTTTTGTCTCTACATGCCAGTTATTAGAATGCTGCATTCAGACTTCTGATTCTATTTCTGTCACCTTTTACATTTGCTTCTCATCTATCTTTAGTAATTTTAAGAGTTTCATCCATCATCCACCAAGGCTTTTAATTTATTTCAGCTATAGGAATAGTTTTTGTTCTTGATAATATCTCTGGTTTTGACCCATAGTTCTTCTGATTCATAACAGATGCAAATCTCTTATTTACATAGTCTGGAAAACCCAACATGGGGGGGCAATCCCCCCTCTGGAGGCAGCAAGGGCTTACACTGGCAGATTTGCCCTCCTTGGGGAACTTACGCTGACAGAAGGGCAAATCCACTGGTGGCTAGCTGCGGTGAGACCCTGGGATGCCTGGCTGCAGCCCCCAGCTCTGCAGCAACACTCTCATGACATGTCCAGCTGCAGTAGTGTGGTGGGGGCATTCCAGGGGGTGGGGCCCACCTTACCTGCCCTCCAGAGCCCGCTTGGCCCACATGTACCAGCAGAATCCCAAGCAGACATACGCCACACTTTTTGTGATGTATCTCTATCCTCGCTATGAGGGATTCAAATATGAGTTTAAAAAAACTTTTTTAGGCTTTTTGCACTGTGGGAAAGCCTTTTGGAGTGGGTGGAGCGACGCCAAAGTGGTGCCGTCCCCACCAACTTTGACAGCTCTGGATTAAGCTGCTAAACTGTTCCAGAATGTCGTTTTAACTGTATTTTGGCATTATGAATGTTTTGCTGTTTTTCTTCACCTTTCTTCTCATTTTTGATATTAGCAATTCATGGTCTGTAGATATTAATAATTCATGGTCTGCAGTCAGCGCCTCGTCTAGTTTTATCAGAGAGAATAGAGCTTCTCCATCTTCTGCTTCTGATTATGTTTCCTATTTGATTTCTACAACAAGCATCCAGTGATATTCACATATGCGATTGTCTGGTTGCCAGAAACATGTGTTTGCAATGAACAAATTATTGTCTTCACAGAATTCTGAGTTGCAGCCCTTCTTCATTCCATGCTCTTGGCCCAAATTTACCAACAGTATTTGATTCTGCTTTGTTTCCTACTTCTGCATTCCAGTCCCTTATGATTATCAGTGCATGTTTATGTGTGAGATGAATTTCCTTCTGGACACTTGCATAAAAACTTTCAATTTCTTCCCCCTCCTCATCTGTAGTTGGGGCATACATTTGAATGGCTAATAGCTCCTTACTGCCTGTTCTACATCTTGTCTCACTATTACAGCTATGCTATTTCTTCTGTGTTTGTCATTCCCCAAGTAAAATGCTTTGTAATTTTCTGATTGAAAATGTCCTAATCCAGTCCACTTTCGTTCACTCACTCCCAGGATTGCAGTGTTTACCTGTTCCATTTTCTCATCATAGGGTTTTCAAAGTAAGAGTCAGTCAGAAATTGTTTAGTGTTGCCTTCTGCTTAGTACTTAAATAAATAAATACTTATCAAGTATTTGGCAGAACTATTGCTTTTGTTGTCTATGGTACATCCTTCACCAGTGTTATTTTCCACTACTGCTGCTGTCAAGTAGTGACCTTTCAAGGATTTCTCCACCCTATCATCACTGGAACTGTTATGTTTAAACATGCTGTGTTCACATTTCTCTTATTATGCCTGGTTATTCCAGTTGGGTGTATGGTGCTGCATTTAATGGAATGGTTCAGAAAAGTGCTGTTAGGAAGGAAGAGGAATTTAGTCTATTCCACTGGTCATTGCATGTAATTGTGCTCTTAATTTTCCTATTTTGTTATTCAGTTTTTTGCATTGTTTGACATAACATGTATGATTTTTTGCATAGTTTCTTCTGCTTGTGAATTGTGATCTTAGTCCTGTTTCACTGTTTATTAAATGACTTGTCTGTTTGATTACATTGTCACTGGGGCTCAAGGCCAAATGCACAGTGTAAAACAGAGATGGGTTATAAAGAAATACATTTTTTTGAACTAGGAATCCTTGCTTGGCTGTGACTTTCCAGTGTGTACACATAGAACAAAATGCATGTGTGCTGGTTGCATACCGTGATCAGTTGTGCAGGGTGTGTTAATATTCCTCTGTATTTATCTCCCCCAACCCTCCCATCCTCCAGGTCTGAATAATAATCATTGGACAGGTGTTGCCAGTTCTGTTTTTCTGGAAAGGCATGAAAGTCATCCACTGAGATTTTTCAGGCTTGTTGAAGAGCATCTATCTTGGCCAAGACTAAAAAAAGGAATCCCATGACAAAAGTTTCTCAGAGTATAAAGGATGGCTGCTCTGTGGTATTCGTCTTACTAAACCAGACAGTTATGGCTTCCAGATCTGATTGCAAATCTTGCTTTTTACTAAGACACAACTTATAGTTCTATCCTAAGCCACAATAACGCATGACTCAGCAACATGAAGTATCAATGTTACACTATCTGAATGGGCTTCTTTTGCAGAAACCATTTTGCTTCCTGATGCTGAGAAGTGCAATCATTTGCACTGAAAAACCAGTAATAGCAGTGCTGGAACTCTTGTTACGTGTTTTATACTGGCTTCATTGTTTGCTGATGATTAGGATGTGTGTGCTTCCCCCCTCCCCCCATGCCATTCATCAATCCATCTCCAATTGTGAAAGTGTCTTTCTTTGTTTATTTGTTAATTTAAGGGAATGTTTTTATAGCATTCATTTTGATACAAACCTCCTGATCTGTGCAGTGCATACATGAGGCTTAAGCCTGACTTAACCCTGGTCCCTCTGCACATCTAACAGGATTCATTGTGAGGCCTCTTCCACATGCACAGTTTACCACAGATTTTCCCAGTGATCAAACCTTATGTCTTGGAAATATTTTCTGTGAACTCATTCTGTATACCTCCTTTCCCCCTGTTGTTTTGGGTTCCTCCTCACCTTATCTCTTCAGCTGTATTTATTCCAAATGCTACTACTGAAAACAGAACATCCCCCCTCTTTTTTTTTCTTTTGTGCAGGTGCTGTAGCATTACTGTGCATTTACGTTTTGAAGCAGCAATTTAAAAATGTCTCAGTCTCCATTTCTACTATTGAGAAGTACAATCCAAAATGGAATTCAAAACTGGAGTAGGCACCATTACCTGAAAGAACAGAAACACGTAGCCCACTTCCCCCACAAAGAACCACATTTTTAGGTCAGATTTGATCTGTAGTAACTCAAGACCATTACTGCAGCAGTCTCTGATTACATGCTGCAATTACATCTAGTACTCTTTTCAATTGCTTCAGCAACTCAGTATTTTACTGCTTTAAAATCGCTCTCTGTCCTAATGTTACTTTACCAGTTCAATATAAAATTGACAAAGCTGTTCCAATTGATTATGCTAGTTTTTATCTCTGTTGCATTGCTAGCTTGATATGAGAAAGAGAAAAAATATTTAAAATCCTGTTGAAAACAGAGGAGGAGGGGGAGGAGAAAATGATTGAAAGGGAGGTTTGGCAACTACTCTGGGCCTGGATAAGGTGTTTGCACAAAATTAAAAACACCCCCCCCCTACTGGAGTAGAGACCATTATCTAAAGCAGGGGTCTAAAACCTGTGGCTCTCCGATTGGCCATGCTGGCAGGGGCTGATGGGAGAGCCACAGGTTCTGGAGAGCCACAGGTTGCAGACCCCTGATCTAAAGGAACAGAAACATATAGCCCGCCCACACAAAGAACCACATTTTTTGGCCCAATTAGAGCTGAAATAATGCAAAATTGTTTCTCTGGCCAACCCTTGTCAGGTTCATCCTTCAAAAGAAACTTTCCTTGTCAATTTCATTCATTCCTGAATACTGACACAGTATATTTTCCCTTAACCTTAAATCACTAATTCAAGATGAAATTGACAAAGATGATACATTCAACCTGGCTTGTGTTGGTATTTTAATGTTACATCACTTATGCAATTTGAAAAAAGAAAAAAATCCTTTCAAAATGGAAGATGAAGGAAGGAGAAAATGGGTGAAAGGGAGGTTGTGTGACTATACAGGGGTATGGATCAGGGCTAGGAGTTTAGTGGGGCAGAGAAATAAAGACCTTTTCAACATGATTGCTTGCTCAAGGGAAGCTGGCTCAGAAATGAATAGAGAAAAACATCACAGTAAAAGTGCTTGGGAAATGGTGGAGGAGGAATAGTGAAGGAAAAATACAGGAAAAATGTTTCTGAAAGGGAGCAAAGGAAAGAAACATGCAAAATTAAAACAAAAAAGCATACCATTTGGCATCAAGATAGGCTGTTAACAACTTGTGTGGAAAAGCCTTAGTAAAGCATGAGCAGAGCAGCATGCATAAATGGCTCCTTTCGTCATGTCAGAACAGCAGTACAATCCTGACACTTCCTGCCTCTAATCTGTGTCACTGGCACAGTGGGGACATGGGGATTTACTGTAACCAACAAGTTTTCTGCTACATATTTAGCCAATGGTTTCCCAAGGACAGAACACTTATTTAGATTTGTAGTATCTCATCCTATACCAAAGGTTCCGGGCAAATAGTAGCACCATAGGCAGAACGGATGACAAACGGATCCCTGTCCCTGAGACTCAGATTAAAGAAAATATGGTAAAATAAAGGGGAGGGGGGAGAATACCCATAGAAATTTAAAAGACCTTTAATTTGACAGACAAATGTTGCCATTTACTTTACACATATTATAGTTACAATGAGGAAGGAAGGGAAAAGGCATGGTGGATTTGAAGGAAGGCTTTTGTGGAAGAGTGTACAGGCACTGTTGTGAAAAATCTAAGAGACAGGCAGTGACCTCTTTTTTTTCTGTTGCATTTCCTTAAGACTCACCAGTTTTTACTGAGCCATTGCTTTCCCTAATCCTTTCTTCTCTTCTTTATATACAGATAACCAATGGGTTCTCAGCAAGGACCCATTAGTCCTGGGAGTGCTCTGTAGTTATAGCCATTACCTTGATGTGTTGGGGAAACTGATCCATGCTGCACACTTAGCATCAGGAGTCCTGGAACAGGTGGAGAGTGAAAAGACAATCTTCTGTGGGTCGTGCTGGAGGCCCCCTTCACCATGGCCCTGACTCTTGAAACAGAATCCCAAATCTACCGCTCTCTCAGGGCTGTCTTTGGTGTTGCCGCACACCTTGTCTCACTTGGATTTACCATCTTTGTAGCTGTGGTTGCCAGACCTGGAACAAGTAAGTAAGGAGTTATGTTGAGTGAACTGCCCAGGAGACTGATAAGAGGAGACCCAAGTTTTACTCTTCACTCGACCAAGAATCCATCAGTGCCAACTGGGAGGTGGGCTACCATTTGAAAGTCAGTGAGACTTACAGCTCAATCCTGTGTAATGTAGATTAAAGTGGGCATAGGCACACCTAACTCTGCATGAGTTTGGGCTCTTAGGTTCCTAAATAACTTTTCACTCTTTCGGATATTTCTGCTTGTTAGGCTATGCATTCGAATTCCTAAACTGACAAGTGATAGGAAGTTGCTTTTGTCTGCCTCTATTCTTGATACCATGAGATAACCTGTTCTCTGTCAATATCATGATACTCATCCAAACATTACTGAATTAGCCGAATGCATCTTAGATGCAGAGAGGGGATGCAGAGAGGGGATATTTAGGGCCATATGTTAAATGTGACCCCAATAGGCCAGTTTGAGCAGGGCCTTTATCAGTTTGATCAGTGCACTTCAGTGCCAACTTGTGCAGCATTTCTGTAATGGAATGCAACACATGAGCTTGGTCACAGCAAGCTGATTTTTGGACTGCAGCATCTCCTGTGATCATATTTCACTCTGGATCTATTGTGAGAAGAAATGATTAGCATCTCTGTTAACTGAGACTCTCAATGAAATAAGAGCCTAATGCAAACAAGAGCTTAAGATGAGATTACCAAACCCATTTTCAGTGATGACATAATAAGTTTGGCACAGGGCTGTGCATTTGTTGTTGTCCATAGACATGCCATTTTTGTTCAAGGAAGATGTTCAGTGAATATTCCTTTAAAGAGATACTGTTGTACAATCCTCCATTTGCTCAGAAGTAAGTCTTACTGTGGTGGTGTGGGGTTTCCGAGCTGTATGGCCGTGTTCTGCTAGCATTTTCTCCTGACGTTTCACCTGAATCTGTGGCTGGCATCTTCAGAGGATCTCTTACTGTGTTTAATAAACTTGGTCCAATGTAAATATGCCCAGAATTCCAGCCTTACAGTACAATCCGAAACAGTCACACCCTTCTAAATCGAGGGGGTTAACACTGTTTAGGATTACACTGTTAGTTTGTCTCATTCCAAAACAAGGAGTCTTGGGGCACCATAGGGACTGATAGATTACTATGTGCTACACTTTTATGGACCAGAGCAGTAAAAACATATTGCCTCAGAAAAGTGCTAGTTTTTAAGATGTTACAAACCTTAAAAATTTTTTTTTACTGCTGCTGCAGTTTAACATGACTGACTTTCTCAAATGTTAGTCAATTCCAGAAAAATTTTACAGAGTTTTTTCCCCCAGTTTCTCATAGTTGGTTTGTGTGTGTTATGTATGTGCGTGTGTGCGTGTGTGCAGGTTTTCTTTACCTGTTGCTTGTGAAAGGAAATTGCAAGTGATTAAATAAAAATGTCAGCACTTAATAAACTTATGAAAATATAGCAGCATTTCTCTCTGGCAGTAATTATTCTTGCAATTGTGATCTGAATGTAGCTAAATTTTACCCAAGTGGATGATACCTATAGTTTCAATAGATGGTATCCCATAATCAAAAGTAAGTCTTGTCAAGTGGTCTGTTGGTCAGCCTGGAGATTCACTTTGCTGTCCTTTCCTTCCAGGTTTGTTCTCTTGGCATCCTCTCTTAATGTCTCTAGCGGTAAGTCAGACAAAATCTTTCTATCCTGGGAATTTTTGGATTCATTAATTGTTCAATGCAAAATTTGTTCTGCAGTCAGAGAGTGACTTAAGAAAGCCTGGCCAGAGTTCCAGTGGGAATTCCCCTTGATACTGTATGGGGAAGAACTTGTTTGATTTTGCTGGGGAGGAGAGCATCATTGTTACTTTTAGAGGCTAACTTGCATGCTGCCTTGAAAACCTGACAGGGTCGCTATAACTTGGCTTTGATTTGATGGCACTCTCCACCACCCATTTGAATCTGGGCCAGCCATGGTGATGAGTCTTTTTCTATCTCTCTCCAGTTTTCCTTACTGATGACAGAAGCCCTGCTGGCTTTCTCTCCAGAGAGCTCCCTTCTCCGGCCCTTTTCTCGCAAGACCAAGATCCGTTTCCATTGGGCTTTGCAGCTGCTGGCCCTCATCTGTGCACTGCTGGGCATGGCCTTCATCAGCTACAACAAATACATCAATGGGAAAGCCCACTTTGCCACCTGGCACAGCCTGACTGGCTTGCTGACTGTGTTGTATGCTACCATGCAGTGCATGGGGGGGCTGGTTCTTCTCTACCCAAAGCTGATGAAGAACTGGACGCTGGCCAAACTGAAACTCTACCATGCCACATCAGGGCTGATTGGTTATCTGCTTGGCTGTGCCAGTCTGATGTTGGGCATGTGTTCCCTTTGGTTCACCACATCTGTGACAGGAGTCTCCTGGTATTTGTCCATGCTCAGCCCTGTCCTCACCAGCCTGGTTATCATGAGCCAGGTGAGCAATGCTTACCTCTACCGCAAAAGAATTCAGCCATGAAAGCCATCTTGGAACAAGCACCTTGCAATACCTTGACTATTTCTTGCATTGCCTTTGAGTCCATGGCCTTGCACGGCACTGAAACTGGAAAATCTCTTTTTTAACTTATCTATTGCTTTGTATGATCTTTTGTACTTTAGATTTCTGATACTGCAAATGCCCATAATGTCAAACCCAAATTCCTTGAAGCTCCAGTATCTAAGCAGTATTTCCTTCCGTGTGAGTATCTCTGAAGATATGTCATTACAAAGGATCAGTGTTAGCCTAGCTGGAATCTTCTGCTGCTGCTGGAAGACCAATGTACCCACTTCTTAGCCAGCAGAATGTAAAGGAATCTCACCCAACAAGTAGACTCATCTTAGCCTCTGCTCTTATTTCTTTCCTACTAGTGAAGCACTTGTGGAAAACCAATGGAAACTTGTCACATTCCTTCTGGGTAAACCAAGTGGTGGAAAGACTTGGCATATCCCTAACCAGATATTTTTTGTAAGTAAAGATGAGGCTTTTAAAATTAGCTGACCCACTATATGGAATGGGTCCCTACACAGGGAGTGACTAGGCTAGTCAGACTCTTAACTGCACAGTACTTGCATTTTAAGAAAAACTTTTGGGGGAATAGGAAATGAGAGGCAAAAAAGTGGCAGGGGAAGAAAGGAGTGATTTACACTCCCCTACCACACTTCTGATTTTCCTACTCAGGGTGACCATATCAGCTCTCTTCCCTTCTCCCCTGGAAGTTCCAGTGTAACATGAAGTCAACACCACAGCCTCCACTGGTTTTTAAAAGGTTCAGAGTTGTTGTTACAGGGTTACCAAACATCAGGGAAAGGGAGCTGTGCTACAGATTCCTTCTTCCCTGAATCAAACTGAAGTCTACTGGCACCTTCACAGATTAACAAAATTTACTGCAGAATAAACTTTTATGAGTCTGAGATAATTTTATCGGATGTGTGGACCATCTGTCCATTCGGCAGATACATTGAAAGTTTATAAGCAACAGTCAGATTGTGGGGTTCAGTTACTGTACTGAAACTTGAAGTAGTCAATAAAGCTGTTTACACTATAGTAAAGTGACTGCAGGGAAAGATTGTAGGAGATTATAGGATAAATCAATTATGCCTGGCCTCAGTGCAGTGGACACAAAGGGCCTTTTGCAGAAACTTTTAGTTTTAAGGGAGTAGGAACTGCAAGGATAAACTTGTAATCCTATGTTCAGTTGCGCAGGAGTTGACAGGACTTGCTTCCATGAGACTGGACTCCACCAAGGCTCTGCCCATCTTGGGCTGCTGCAAATGCTTTTTTTGGCGAGGTTTAACAGCACAGTGTAAGCATTTCTAGCACACAGCACACACAGCACACACAGCACAGTGTAAGAGTAAGACTTCTTCCTTGGTGTGTGCTTAATAGTTCTCCAAGAGACTCACTCCAGGAGTGCAGTTTAATCAACTGTGGTATGAATGCCACCAAAGTTGGCACTATCTCCTGTCTGAGATTGCTCATGGTCAAGGAGAGCTGGTGTCTTGGGATAATGTGTTCATACTATCTGAAGGCAGACAAGAAGGGATGATCCAGTTCATCAGCTGTACATTCCATGACACTTAAATCTCCCCTCCCCTTTTGTAGAAGAACATTAGCTTCCTTTTACAAATGGCTGAACAAAGAGGAGGTACAATGGCCAAGGACAGCAACATGGGAAAAAAAAACAAAGCATGTGTGTTGAATCACAACCTAAACAAAACTAAAATGCACGAAAGGGCTTGCCTTAGCAGTTACAAAGCTGCCATAGAAACTAGCATTCAACTGCATATATTGATGTGAACATTTCTGGCCCTGCACACGTGTGGTCATCGCTTGTATTAATCTACAAATCAGTTGCCACATGGAAGACCTTTCTGTATCAGAATATTGGCACATATTGGGGCTCTCAGGAATGCTTCTGTAGTTTAGGCCAAGGGAGCTATATGGGTTGGGGAATACTATGGGGAATATTATTCTGTCTATAGATGGATGTTAAGACATCAATCAGGATGAACATCAACCACAATAGTTTCCTTCTTTGCATTTGTAGTTCTCAGAATAGCCAACAGCTTGTCACTTGTGTTTTGTTTAAAGTGTGCTCGAGCATGTGCAGTAGGAAGAGCATGGCTTTGCTCCTAAATGACTCCGGGGAGAGGAATTACTCATATTGTACTCGTTCTTAGAGAAGAAGGGAAAAATAACTCTCCTTATGAAGTGTGAAAGGGGGGAATTCAGGAATGAGCCCCTTGTTTAATGGGAGAGGAAAAAATACCATGGTTGCAAGAAAGACCAGTGATGAAACATTGGCCTTGATCATTGGCTAAAATGAATCATGATAAAGTTGCACTGAAACCAGTGGGACAGTATGCAAAGAACTTTTACTTTGATGGACTTTCTCTCAAGCTACTTAGAAGTAAGTTTTACTGAGTTCCGCAGTGCTTGTTTCTGGTGTCAATTAAACTTAGCTGGCCTATGGTGTTCTTTCCCCTTAAAATAAATGACTGGGTGTTCAGAATGAAACTGGTCCCCAAAATATAAAAAATGCTGTTGAACTAGGATTTCACTAAAGAGAGCAGTGCCAGAGGGGTTTTGGGTGAACTTTTTTTTACTTATGGTATATAAATGTAATTTGCAATAATGTATATTTTCGATGTCCCATGTGATGTTACTTCTGCACATGTGTGGTATTCAGCATTATAGAAAGGCTTTGCCATCCTGGGAAAGAGGTACCCAGTTACCTTTAGTGCTGAAAATAGGAGCAAAGTCTCTTCATTTACAAGTGAATAGGGGTAAAGTACATTGTACTAGAGGAGTTCCCTATCAGAGGTGGGCATAATAATAGGTCCTTTGGGGATATCTTTCTCTCTTCTAGTTACAGTTAGCAAATCTGGTTGAAAATGACAGCCTGTTTCCACTAGAGATCGCATAACCCTCACACATGTGCATTGCGGTTGCTGAAACGTCTTGTTCTCAGGCCTGAAACAATCCCCTACTGGACAAAAATGGTCGTTTCTATCAAAGTGTTTGATAGTCTTTCTGCAGGGCAGGTATTGCAGAGCCCAATCTGTATTCAAGCGCACTCTCTTAAATAAACCTTTCAGACAGTGGCAGTGACTCTGGCATGTTGCCACTTTGTCCATTTTAATTCTTTTCTTACCCACTAGATACGTTATTCAGTGAGGAGAGAGTGCAACAGCCCCACCTGGAGGGGTGTTTCAAATGTTTACACACATCTCCTTTTAACTCTTGAACAGTTATGCCATAAATACATTTCACACATACTTGGCATCTTACATAAGAACATAAGAACAAGCCGGCTGGATCAGACCAAAGTCCATCTAGTCCAGCTCTCTGCTACTCGCAGTGGCCCACCAGGTGCCTTTGGGAGCTCACATGTAGTATGTGAACGCAATGGCCTTACAGCTTCTTGGTTATCAAAAAGCAATCTGACAGACTGCCTACGAAGAAGATGATTAGCTGTCATCCCAGGCTTAGGCAAGATGAGCGATGCCTTCATATGTAACAGCTCCTGAGGCTCCTTTGTATTCTAGGCAGAGGTGGGGCTGCTAACTTTATTTTTCTTGCTCACTCAGTGTTGTTGTTGTTTTTTTTACCTTTGGTTCAGTATCAGAAATGTTGAATAAATTAGATATTTTAGAGTGGTGAGTGTGTCTGTTTCAATTTTGTTTTGTTTTGTTGTCCATAGTCCTGATAGCCAACAGTTTCTACTCTGACTTGTCAAAATTTACCAGGTCCTGGTCTCCTATCTTACCCATAAGATTACAAGTTGAAAAACAAAGGTGCCATAGCTGTTGTCTACCTATAATGCTGCTGTTTCATTGGGTTCTTTCCTCTCATACCTTGGGAAAAAAATCTGAGGAAGGCTACTGGTAGCAGATCTGTACCGTCTTGAACAGACGTCTTTGACATCATCTGATACCTGATTTTTTTTAAAGTGATGTCAGGTACTGAAGCTGAGACTCCCTGCATGCAAAACAAAGGCTCTGCCACTCAGGCACGGCCCCACCCATTATAACAATTCCACACTTATTTCCTGCTTCTCTTGGCAGATGAATTAAGGAAAACAATAGAGGGTTTTTGATTATGATTTTGTGGGGGGGGGGGAAGGATTGCATAGGGACATCACAAAATCAGAGGCAATCAGTCCTTGCTTCTCAACCCAGACAGACAACTTCTGTTTCATTCCCTTTTTAACTTGTATGATGTTATAATCCATCTTGTCACAAAACCTCTTGAATAGAGTAGACAAAGGAGATTTTATTTCTGGGATTTCCATTTTTCAGCTTTCTCCACATTTTACAAGGCCGTAAAGCGACAGGAGCCTGCCGGAAGTCTTATGGATGATATGTGATGAAGTTCCAGTATAATAGTTATATGGCCCTCACTGAAGTATTCTGTAGTAAGTAATTGGTTTTTGAGATCTCAACAGCTCATACCCAATATTAGCATCAGAAGGCATTGCAGAGTCATCAGCGCTTAGTTATCTCTTACCCTTGCACAGTTGAGTACGTGGCACACGCAGTTTCTCCAGTGACTTTGGGGCTGGCAGCTACTTGGATGTTTCTGTGTGGCTGAAAGATAGGTTCTTCCTCTCATTTCACTAATTGCCTTTTGAATCAATCACTGAATCCAAAGGAATTCTGCAGAACTCTTAACGTCTTGTTAAATAGCAAAACTCTTCCTCCTTTGCAGGGGCGAATCCGCTAAAGATGGCACCCAGGGCAAGCACTGCCCAACACCCCCCAACTCCATGTGGAGTTATGGTTTGCACAGTTGAAGGCTGGGCTTGGCTGGTTCCACTTTAAACTGTGGGCTCCACCTCCAAAACCTGCAGTTTAAAGCTGAACCCAGCCAGGCCAAGCCCAGATACATGATTTTGGGGGTGGAACTAGCAGTTTAGAGCTGGACCAGCTTTAAACTGTGGGCTTTGAGGCGGAGCCCATAGTTTAAACCTAGACCTGGCCAAGACCAGCCTTGAACTACGCCCCTCCAACTCCCTGTGGAGTTTCGGGGTGGGGCATGCAGTTGAACCTGGAACTGTGCCCCTGAACTCCATGTGGATTTTCCTGCTGGAAACTACCAATCTCAACAGATCTGACCCCCCCGAAAACTGACCCCCCCTTGAATAGAACTGACACACCCAAACAATACCCACTCATCAATAAAGAAAACCATCTCCTAAGGAACTGGTCTCACACCCAGTTGCTTAATTTTTTCTTTTTTTTAAAGACCAGAGACCACCATTTGGAGGTCCCAGGAAACAAGAAGCACCAATCAAAAATCTAATTGAACGCATTGTCCTCATGAGGCTTGCTCATCATCATTGTCTCAGAACACATTCTGGGCTAAAAAGCCAGATAGCAAATGCCTGAAAGGGTTGTGTGTCTTGGCTCTATCCACACACACATTGTTCTCCTTCTTGTGTGAACATGTGCTAGCCATGTATTGCTCTCCACTCCTTGATCCCAATAGGTCACGTATCACCTGAATCTTCCCTCTCGTACTCCGGCTCTACTCGATTTTTCTTAGGTACAGTGTGGTTGACATACTTTGGTTGTTTGCAATTATTCCTTTATAGTTCAATAAAAATCCTTCTTTATACATACATTTCACTATTTCTTGGACTAATTTCCTTAAGGATTCCAGTATACACTGGTGGAAAATCCTGCTGTTGCTCACCTCCCATTAAGCCACCTTCTATTTTTCTTATTGCCCAAATTAATTATTAGAAGGCAGATCATCAATTCAGATAACACCTTTTCTCAGCTTCGTGTCCTATTTCTCAAGTAGAAAAATACTTCAGCGTCACCCTCCCCTCCCCCAAAAGGTAAGACCCCAATATTACAACATTTTGTAAATACTGGTTAAGTATTCACAAGATGTAGTCATCCCAACAGAATTCATTAAGCTAAGGAAGAGGCAAGGCCAGGAGGTTTCACATCTAGTGGAAGGCGCCAGCAGCGGGAGGCAGCGGGTGTCCCGTGTTCCTAGCGACTCTCCCGCGTGCTGGTTCCCCCCCCCCCCACCCCCCCCCCCCCCCGCCCCCCCCCCCCCCCCCCCCCCCCCCCCCCCCTCCCCCCCCCCCCCCCCCCCCCCCCCACCCCCACCCCCCCCCCCCCCCACCCCCCCCCCCCCCCACCCCCCCCCCCCCCCACCCCCCCCCCCCCCCACCCCCCCCCCCCCCCACCCCCCCCCCCCCCCACCCCCCCCCCCCCCCACCCCCCCCCCCCCCCACCCCCCCCCCCCCCCACCCCCCCCCCCCCCCACCCCCCCCCCCCCCCACCCCCCCCCCCCCCCACCCCCCCCCCCCCCCACCCCCCCCCCCCCCCACCCCCCCCCCCCCCCACCCCCCCCCCCCCCCACCCCCCCCCCCCCCCACCCCCCCCCCCCCCCACCCCCCCCCCCCCCCACCCCCCCCCCCCCCCACCCCCCCCCCCCCCCACCCCCCCCCCCCCCCACCCCCCCCCCCCCCCACCCCCCCCCCCCCCCACCCCCCCCCCCCCCCACCCCCCCCCCCCCCCACCCCCCCCCCCCCCCACCCCCCCCCCCCCCCACCCCCCCCCCCCCCCACCCCCCCCCCCCCCCACCCCCCCCCCCCCCCACCCCCCCCCCCCCCCACCCCCCCCCCCCCCCACCCCCCCCCCCCCCCACCCCCCCCCCCCCCCACCCCCCCCCCCCCCCACCCCCCCCCCCCCCCACCCCCCCCCCCCCCCACCCCCCCCCCCCCCCACCCCCCCCCCCCCCCACCCCCCCCCCCCCCCACCCCCCCCCCCCCCCACCCCCCCCCCCCCCCACCCCCCCCCCCCCCCACCCCCCCCCCCCCCCACCCCCCCCCCCCCCCACCCCCCCCCCCCCCCACCCCCCCCCCCCCCCACCCCCCCCCCCCCCCACCCCCCCCCCCCCCCACCCCCCCCCCCCCCCACCCCCCCCCCCCCCCACCCCCCCCCCCCCCCACCCCCCCCCCCCCCCACCCCCCCCCCCCCCCACCCCCCCCCCCCCCCACCCCCCCCCCCCCCCACCCCCCCCCCCCCCCACCCCCCCCCCCCCCCACCCCCCCCCCCCCCCACCCCCCCCCCCCCCCACCCCCCCCCCCCCCCACCCCCCCCCCCCCCCACCCCCCCCCCCCCCCACCCCCCCCCCCCCCCACCCCCCCCCCCCCCCACCCCCCCCCCCCCCCACCCCCCCCCCCCCCCACCCCCCCCCCCCCCCACCCCCCCCCCCCCCCACCCCCCCCCCCCCCCACCCCCCCCCCCCCCCACCCCCCCCCCCCCCCACCCCCCCCCCCCCCCACCCCCCCCCCCCCCCACCCCCCCCCCCCCCCACCCCCCCCCCCCCCCACCCCCCCCCCCCCCCACCCCCCCCCCCCCCCACCCCCCCCCCCCCCCACCCCCCCCCCCCCCCACCCCCCCCCCCCCCCACCCCCCCCCCCCCCCACCCCCCCCCCCCCCCACCCCCCCCCCCCCCCACCCCCCCCCCCCCCCACCCCCCCCCCCCCCCACCCCCCCCCCCCCCCACCCCCCCCCCCCCCCACCCCCCCCCCCCCCCACCCCCCCCCCCCCCCACCCCCCCCCCCCCCCACCCCCCCCCCCCCCCACCCCCCCCCCCCCCCACCCCCCCCCCCCCCCACCCCCCCCCCCCCCCACCCCCCCCCCCCCCCACCCCCCCCCCCCCCCACCCCCCCCCCCCCCCACCCCCCCCCCCCCCCACCCCCCCCCCCCCCCACCCCCCCCCCCCCCCACCCCCCCCCCCCCCCACCCCCCCCCCCCCCCACCCCCCCCCCCCCCCACCCCCCCCCCCCCCCACCCCCCCCCCCCCCCACCCCCCCCCCCCCCCACCCCCCCCCCCCCCCACCCCCCCCCCCCCCCACCCCCCCCCCCCCCCACCCCCCCCCCCCCCCACCCCCCCCCCCCCCCACCCCCCCCCCCCCCCACCCCCCCCCCCCCCCACCCCCCCCCCCCCCCACCCCCCCCCCCCCCCACCCCCCCCCCCCCCCACCCCCCCCCCCCCCCACCCCCCCCCCCCCCCACCCCCCCCCCCCCCCACCCCCCCCCCCCCCCACCCCCCCCCCCCCCCACCCCCCCCCCCCCCCACCCCCCCCCCCCCCCACCCCCCCCCCCCCCCACCCCCCCCCCCCCCCACCCCCCCCCCCCCCCACCCCCCCCCCCCCCCACCCCCCCCCCCCCCCACCCCCCCCCCCCCCCACCCCCCCCCCCCCCCACCCCCCCCCCCCCCCACCCCCCCCCCCCCCCACCCCCCCCCCCCCCCACCCCCCCCCCCCCCCACCCCCCCCCCCCCCCACCCCCCCCCCCCCCCACCCCCCCCCCCCCCCACCCCCCCCCCCCCCCACCCCCCCCCCCCCCCACCCCCCCCCCCCCCCACCCCCCCCCCCCCCCACCCCCCCCCCCCCCCACCCCCCCCCCCCCCCACCCCCCCCCCCCCCCACCCCCCCCCCCCCCCACCCCCCCCCCCCCCCACCCCCCCCCCCCCCCACCCCCCCCCCCCCCCACCCCCCCCCCCCCCCACCCCCCCCCCCCCCCACCCCCCCCCCCCCCCACCCCCCCCCCCCCCCACCCCCCCCCCCCCCCACCCCCCCCCCCCCCCACCCCCCCCCCCCCCCACCCCCCCCCCCCCCCACCCCCCCCCCCCCCCACCCCCCCCCCCCCCCACCCCCCCCCCCCCCCACCCCCCCCCCCCCCCACCCCCCCCCCCCCCCACCCCCCCCCCCCCCCACCCCCCCCCCCCCCCACCCCCCCCCCCCCCCACCCCCCCCCCCCCCCACCCCCCCCCCCCCCCACCCCCCCCCCCCCCCACCCCCCCCCCCCCCCACCCCCCCCCCCCCCCACCCCCCCCCCCCCCCACCCCCCCCCCCCCCCACCCCCCCCCCCCCCCACCCCCCCCCCCCCCCACCCCCCCCCCCCCCCACCCCCCCCCCCCCCCACCCCCCCCCCCCCCCACCCCCCCCCCCCCCCACCCCCCCCCCCCCCCACCCCCCCCCCCCCCCACCCCCCCCCCCCCCCACCCCCCCCCCCCCCCACCCCCCCCCCCCCCCACCCCCCCCCCCCCCCACCCCCCCCCCCCCCCACCCCCCCCCCCCCCCACCCCCCCCCCCCCCCACCCCCCCCCCCCCCCACCCCCCCCCCCCCCCACCCCCCCCCCCCCCCACCCCCCCCCCCCCCCACCCCCCCCCCCCCCCACCCCCCCCCCCCCCCACCCCCCCCCCCCCCCACCCCCCCCCCCCCCCACCCCCCCCCCCCCCCACCCCCCCCCCCCCCCACCCCCCCCCCCCCCCACCCCCCCCCCCCCCCACCCCCCCCCCCCCCCACCCCCCCCCCCCCCCACCCCCCCCCCCCCCCACCCCCCCCCCCCCCCACCCCCCCCCCCCCCCACCCCCCCCCCCCCCCACCCCCCCCCCCCCCCACCCCCCCCCCCCCCCACCCCCCCCCCCCCCCACCCCCCCCCCCCCCCACCCCCCCCCCCCCCCACCCCCCCCCCCCCCCACCCCCCCCCCCCCCCACCCCCCCCCCCCCCCACCCCCCCCCCCCCCCACCCCCCCCCCCCCCCACCCCCCCCCCCCCCCACCCCCCCCCCCCCCCACCCCCCCCCCCCCCCACCCCCCCCCCCCCCCACCCCCCCCCCCCCCCACCCCCCCCCCCCCCCACCCCCCCCCCCCCCCACCCCCCCCCCCCCCCACCCCCCCCCCCCCCCACCCCCCCCCCCCCCCACCCCCCCCCCCCCCCACCCCCCCCCCCCCCCACCCCCCCCCCCCCCCACCCCCCCCCCCCCCCACCCCCCCCCCCCCCCACCCCCCCCCCCCCCCACCCCCCCCCCCCCCCACCCCCCCCCCCCCCCACCCCCCCCCCCCCCCACCCCCCCCCCCCCCCACCCCCCCCCCCCCCCACCCCCCCCCCCCCCCACCCCCCCCCCCCCCCACCCCCCCCCCCCCCCACCCCCCCCCCCCCCCACCCCCCCCCCCCCCCACCCCCCCCCCCCCCCACCCCCCCCCCCCCCCACCCCCCCCCCCCCCCACCCCCCCCCCCCCCCACCCCCCCCCCCCCCCACCCCCCCCCCCCCCCACCCCCCCCCCCCCCCACCCCCCCCCCCCCCCACCCCCCCCCCCCCCCACCCCCCCCCCCCCCCACCCCCCCCCCCCCCCACCCCCCCCCCCCCCCACCCCCCCCCCCCCCCACCCCCCCCCCCCCCCACCCCCCCCCCCCCCCACCCCCCCCCCCCCCCACCCCCCCCCCCCCCCACCCCCCCCCCCCCCCACCCCCCCCCCCCCCCACCCCCCCCCCCCCCCACCCCCCCCCCCCCCCACCCCCCCCCCCCCCCACCCCCCCCCCCCCCCACCCCCCCCCCCCCCCACCCCCCCCCCCCCCCACCCCCCCCCCCCCCCACCCCCCCCCCCCCCCACCCCCCCCCCCCCCCACCCCCCCCCCCCCCCACCCCCCCCCCCCCCCACCCCCCCCCCCCCCCACCCCCCCCCCCCCCCACCCCCCCCCCCCCCCACCCCCCCCCCCCCCCACCCCCCCCCCCCCCCACCCCCCCCCCCCCCCACCCCCCCCCCCCCCCACCCCCCCCCCCCCCCACCCCCCCCCCCCCCCACCCCCCCCCCCCCCCACCCCCCCCCCCCCCCACCCCCCCCCCCCCCCACCCCCCCCCCCCCCCACCCCCCCCCCCCCCCACCCCCCCCCCCCCCCACCCCCCCCCCCCCCCACCCCCCCCCCCCCCCACCCCCCCCCCCCCCCACCCCCCCCCCCCCCCACCCCCCCCCCCCCCCACCCCCCCCCCCCCCCACCCCCCCCCCCCCCCACCCCCCCCCCCCCCCACCCCCCCCCCCCCCCCCCCCCCCCCCCCCCCACCCCCCCCCCCCCCCACCCCCCCCCCCCCCACCCCCCCACCCCCCCACCCCCCCCCACCCCCACCCCCCCCCCCCCACACCCCCCCCCCCCCCCCCCCCCCCCCACCCCCCCCCACACCCCCCCCCCCACCCCCCCCCACCCCCCCCCCCACCCCCCCCCCCCCAGCGCTCTACTTACGGTGCTGCTGGGTCAGCAGCTCATCCCTACAACAAGATAAATGAAACCCAGCACTTTTAAACTGCTCAACACTGTCAGCTGTTGACATCAATTAAAGTGCTATGAAGGGCGCACTAGGAGTTTGTTTGAACAATCAATTAAAGACACTTTCTTTGAAAGAACAGTTTATTGATACTGAAATTATGTGTTTATTTCCTGGTTGACAAAACCCTTCTCATGTGGTCCTTAAAAAATCACAACATGGTCTCACGCTCTTGTCCCATTCTCCTAAGTGCCCCCTGCCTTGCTCTTCTCATTTCAGGCTGGGGGTCAAGGCAAGACATCTTAGGGTTTGCTGCCCCACCAAACAAAAAAAAAGAAGAAAAAAGAAAAGTCAGCCCAGAGGATGAAAAAGGCTAACAACCTAACCAAAGAGAAAAAGCAGGCATTTGAGGAATTGTTAGGAGCCCCACAAAAAAGCACCTTTAAAAGAAAAATAGAATCAGTAACATATATTTTCTACTGTAGGAAAAGATGCATCCCAGTATTCATGGAATGGACTTGCATTCAACCTAAAATACAAGCAGCTTTACCATTTGAATCACTGCAAAGGAAAATAAAGGACAAAGGCCTAAAAATAGTTTCAGTTCCCTCTAGGAGTTTTGTAGGAAGCCTAGGTTGATGCTTTTCCATGTGGCACCTTAGGTACTAGAAGCTGGCTGCTTAGGATTCCTAAATATCTTCACTGTCAAAAAGTTAAAAGGAGGCCCAAAAAGAGGTCAAAAGGCTTTTAACCATTGGTCCTACAAGATCTTATCCAGCAACCTTTTTGGCAGGGTTCACCACTGTTGCTAAGTCTAGAGGGCAGAGGGATAAGTTTAATACAGCAAAGGATTCATTTAATTAAAAAAGTACTTGCTCATTTAAATCAATACCAAAACCAGCTGTGCAAGGAAGAAAGGGAGACTGTAGAATTATTTTTGACAATCACTGCCACTAATAGAAAAAGAAATCAACAAGAAAAAGGTGTATCACTTGATGAACTTGCTCTGAGGTGCCCTGGTGGGGTGTACATAGTGGTATGATATTAAGAGTTCAAAATGGGATCCGATTCACCAGACTGGGTTGTCTTGGACCCTATGTAGATTGATCAAAACTGCAACCAAACAGAGCTACACACAAGTGTTAACAGCCACAATGGCAGTCACTGGCATGTGTAGCTTTTGTGGGGATTTTATTCAGACAGACCCTCCTTCTTTTGTTGGAGAGATGTAGACTCCCTCCACTGCAATTCAAAGAAATTCTTGATTTCAAATTCCCTTCTGAAGAGAAGAATCTCAGGTCTGTGCAACAGTTAACAGTTTCCATCAGGAGTCCAGAGACCTGGGTCAGCCACCATGTGGCTAATATATGCTGGAAGGAGGTAGCCCCAACCTCTCAGGGCCAGCAGGCATAGTGTTTTGCTCCCTTCAGAGCAGGCAGTACTGTGAGGAAGGGCACATGAAGGATCATTAGCAGCTCTGACACACAGGGATAGGAAGAAGAGGGTGGTAGGAGATTCATGGTCACAACTGAGAGGGAGCATCCTCAAAGGTAATGAGGCTGGATTCCTGACTGGCTGCTTTTCCTGCAGTGACAGAGTCTCGATTCTTCTCAGAGAGCAGCGGAATATCAACCTTGCTGCTGTCTTCATCATCATCCTCCATGCTGGGCCATGCTGACTGGTCTTCCACACGCTTTAGTCGCTCGTTCAGTGCCTTTAGAGCCAGTTGTCTAAATATGAGAAAACAAGCCAATCAGTAAATGTTCAGCGACATAAGTTATCAAAGAGGAGGGGGGAAGGGAATACAACTCCTCCAAAATACTGTATCTTAATTCCTACCTATCACTACTATGATTTTATCCTTTTAATGTAGGTAGTATGTATTCTGGGCACAAACTGCCTCTTCAAAGTGCTGTACAGTGAGCCAAGGCACCACTAAAGATAAATACATGTGTACAGTAGTCATCCTTAGATTAAGATATTTCTAGTAATAGCTTCAAGCAATTATTGCCAAGTGTCTAACTGCCCTTTCTAGTCAAATTCTAGTGATAGAGAGAGCAGTAGCACACCAACTCCAGGTCTTCTTGGATAACTCATCTGCCCTAGGCTGTTTTCAGTCTGTCTTCAGGCCAAGCTATGGGACAGAGATGGCACTGCTAGGTTTAGATAACGACCTCTGTCTGCATATAGACCAAGGACATGTCTCTTTGTTGCTCCTATTGGACTTATCTGCAGCCTTTGATACAGTAGATCCTACCACTTTGTTGTTAAGCTTGGAGGTAAAAGTAGGTATCAGGATGTGCACTGGAGTGGACCAGAGTAACCCGTCCATTCCGCACTTGGATTGATTGGGTTCAAAAGGATTGTTATTAGGCAAGTAAATGTAAGTTTCTAGAACAGCATTCTAATGTCACTCCATTGGCTACCCATGAGGTACTGGCACTCACATACAAAGCCCCTAATGACCTTGGACCCTCATATTTGTAAGATGGTCTCTGCCCCTATGCACTGCCATGACAACTTCACTCACCTGATAAAGGTCATTTGCAGGCAGTCACCTGCAGATAGGCAAAATCAACAACTGCCCATACACATGCCTTCTCTGTTGGGGCCCCCACTGTGTGGAATGGCCTGCCTGAGGAGATCAGGAATGCTCCTACCTTCTTGGCTTTCTGCAAACTAGGCTTCTACACAGGCAACACAGTTGCATAGTACTAAACAATTCAAAGTTACTTGAATAAATAATTAGGGATTGTGATCTATGCTAGTGCTTAAGAGCAAGTGCACTCTGGAGGAACCGGGTTTGATTCCCCACTCTGCTGGCAAGAACTTTGTGAGGGACTTGCTTCACAGGGGAATTGGAACAGCTTTAGCACTCCCACACATACCAGCTAGGCGGGCTTTGGGCTGATCCACTGCGACTCCCCGAGTTCTCTCAGCCCCATCCACCTCACAGGGTATTTGTTGTGGGGGGAAAGAGGGGAAACTTTAACCATCAGCATCTTCTGTTGATGAATCTCTGGATTAAACTCATTAATCGAATTAAATTATGAGAAGATCAGTAGGGTGCAGCATAAGGGAATAGCATAAAATAATTCCCAGCATAGTGGTGTTTGTTTAAATAAAGACACTGAGAATAAAAGGGGAGAATAGCACAGATAGTAGCACTGCTTTCGCCTTTTAATTGGGCTACCAAGGTTCACCCAAACTTTTAGGACTGCACTTCCAGCTCATGAATCACCCAAGTTGCTCAGCTCTAAGCAGGCTACCATCTAGGTATGTTATATATTTCTACCTTTTTATTTAAAAAATGAATGACCTGCCAAATCTGAAAGTACATCTGGACCTAGCCTTTAATAGTTTTGCTCTCTGATCCTCATGAAATTGTTACAAGTCAAAGAAATGGATATAAGAAGATAATAAGAAACACTCTGGGAACATATGGAGAAGAAAGCAATACACCTATGAATATTTTTAATTTGTACAATTGCAAGTTTCATGGTCCTCATCTAGAAGAACCATTGTGATATTTTGGAATGAGGAATACCTGAAGTGTGATTAAAACACTAGCTTCCAGTCACTGATTCACACCAGAAGTTCACCAATTTACATCCAAGATAATCTATAATCAAACCCCCAGCATTCCTTCAACCATTCCTTATGAACTAAGGACATCAATGCAAGTGTACCCATCCAAATTACTGCTTTAGGGACAGATCCAGAATGTCAACAATATTCTTTTAAAAACTATATTATCATTACTTTGTATTAATTTTAATAATACACAAGAAGATCAAAATAAGATTTCAAAGAATAAAAAGATCTATAAGAATCAATACCATATTGATTATTCATAAAAATAATCAAAATAACATACATTTCAAAATATTTCATGTTTCTTATGGTATCTTTAATGTAATAAATCAGTAAGATTGGGTTTGAAGGCAATTTTCTAGATTTTAAGTAACAGAGAGAAGGGGAGTGGAAGATATATTTAGCTACTACATTTGCAGTCATCAATAAATTCCAAATCATACCATGATGGTGATTATTATTTACACGTTCTACTGGCTGAAGAATTACATGGAAAGGATCAAATTGAAGTTTACAGTTACTAGGGCTAAGGCAAGAAATGCAAGGCTTCTAATTAATTTTAGAAATATTATCTAACTTAGATTTGGTTATGATAGTACGGATGGGGTGAAATGCAGAGAAAGTTCATAGATGAAACTTGGAACAGAGATTCTCAGAAAGCCATATAATAGGGAACAGAGCATGGCTCTCGTTATCTGGGAGGTTGAGGCAGGTAGATGAAATTCCATAATGCTGTAATAAATTTCAGATATAACAAAATGACAGAGCTGCACACCACAAATTATAATGAAGTCCTTGGATACCCTGTCTTCATAGCACACATGCAGTTATCCTGACATGCAATGATAATAAAAACTTCTGGTTAACATTCCTGTGTAACAAGTATACTTGGTCCTTTTCGAAGTTCAATGTCACAGTGAAGAGAATCCATCCCTTGTCCTTTCAGGCAAGGAAATCAAGTTATCCTCCCAGGACTACTTAATTTGAAATCCAACCAGCCATAAGACTTTGGGCAAGCATGACAGGCTTTCAGAGTGTGCATTGGGAGAAAGTAGCACAATGGCCTTACTCCTCCCAGCTGGGCACTCCTTGCTTAAGACTGCTTGGGACACCTCAATTTTGCCAGGTACTCAGCAATGAGAGCTCCAGAGACATTAGGCTACAGCAAACCAAATTGCAGAGATGGGAGCAGGTAGGATGTGACTCAGTTCATACCCAGAACCATTATGTGGAAACAAACCCCAATAAAATCAAGAGGTTTATTAACAACTTCAGCACTGGGCTGAAACAAAAACATACCCTGGTCAGTCCCAATAGTTCAATGAGCAACAAGAACGCTGCAATTCAGAAAAAGATAACCTAGGGCTTAACCTTGCTTCTCTTCAGATAACAAAATCAATTCTACCTCTGCACCAGATAGCTCACTACTTAATTTGCCAAAGCATAGTCATGAAATATTTTGCTTCTTGGAAAAAATTGGGAGCCTTTTAGATCCACTAGTGTTTTAGATCATGCCCTAACAGAACAATAAAAAAATGCCACTGAAAACATCATCATGAACCTGTAATTCCTGACAGAATGAGGACTTCTTTTATAAGCACAGCTGTCCCCATATCAGAGGCAAACAGGGATGTCCTTAACTGAACAAGAGTTATGTACATGAACACAGAGACACTGAACTGAGGACAAAAGTTAAAGCTGGGTATGAATAGCTAGCTCAAAACATTTCTATAAAAGGGAATAACAGGAAGGGTGTGATTTTAGCACACACATTTTGTACACATGTAAAGTGCACAGTTCAGTTTTGCACCCAAGATTATGAAAAAACAGGAACATGAGCAAAGAAACTGGGTGGACAGGCAGGTGGTTGGACATTGTTGGAAAAAGCACCCTCCTGCAGTCTTTTTTGAAGGTCTCCAATCTATGGCTCATTCCGCACATGCAAAATAATGCACTTTCAAACTGCTTTCAGTGCTCTTTGAAGCTGTGCGGAATAGCAAAATTCACTTGCAAACAGTTGCGAAAGTGGTTTGAAAACGCATTGCGTGTACAGGAAGGAACCCTAGAAAGTATCCAACCCAACTTAGGCTTGCAGGACCTGACAAGTAGGGTGGAGCTATATACCATGCCACCTTCCCTCCTGCACACATTTTAGTGGTCATCAAAAAACAATCTTAAGAGAACTACTTGAGGATTGAAAGTTGTGGAATGTTTCACCTGCAGAATGTGCCCTAGAGTTATATTCCCCAGGAAACATTTACATATCCAGGATGGTGTAGTAGCTAAGAGCAGCGGACTCTAATCTGCAGAGGTTTGATTCTCCACTCCTCCACATGAAACCTCCTGGGTGACCTTGCCCCAGTCAAAGTCCTCTAAGAATTCTCTCAGCCCTATCTACCTCACAAGGGAAGAGGAAGGGATTGTGATTGCAAGCCACTTTGAGACTCCTTAAAGTAGTTTAAAAAACAGGGTATAAAAATTAACACTTCTTCAACACTGTGTGGCTATTAACAATTTGACTTACAATACAATTTTATTCAAAATGAGTCCAATTTAAGCTCTTTGGAACTAGTGGGCTTAGGCTGGAGTAAATATGGATAGGCCTTCAGTTTGCTTTAGGTTGCCATGAGAGCGGGTCCACATAGAACTATACAAGAATGACAACTGTCATGTTTGTCAAGCAGAAAGCTATTTGCTCTAGTTTGTTTTCAGTCTGTCAAGGTTTGAAATGCAAGTCTCCCTCCCTCACTGATCCTAGAGTCTTGCCTGAGGTGGAAGGCACATAGGTGTGGCAAGTGTTCCAGCTACTGACTAGCTTTTGACAGCTAAGGGCTCCATATAAATTCAACCCATTTAATCTTCAAACAGGACTAACCAGGACTAATTTAAGGAAAGGCTTTTGTTTTTTTAAGCATATGCCAGTAGCATATGAAAGGTACAATCAGAAATAGACAGTCATCGTTAGCTTTTGTTTTTAATTTTAAATCACATGGAAAAATAGGAATTCAGTTTGAGGCTAGAAGCTTTTTAGAAACATTGACTTTGAATCTAGGTTTTACTAAAAGGCAGACTGCAAAAAATGGGCTAGAATTACCTTATATCTGGTGTTCCAAATTTGAAATGAGACAGAAGGTCATACTTGGCAAAGACCAAGATAAGCACTTTAATTTGATATGTTTCCAAAAATATGACTACAATTTTTGTTTATGTATGGCAGAAGGTCTGGCGGGGTTGTGAGTAGCTAGCATGGGGACTACACAGGGCTTTGGTGGGAATTTGACAAGCGTGCTGGCTGGTGGCTGGCAAATAACCATCTAGATAGGTTTAGCATTTTTGGTATGAATGATATATACATCAGGAGGTTTCAATGTGGGTCATGATCTCAAAAATGTATTATGACTTTCCTGGCAACGAGAAACAAGTAGTGAATCAAAAGAGTTGAGTTTGCCTCTGTGGAATTACAAAATGGCCATTACATAGAACTGGTTATTCAATAATGCCATAGATCTATAAATACTAAACATGAAACGATTAGCTTGTTCAGTTCTATGTATTGTCGAAGGCTTTCACGGCCGGATTCAACTGGTTGTGGTGGGTTTTCCAGGCTGTGTGGCCATGGTCTGGTGGATCTTGTTCCTAATGTTTCACCTGCATCTGTGGCTGGCATCTTCAGAGGTGTATCACAGAGGGAAACAGACTTCCTGGACACAGTGTATAACAGATTTCCCTCTGAGATACACCTCTGAAGATGCCAGCCACAGATGCAGGCGAAACGTTAGGAACAAGATCCACCAGACCACGGCCACACAGCCTGGAAAACCCACCACAACCAGTTGTTCAGTTCTACCTGATGGGAATCTCCTATGTTTTATATCAAGGAGGGGGAATGAAGAATGTAATTACTTTGCAAGAGGTTCTCAAAATTTACAGTTAAGTTTGGATGGATCCCACAGAAAATTTGTTAGGAGGAGGTATTTGGGTTGATGCCACCTCTTGCTGTAGAGTTTGGATTGTCACATCATGTTTGTTCTTAGTGAATTAGGGGCAGCATTTTTGCTCTGGAGTGGAAGAGGTTCAAGGGGCTGGTGCAGAAATCGGCAGTTCCAAATTATAGATGGATTACTAGTGTAAATTCACAGGTGGGTACTATTTTAAAAAGTTTTGAGAACCATTATTATATACAAAACTACTCACAATTTTGGTTTTCCTCACTGTTAACTAAATGATATCCATTACACGCAGTCCCTGAACTTCCACAGCACACACTGATATATTAAGTTACACTTAAAAGGGAGACACAAATATACAAGAATTCTGCCCACCAGGTATGTTTTCTCTCTGTTCAAACACAAGAAACACCCCTCAGAATGAAGGAGTTCTGACAAAGAACACCACAATATGTACTGTTCAATAAATCATAAAATACAAAAGGTGGTTATTACTACATGCCTACACTACCGAGTAAATGAAGAACACCAAAACAGATAAAGGGTTCAGCTGTGTCTTGCAAATATGTCCCAGGCATATCCAAAAAATGTATATCTGTCAACAGTCCCCCAAAAAGTTTAAAACCCCATTGATCATAACATGCAGAAATGACTGAAGCCATAGATCACCATTACTTTATTAATGCCTCTGCATAAACGCCGCACTCCTCACTTCATCTTTCCACGAGGAACTAACGGTGGACTGCGGAACAGCGAAGCAGAAGGGACTTCGTAGACAGAACTCAGACGGAGATGGAACGGTGGTTTTGTCACCACTCCCCACGTCAGGGGCTGCAGCGATTATTAAGCAACATGTGAACTGTGACCCCAAGAATAAACTGTCCTGATGTTGGAAAGGGCTGCTGGTGGGAGAGGAAAGATCCAAGACTATCTGTACCTGTTTTTTGTATAATGTTCTCTTGAACGCAAGTTCTTTTACAAAATAATTCTGCTATAGAATAATATATAACTTATGGTTAGTTCTCTTAGGGAATTAGGTGAGTTCTACCCATTACATCATCTGTGAGCACTCATCTCATACACTTGATTCTGCATTTCAGGGAATTTTACCTTCTCCGTTCAAACATCCTGTAGATCCTGTTCCCGAACAGCTGATCGGTAATGGATGAAGGAGAACTTGACATGTAGCATTTCCGCTGTTTTTCGACAGACTTTCACTTTCACCAAGATGCTGTGCACAGAGGACGTAGCCAGCTTGGCATTTGGGAAGCTACAGGGATCCTCAGGAAAGAATCATGTAATCTGAAGTGAGACCGACATATCACCTCGTCCTCTGCTGTGCCTCTGGTAAAAACGGAGATATATCCAACTGGAGAGCACTCCAAAACCGTAGGACGTCAAGATGTTGCTTTCAATGAGGGTGGTCAATCTCAGAACTGCTAGAATCAGGAGCAAGAGCATGGGGACAACCTTCATTCGCACCTGAGGTACCTTCAAGACAGTACTGTCACCCATGGTTTTGCCAAGGGCCGCAAGATTTCACCTGAAACTGGCATTGCCATAGATTCGAACAGTAAATAAGTAAGAGAGATTGAATGATGCCACGTAGGTGAGAAGATAAGCAAAGGCCCCCAGGAGCCCAACTGACACATTCACCACAGCAAAGAAGATCAAAAGCTCCAGGGCTCCCCACAGTGGCTCAAGTAACCTTCCTGCTACTACCACTGTGGCCAGACTCACACCTACATTCCAGATATGTTTTTCCACCACACTGTGGGTAGCCAACGTCCATATCCAGAAGTTGGGTGGGAAGAGATACCCAGGTGTTACCCCAAGTCCAAAAGTTGTGTCTGCCGCAAAGGAGAGAAGGTAGAGCAAAATTACAATGGCACATATAGACTTCACGACTACACTGGTACTGGCCAGTACAGCCAGGAAATGTTGCCGGGCTACTGGAAGGTACCTGTTCATGTTTATACCCACACGCCCCGGCCCACAACACAGGGTCCTTGATCCAAGAGACTTGGCTTAGGGGCAGATGGGAAGAGGATCTGGTAGCCAGGAACCCCCCTACTCCTCTTCTCAGTGCGGAATCTCCGCCAGCTCTATCATCTTCTTCCTCATAGCGCACAAAGAGTCAGGACAGCGGCTCGAGACGGGTGCTGGGGCTGCCCCTTCAGCCGGCCTGCCTCCGGGTGGCCAGCATCAGCAGCCAGAGAGCAATGGGTCCCTCTCCAACACCACTGCTTCGACCCTCTCGTCCTAAGGGGTGTGAGTGACGCAGCGCCGGCGCCACAAGCGGTTCCCAGGAGACTGGAAGGAAGAGCGAGTTTCAGCGGCCAAGAGGGTGGCTGATGTGCGAGTGTGGGCGCAGGCCAGCTCCTCGCGACTCCATGTAACTGCACGGCGGGGGCGGAAGGCCTACAGGGAGAGCCTCCTTTACGGGCCCGCCGGAAGCTCAACCTTCCTCCTCCTCCCTCCCTGCTCCCGGCCTCTAACGAGGCCGACGCCCTTCCCTCGGCCAGTAGGCAGGAGCTCCCGCCGCTTCCAACAGGCCGGGTCTTCACGGCCTCCCCAGAGCAACCAAATAGCAGTACTGCGCCTGCGCCGCTACTTGGCGTCGCTTCCAAAAGTTTGCTGGGAAATGAAGTCTCACACCTCCTTCTTAGCGGGGAAGCCGAAATGACTACCAATCCCAGCCTGCACAGGGTTAGGGCATCTGCGCTGTAGTGGGGTAATATGGGGTACTGGGTGCTCGGACGTTCACGCTAGGTGAGGGGAAGCGTTGGAGCAAAGTGAACTGCTGAGAAACTCCGAGGGTTGTGATCCCAGCGGTATCCGCTGTTAGGTGGGCAGGCCAAGCGTTCCCTCGAAGGCAGCAATGCTGGAAGAGAAGCGTCATATTTCTAAAGCGGCTCTTTCGTTGCGCGGAGAAAGGCAGAGGCAAATCACTTCTGCTCCTCTCCTGCCTGGAAGGGGTCACCATGAGTGGGTTGCTACTCTGTGGCGCTGTCTTCTTAGTTCTCAAGGAATCAAGCAAGGCACGGAAGTGTTAATGCACAGGTGTTGAGTTTCTGAGAAGAGGCATGGGCTGTGTTGGACACAACAGAAAGGATGCAACAGTGGTCCTCAATTATTACCATGTTTCCGGTGGGATATGTATGGTCGTTTGTTTACAGCAAAAACAAGAAGGAAGTTCTTGTGGTTGCTTAAAGACTATCCAATTTAAACATTTTTGTGTGTGGGTTAGAGCCCATGTTCTTCTAGTGCAGTTGTTCATTTCAAGATTTGGGGGCATTTTTTGTAACTGGCATTGGTTGTGGCCGAGAGGCAAAATTCAACAAATCCAATCATGGCTTGCCTTTGAATGCATCTAAGATTAAATTGGGAGGGGTCTATCCAGTCAAATGCAAACAGTGTTAATAAGGTTGCAGTGCCCCACAAAGTTCCATGCAGGTGAAGTCAGCTGGGTGTTGCATCTTCTGAGTAGATATCACATGTGTTTGAGCTCCCCGGAACCGGTGAGACTTTCCAATGTCGGGTGAACTAAGTATATACTTAAGTTTCTCTGACCGTGGGATGAAACCTTGGCGGACAAAACGACATTTGTTTAAAGAGCACATTGCTGTAATTTTATTTTATGGCGCGTTTGATTCGTGCATAATAAGTGTTCCAGTGTTTGCAACTCAATCAAGTGGACAACTTTTTAGGTTTTTTTGAGAGACTCATTTTTAATAAAGTGATTAATGCTGCACCTGCGGACAGGTTTGATAGGAATGGGGTACTTTTTAGAGGCTTGTACCTTAACTGGCGGGTTCCGGATGCGCGCTGCTGCGGTAATTGCACCGGCTGCACAGTCCGCATCCCACCAGATGTCCATACAGGTCCAATGATCCCCGGCGGCGCTTTTGGGGAGAACAGATTGATGATCCCTCTTTCCCGCCCTTTCAATTCCGCGCATTTGTTATATGGGTGATGTCTTGTTTTTTTAGGTATAATGTAATGCCCCTACATTCCACTAGCCAGGACTGTCCAGGAGTGCAGGTCCCTTGCAGTCCATGGGGCTGGTTGTGCACAGTCCAGGTAAGAGCAGAACTGGGGCAAACAGGCTATCCCAGTCAGGCAACAGAGGCAGGGTGGTGGGGAAGCTCAGATTAAGGAGCCAGCTCTCTAGGTTCTTAAAGGGCCATGTGCAAAAGAGAGTAGAGCCAGTAGTGTTGGTTGGCCCCTACCCCGTGGATTTTCTTAGACAGAAAAAGGCAGCTCCAGCTTGCTTTTAGTAAAGGAGAGCTTTATGGTGAATATGGAGTGAGGGGAGTGGGTAGAGTGGTGCAGTTCTGGATGCTTGAGGGAGGGGCAAGAGTGGGGATGTGTGAGAGAATGAGGCGGATGTGTATTGTGCCGGTAGCAGTGGGGCAGGCACAGAGAGTGAAAGGACCTGCGTGTGGGGGGGAGAACCCCACCTGCATTCTCACACGACAAAGTGTGCTGTTTCGCTTCCTTTGGATTGTAACAGTATTGCCTATTTACTGTTTTCACTTGCTCATACATCTCTGCGGGCATTCACAGGAGCCACCAGGCCCTCAGGCCACAGACTGGTGCATGCACTGCAGGCTGTTCCCAAGGGCAGAGTTAGGCTTTGTGGCTTCATTTTTGGTGTGCCAAGAAAAAGGCGTTTTACACAGGCTCAGAGTATGGACTTTTGGCGATAGGGAATGATTACCTTCTATAGAACAGGGAGGAATGTATTCTTAGAAGACTTTAGGAAGTTCCAAACTCCCGGCCAAAAGTTAGATTCAACTTGACTAACTCAGGAAATCACCTATTAACTTTTTATGGAGATATGAATAAAAGTGACTAATGCTGGACCAACAGACAGGTTTGATAAGAATAGGGACAGTTAGGGGGAGGTGTTTGTGTATTTGGCACTTCTTAAATCTGGACTCCTTTGCCATCAGGATTTATTTTTTGTTTCTGAAGATGGCAGGGTGAAAATGTGAAAAAGGGGTTGGGGAAGCTCTGTGTGAGAAGGTGGGCAGAGGAGAGGCTAAGGTTCTCCTTTGTTCATCTGTTTACAAAGGCTCACGTGGGGCTGGAAACCGATTACCTTCCAGTGTCAATGTCTGCCCTAATTATGTTTCACAAAGTTCCTGTGTATGCAGACCTTCCTGCCTTCTGTTTCCCTTTTTCCAGAGAAGCAATTTTCTCCCTGGTGGACATTGTGAAAAGTTAGTATCAGCAGTGTCAAGTGGGGATTTAGAATGGTTTGCTTTTCAAATACACTTGCATAATTTTAATAGAAACAATTACATGTTGTAAATTTGAAAAAGCCACTTGTGAAAGGAAGGAATTTCATATACAAAAACATATACACATGAATGCTTGCTTGATTTAATACTTATTTTCCATGGATGGTAATTATTTCAGCCAAGGTGTTTTTTGACTTGATAACAGGTGATATAATCACAAATCAGATTTGTGTCCATTGGCTGATTTGAGACTGAACACTAAAAGAATTCGAGATTGGTTCCAGGCATGTTTTGAAACAAGATCCTTGCATGCTCACTTTTTGGAATACTGGGAGATCTCATCATCTTACAAAACAGAAAAAAGTAATTTACTCACTATGACTAAACTGAAAATAGTAGAAGGTAATTATTTCAGCATTCTTATCTGCACATCTCTAACTCTGACATCTGCCATAGAAAATGTGTCATTGAGACTGACTTGTGTATTCTGATGGAATAATACATTATTTTTGAAGGTGTAAAATAAGTAATGCTTATCAGAAATTTTGTGCATGGAGGAAGAAGAAGGTAGCTAGAGAGCACAGGGAACCAGAATGATGTTTTTCACAACTTCTCTGTACTCATTCCATGCAGCAGAATGCTCCCCCTGTTCATCAGCAACATCTCTGTTCAATACCCATCAGCAGTCAGCCACCAAATAAAGGAATAATATCCAGTGCCATCATATCTTCAGGACTGCATCTCGCCATGTCATCCACAAGGACTCCTTTGGTCCTTGGATAGTAATTGCTGGTGGTCCCCAGCCCCAAGGATGTTCAGCTGTCATCCACCAGAGCCTTTTTGACCCTTGCTCCCACTCAGTGGGACTCTCCCTGCAGATATTAGGGCCCTGTGAGATTTAAGTCAAATTTGCATAGCCTGTAAAACTGAATTATTCTGCCAGGCTTATAATTGACAGCTGGTCCGTAGTGTCATTCTGGCCCCCTGGCTGATATCTCCCCCCCTCCCTTACTCATAAGAGCTGTGAAGTTAGGGTAGGAATTGGGAATGGTGTGGGTTAAGTTGTTGAAATCACCATAGTTAATATTACTGGGAATCTGTTAATATTACCGGGAATCTGGCCGCTGAGAATGGGGTATTAAATTAATAATAATAATAAATAGCTCTCCAGTAGAGATTCTTCAGTCTCCTTATGTCACCACAGAAATACTGCTTTAGTATTAGTGTGTGTCATATGCAAGACATTGGGGAAAAATTCTGATCTTACAGATGAAGTCAAATACTAATAATATGGGCTTAAACAGTCATGAACAAGTCAAGCGTACAGATGCTTGTTAGTTGAAATATGAAGCATGGATTCAAATTTATTTAATGGCTTTCCTCTCAGTTTCCGTTACTAATGTAGACTCTACCCAACGAAGCATTTTCCACCCAATGAGTGTTGTTTATGGAGGCATTTCCACTGAACATGAAACATCTGGTATGAAAATAGTTGAAAAGCTCTTTCTCCTTTTTCTGCTGACTGCATTGAGCCAACAAAAATATGGAAAACTACCCTTTTCAATTTAAAAATATCGGCAAGGGAAGAATCTATCTATTTCTAAGAGAATAGTAGCATTAAAAATGTGTATAATGCCAAAACTCTTCTATCTATTTCGTACTTTGCCGTTGGAGATTAAGAAAAAACAATTTGAAGAATGGGATAAGAAAATTAAACTATGGGCATTTAATCAAAAGAAACCAAGAGTGATGAATAAAATAGTCTATATGTCTAAAAAACTAATGGGCACAGGGGGCTCCCAAAACATACAGGAATATTACGAGTACATTCCAAATGAAAAAGTTTGAGTGTGGAATTCAAATAGATAAAAAGAGGACAGATGGATACAAGAAGTTCGAAAATGAAATAAACTTTGAACACGGGTTAATTTTGGAATATATCTCAAGTTGTTCAAAATAGAAAGACAAAAATTAAAAGGTCTCTAGAAAGGAATGTTAATGGAAATCTGGGAGAAATGGAAGGGAAAAGAGTAGATGCCCAGGGCTACTTTAGGAGTGCGTAACTCACTCAAGGAAAGTGGGCATGGTTTGGACAGGAAGGAGCACAAAACAATAAGATCTCTACACAGACAAGGGAATAGCACAAAATAGCACAACTGCTACAATGAAAAGAGGAGAATTAATACTGCTTCCAAATTTTATAGAGAAAGTGAGAGGAAGAAAACTTGTTTACTATTAAGAGGAATCTTGGAAAGATAGAAGTCTCCAGGGAGAGGGAGGAAGAGTGTATAATGAAAAGAGTTGTATAAAAATATATGAGGAAAAGAAAGTGACAAATATTAGGAGTTATATACAAAACATGATAGGAAGATCAAAAGAATCTTCACTTGGATAAGAATCATAATGGAAAAAATGGCAACAAGTTGACGGACGGAGAAGACATAGACCTTACAAAAGGATTATAGATAACATGAATAAAATAAAAACCGATACATATGCAGAACTAGAGCCGAAATTAATATTAAAAATGGTATAGAACAATCAGGAAACAGCTTGGCATATATGATAAGTGGGTAGAATCAGGAACCAGAAATGTTGGCATTGTAGGAGAAAAAAAAATGCACATATATACAGCTAATATGTGGCTAGAATGTATAGGAAGTGCACAAAAAATATGTGGGAAAATGTGATAAAAATACCATAGAAAAATATGTAAAGGTGCAAAAAAATAAAGAGATGTAAATATAGATTTACTCATTTATAGGAATTATGAGTGGATTATACTATAATAGAACAAAGAAAAAGAAAACTTTTCAAATTCATGATTAGAGCGGTCCATGCAGTAATAGCATTGGGGTGGAAGGACAAAAAAATCTGGACAATGCAGAAATGGTTGGAATATGTATGGGAGCAAATACAATTAGAAATTTTAGGAGGCACAAACATGTCCAAGAAATCAAATATGGCAAGGAAAACAAGGGACAGGATATGAAGGAGATTTGGATGGAATTCAAAGACTGGCTAATTTCACGTAAATTGGAAATTCATTACAGAGGAAGAAAATGGACAGGACAAGAAGATTAGAAAAGAATGGACTTGCAAGGGCTACATTCAAAGAAGAGTAGTTAAAGAAAGGAGGGAGGGGGGAGAAAGGGGGAAAAATGATATGGAGGATGTATATAAAGTATACAATATAAATCTGTAATAATTCCGAAATATCAATAAAAATATTTAAAAAAAAAAAATTTAAAAATATCTTTGGAGATGTGTCCTTTTCTGCGCTAGCCCTAATATTCCTTTCTCCAGTAAAACTACAGTTAGTTTTTACAGGGATGATCTGCCATTTACTGGGGGTTAATTTTTACACTTTTGAGAGTGTGCACTTCTCCTGAAGCAAATACCTAGCCAGATTTATTTTCATAATTTAATGAAGAAATAGCAGCACAGATAAGTTTTGGTGCTATTGTTAACAGAACATGGAGTTTCTAGAATAGCATAAAAATGCTACAGTGTACCAGTAACTGAGATATGCTTTGACTGTGGAAAGGATGCAGTGGGGCAGAATTCAGACAAGGAATGTACTACATGAATGTCACATTCTCATGCTTATGTATATCATAGTACTGCAGAGGTTTGCTTTGGGTGCTTTAACTAGACCTGTCTTCCTGACCGACAAGTCATTTTCTGTCACATTTTACTCCCACTCTAATAATTTTTTTTACTCTCATTCTGTCACATTTTACTCCAATTTCTCTTATTATTGATGCATTCATACTGCCTAAATGGCAATTGCCCAGTAGAATTTCCCTTGGACTTCACAGTCTGGTTTTTAGAATAATTGATGGGGTTACGGTATAGTGAACTGAGACTCCTCAGATAGCTCAGAGAAAATTGTTTTGCATTCTTTATGGGATCCCTAATCCTTATCAGAACCTTGGGGCTTAGAATAAGAGGAGTTGAATTTTATACCCTGCTTTTCTCTACTGTAAGGAGTCTCAAAGTGGCTAACAATATCCTTCTCACCCATAACAGACTCCTTGGGTAGGAGGTGGGGCTGGGAGAGTTCTGAGAAAACTATGACTAGCCCAAGGTCACCCAGCAGCCTGTATAGGAAGGAGTGGGCCAGGTCCCCAGATTAGATACAACTTCTATATCATGTTGTTTTAATTCTCCGTTTCAAGATGTGGCCTGTGAGGAATTGTGAGGAAATAGTTGGACATGTGCATCCCAGGTATTTCTCTCTTAGGTCAGCTTCAAGACCGCTGCCGGGATGTGGGAGTTTGGGCCACAGACATTCCATGCCGCATCTAACCCCCCTGGGACCGTCTCGCATGAGAGCGGTCCCAGAAACAGCCGCGGAAGACGAGCGCTGGAAGCAAATGCCGGCCACCCGACCCCACATCGGCGTGTCTCTGGCTCTGTCGACGCACGCCAGAGGCCTGGAGACATGCCTACCTCGACCCGCCCTGCTAACTGCTCCAGCGTTGCAGGGCAGGGGGGCGTGTCCCCAGGCAAGGTAAGTGAAGGGTGGAGGGGGGGGAGGGTGCCTTGGAGCCGCTGCCATTTTCCAAAAACCTTGCTTCCCGGAAAGGAGGGCGTCGGAAAATGGCGACTTTCAAGGCGCCGGGTCGGAAGCGGTGTGAGAGGCTGACCTTACTGGCTCGCAGAAGCTGGCAGCTGTGCCACCTGCAGGTGAATGGGAGCCCCTGGAGACGGGCGCTTTTGTCAGTCCCTCCCAGGGCGCCATAATCACTTCCATCTGAAAGGGCCTTAGATTCTTGAATCCCTTAGAGGCCTCTTGAACAGGTTGATTTCCCTTTAACTGACACTCAACTGCTCTCAGGGTTGCATCTCTTCTGAAGTATTTTCAATCCTCACCAGGGCTTTTTAAAAAGGTTATTTTTTTTCTCTTGGGTTGTTCACAAAATCATATTTTCCATATACCAAGGAAGTTCCTTGAGCATGTAGAGAATTTTACTTTATCTGTGGTAGTTCTTTTGTGCTGCTTTAATCTATGAGTTGTCTCAGTGATTTTGAGTCTCCTGACGAATCTTGAGGATGACATCCTAGAATCACTACTGGGGGTGGCCCCAGCATCCCAAATGAGGGAGGCAAGGAGGATGGGTGAAAAGGCAACCCCCCCTAGCCTGCCTGTGTATCAAATCATGAGCTGGACCCCTTCCTTGGGGAAGGGCTGTGACTAAGTGAGAGACGCAGGAGCTCCAGATGTTCAGGAATCACTTATCAGTCCTACCAGCATGGCCAATTGGCCATGCTGGTAGGGGCTGATGGGAATTGTAGTTCCTGAACATCTGGAGAGCCGCAGGTTCCCTACCCCTGTGGTAGAGCATTTGTTTGGCATGGAAATAGTCCCAGGTTCAAACCCTGGCATCTCCTGATAGAAGGACCAGGTTAGTAGGTGGTGTGATATCTGCTTGGGACCTTGAAGAGCCACTGCCTGTTTTGAATAGACAATAATGATCTGGTAGACCAATGCATAAAGCAGATTCAAGTGTTCATGTATTCAACATGGCTTGGGAGGTGACAAACTAGTGGCAATCCTTACTTGCCTTCTGCAGTGAGGGGTTTGGCTGGCTGGGTGCCTTCTCTTTGTGGGGCTTGGGTTGCCAGCTTGAAGCTCCCCACTACCATTCCATAACTGGTCACCTACACCCATTTCCTAAGAGAGGGCTTCATAGATTGCTGGCTGCCACTTGGCTCAGTCACCACGACCATGATGATGCCATGGCTGTGGGGACTTCAGGGAAGGCACCTGGCTGCCATGCATCCACCACTCCCCAGTGTGGAGCCCTGAGCAGGTGCCCTGGAGATCCTGTGCCTAAGACCACTCCTACTTCCAAATGTTGTTGTCTGAGTCCCACAGGAACACCATTTTGAGCTGCATGAGCGGATGAACTTGTACGCAAGTGCAGCAGCCTTGTTTGCTATGTGGGAACAAAGGTGGCCCAACAAGGCTGCTGAGTCAGTTCCCTCGGTTTTTAACAAAGAAAAACATGATAATGATTTACAAGCTTAGGTCAACTTGGAGATTATTGCTGCTGCCCTCCTCCCTTTCAGGACATCAGAGTGCTCCAAATAATGGCATGGGAGTATGTAGAAAAACAGGCTACTAAACATTTTTGGAAAGCTGATAAGCTTAAACATCATCACTGCCTGTGAAGTAACCTTTCTTTTGGAAGAGGTCATTATAATTAATCTCCAAAGCAACTCATCTCCCAAAATCATTGAATTCCATGGTTCCCCCCCCTTTTCTTCTGGGGGTGGGGGGAGATTTTTATGTCACCTCGTCTCTGTAAATACCCAATGCCAGTATACTTGGAGGAATGTCTGCTGATAAACAAAGAATATGTATCAGTTCTCCTCTAATACATGCAATATCATGTAAGATAATAGCACCTTCCTGTGTGTATGATGATTATTGAAAAATATATCTAAGTTGTTTTAAAGTAATATGCTTTAAAGTTGTTTTAAGCATGCTTTTTTGATGGCCCACATCTGGACCTCAGTCTGATATTTGGTGGACTTGTGGCCATCATGACACAAACTATACATCCAATACAGCAAAAAAAAAAAAAAAAAGGAACAAAGAAAGAATGCGCCTGTAGTTTCAAAATGAGCCATGACACCTATGATGTAATCTCTCAGAAGGGGGTATTACCAGTAATTAACTTATTTTATTTAACCAACACACGGAAAGCAGTTTAGATAAAAAACCAACATGCTACAAATTAGTGGCCAGAAATCCAGCTTCTCAGCCTCACCAATTCTGACAGCAGTTTATAACAGTACTTTTAGACCAAACTGGGACTGGAGATTCCACTAATTCTAATTGTTTTTCACTGAACAGGCTTGTAAAATGCAAATATCAGACCTTTATACTTGAGTGTACCTGTGATCCACCCACTCTTACCGCTTTGCAAACCAGTAAAAAGCCACCACATTTGAAGTGAAAATATGAACATTATTTAATAACTGATCCTCTGTAATAAACAATTTGAAAATATTTTACAAGGAATCACACGCACAATATTTTACAAAGATTTTAGTCTTTTAAATTTTTCAACTCTTCTGTACAAAAAAATTAAAAAAACCCATTTTGAATCATTAGAAAGAAAACATCTTAGATGAAGAATGATAGGAATTTGAGCGATCCCAGCAGCTGTAGGAACAACTACTTGTTGCTTTTCTTTTTTCTTTTTTTAACTTAAAATATAATATATATTTATTTATAGTTATGTATATTTTTTTCATTTTTCTCAAATGAGCAGCACCCGACTAGACTACAGATTTACATACACTCCCGGTAACACAGAGCCAGCCATCTGGTCAAAACACGGTTCCCATAGACATAACCAAACACACACTGAAGAAGCTACAAGCAAAATGACCTTTAATTAACCTTGTCATTAATTAGTGAATCACCTCCCTGCCCTCTTGGCTCTGGAGTCAAACTTCCAAGACTGGTTAAGGCCATGGGCCTCCCCCTCCCTTTCCCACCCCTTTTAACTAACATGTTCAGTGGTCTGAGTCATTGTTACCTCTCACTACTGTGAACCACATGTGAGAAAACAAACAGAACATAGGAAAGGCTAAGTTAAACTTTCTGCTCAGACCTTATGGGACTGCTAGAACGAGGTTCCCTAGATGGGACTGACTAGCTCAACTATTTGATTAGGTTCCAGGTTTACACAAGAGTTCCTTTTGGTATGTATATTTTAGCCTTACCCTCTCTCCGCCCATGTTTCCTATTCACTAGGATTCCAGAAATCAGATTGATGTTCACAACCACAAACATGACCTCTCTGTTAATCCCATGTAATTCTTTGTCATAATGGTTAACCTTTAGTGTTACAAAGGGTCCCCCCCCAAAACATATACCAACATAGATATCTCGCTACGATTTTGAGAAACCATTTTCCATCTGAAGGGGTTGGAAAGTATTTCCACCTGTCTACTGTTAAAGGGTCATTTATTATGTTTTGTGAGACTACCTATTGTACTAGGCTGGAGGTAAAAGGCCAGCTATTTGGGCAAACTCTGGACTCCCTTCTATTCTCCTAAGATCTGCTTCTCTTCTATAAGTTTAGTACCTTCTAATCAACCTTCCATGGACAAAGCTGAAGAACAAATGGAAGCCTTAGTGGTTTATTTCATTATATAAACTGACCCAGGGTGGCTCCACAGACAATACTTGGGTGGCTCTAATGGTAAGAGGCAGCAATTGGAGTTGTTGACTACTGGAACTCCAGAATATCCTACAGATAACAGTCTGTACTGGGGCTGGGATTTCCAGCCTTCATCTATAGTTCTGAGCGGTCATTTGGAGAGAGCTAGATGTTTGGTAGATCAGCCACATAAACATGTATGAATATATTTGAAGGTCTCATTCTTAAAAGGCAAAAATCACTAGGCAGGGAAATAACCAAGGTATTTCTTTCCACATTCTGACCTGCATGTTCTGTAATGCCATCATTCCATGCACATAGCAGATCTTAACAAAAAAGAATTATCCGCATGCATTGCATTCAGGGCCGTGTTTTCTCAGCCTGTTTCATTGTCAGAAAAGTTCACCATCCACATACTTGCCTGTTTTGGCTCTGAAGCTTTGAGAAGCAAGGTCTTCGCCTCATTCTTGTGACACATTAAAATGTGAAGGGGTATTGTTGACCTGATGTGTGAGTTAACTGGTAAAAGAAGCCTTCCTTTTGCCTTAGCACTGACCAGTAACACCTAACCAAGGCTTCTATAGCTTCCAAACATGAAAGGAATTGAAGCAGGGCAGCATCTCTGTTGTCTCTGGTATTCCCTGCTAGGCCCCCGAGAGGCTGAATCCACTCTGATGCCCAGGCCAAGTATTGAAAGTGGAAATTGTGCCATGTTGCAACTTGTGCTCTGCCTAAGTTGGGGTGGTGTGGAGATCTTCCATTGTCAGAGCTCTATTCAGCAGTCTTCATTCTCCTCTGAAAAGGAGGCCATAGCCAGGAGCCAGGAAAATATAAAGCTGCTGTTAGGGTAGATATGCAAACAGTACTACAGAAACAAGAATCCACTTTCCTAATTGCCACAAGGTGATCTGGTGTTTAATGCACTACAACTGCATATCATCAAATGCCACAGTCATTAGCATTAGAAATCTCTAAACTACTAGGTGTAGCAGAGATGCAAACATATGCAGCAATTTATTGCACCACTGCAAGTCACAGGGAGACTACAAGATACAAATTAGGCAATGCTGAGCAACTGCTGGTTCATCACAGCTACCGTACAAGGGGTCTTGAGTGATTTTCAAACAGCAACTCCTATCATCTTCTCTTCTGTCCCACAGCTCTGCTCTCAAATTATAACCCTCAGTGTGGAAAATAGCTAGTGCCATGGAGTGCACACAGACACTGTAGAAGGACACTCACTGAAGCTGTAGCATCTGCTCTCCTAGATGAAGCTTGGGGAAACCATAGTTACACCACCTCCCACTCCTCCCCAAAACAGGTTTCTCAGCATTAAAATGTATTTCTTTAAAAGGAACCAATTAATTTAATGCCATGAAAAAATATAGGGCTTTTAAAAGTGTAACAATCCACCTGAAGCTGTTGGTTGGGGATGTAAGGTGGGGAAGCCGGAGGACAGAAACAATGCTCAAGTTGTTAGCACACCCAACTGTCCTTTTCACAGTAAGGCAAGGGAAAGTAAGCTCAACCTAGGGAGGAACAATATATTGATTCCTTAAGGGACATCTGTGCAGATCAAACAGGAAGCTGTTTTTCTTATTACCTATTCCTGGCTAATCTGGGCTCCAGGGACAAGACTAGCCTTCATAATATTGTGAAAGAATTTGTATAGGAGGTAGAGTGCACCAAATACATTTGTGATTAGGTTTTGTTAGGTATATAGTTTAGAAACAACATATTTAAGGGCATTACACCAATCAGAAACGTTTCCATTTGATCCCATTGGACATTAAGCTGGATCTTGAGTAAGTTTGTGACAGCAACCAACTTGTTATCTGAACTGCCACTAAAGTAAAGTATTCAAAAATATGGAAAGGCCTTTTAACAATGTTAGATTTCCCCACCCAGATGATAAGCATTGCAGGTCATATATACTGACTCCAGATGCTTTGTGCTCCATCCCTGAATATTTGTTGCTAATGAGGTACACCTTATGGGAGTACCCTGGCTCCAGAGCAGTAACCAATCAGAGTCACAGCCAAAATTGCACAAGGGAGACTATGGTTTCAGTCAGACTAAAGTGGAATAGGCCTGGGGGTTTCTGCCAAACACACTAGAAACAGTTGCCCACATCACAAAACAGTCACACAGTTTGGCACAATTTGGCAGTCTCTACTTAAAAGAGACCAGCAAGATACTGGGAGTGCATCCACAACCAGTAAAATTGATTAGTACTGGGAATATATCCAAGGAATAACGGTATGCTCTCTACTTTATATCAGCTAGAGCTATTTATAACTTCCCAGTTTATTTCTCTGTAATTCTGTACAAGGCCAATGATGCAAAACTATTATTTTTAGCACCAGTGGAAAAAAGAAACAGTGAGAGACTTGGAAGGAGAGGATTTTCAGACACTTTACTCATCTTTTGGACAACAGGATAGCCAGAGGAAGGGGGACACATGAAATAGAATCATGGTAAAGCTGATTTTTGAGAGAGAACTGAAATCACTCTCCTACTTTCAAGAACTAGAATCAGTGGAAATAAAGCAAACACACTGCAGTTCATGTGCCAAAGGTCTACTTCCAGATCTCTCAGACACACATTTCTGCAATAGACAGTTCCCTCTTGCATCCATTTGCACTATATGATCACATTTGTTTTAGCAGTCTGACCCTGATGTTATCCTTAGTCACTCATATCATACCAGACTGCAGAAATATTCCTTCAGATATGGTCAAGGATGTTCTTTAAGCAGGCAGTTACAGCCCCATAAAAGCTTTTAAAGAAAAACCACTTCTATGTGAGTCTCTTGCCATCTGTACTGAAATAAAATATAGTTGTGGGAACACCACATGTAGAATATTTTACATCACATATGATTTCAGATGACAGCATAAGGTTTTGGAGAACCAACTCTCTGGCAATTCTGGTTTAGCACTAAAGCGCCAAACCAGGAACACAGAACACTTCTGTTTAAATATATTATGAAATTGTCAATAAAACTAGGACATATTTTTGCTTACAGACTTGCAGATTCAAGTAACCAGACCATTGGTTGCTTTCCAGGTTTCCTTATAATAAAGAGAATGAAGCTTTTAACACTTTCATTGCTCATAATAGTTAGAATGTAAATGTTTAGATTCAGTATGTGGGAAACAACTTTTGACTGGGCTCTATGATATGTGATGTTGAAACAGGGTGCAGTGCTGCCACACATAATTTCATAATCCTGTTGTAAATTTCATCAGTTCCTGCCATTGTAATGAACTGTTTTCTGCTGGTTAAATCTGCAGCACAGTGCGCTGTATAATGTTGCACTTATTTCTTGGACTATGACTCTTGCTCCGAACAAAGTAGAAACTTCACTGGCTACTCTAAGTGCAGAGGTGATGATGCAATCACAATGGATATTTACTGTGAACCATAGTAACGCAGCCAGTGCGAGCCCTAAAAAAGAAGGTAGCTTTTGAACAGAATGTACAGAAAATGATAGACTGTGTCATCAGATTGTGTCATCAGTAATAATCCCAGACATGGGATGTTACCTGCAAAGCCACCTGGAAGGGTTCTGTGTGTTTGAGATGGATGTCATTTCCATGATAACACAGTACTTTTACATTTCTCTTTTAAAGTATGTGGAAAATAATTGGTACTCTGTGGAAGATCTGATTGTAAGGGCTTAGTTGTGCTCTTATTCACCCCTGTATTTCTGGTACTGAATGGCTGGAGGATGCTGTAAAGATACGATAACAATTCCACACAAAGTTGGGAAGAAAACCTTTGGCTACCACCTTCTTGGTTTGGTTCAGCATATATTGTTTCAGTCAGAGGTGGAAGAAAGTATCTGTTAGGGGAACAGAGGGACACTGTGGACTCGGAATAAGGTCACCTTCAGCTTGGCCAGCCTCACCTTAAGTCCTCCTCAAGGACAGGACACAGCAGAAATCACAAGGAAAGGGTTTGTAGTGTTTTGAAGAGCAGGAGACATAATTGTGGTTTTTTGATAAATCAATACATTCCCAGGCAAGGAAATTATTTGAGACATGGTATGTTGGATGTGGGCTATATCTGTTATTGTACCTTGGTATTCATTTTGCTGATGATAGAACCATTGTTCCCCTCCAACCATGCAAGGGTTACTAGAATGGTGTGCATAAGAATCTTGACACAAAGCCTTCTCCCCTGATCAGTCTGCAAGTCCTCTTAGTATGGAATTATTGGTTTAAATAAATAATACTGACCATAAAATTCAAGTCAAATCCTTTTTTTCTTTGTGTCCTTGTTGCTGACAACAAATATTATAATTTGTCAGGCTAAAATGCTTGGAAATTAGATGTAGAAAGATCTAGTTTAAAATCTTCAGGCTAAAAATAAAATCATAATAAATTTAAAAATTGATCTGAGATGGATCTAACTAATGAGAGATTTAGCAACGATGGCCTTGGAAAGCACAGCGCGAACTGGGTGGAATGGAAATGCTGCGGTGACATCTTACGATTCATTTGAGTTTAACAAGCCACTGGAATTGGCTGAAAAGTTAACTAAACTACAGAATCAATTTGGCAAGAATATACCACTTTTTCTGCTCTATTGATTTTTGTAGTTGCTGTTTGCATGATTGGGATGGGAAGGTAAATTGTTTCAAACACAATAGTAATTTGTCAACATTGTTGGTTAAATACTTTTAAGACAAAATGATGAGACCCCTCCTGATGAAACTGATAAAAGTCTCCCAGAATTCAACAGATTCAATGGGGAAGAATTATGAGGCCATTGTTCTTCTTATTTGGCCAACAGCTCAATGGGTGGAAAGAAGAGCAATGAATCAAAGCTCAAGTATGTTCACTGTGCGGAGAAGGTCACAGTGGCGGTTCGTGCTCCCCCAAGTCTTGCTCAGAGCTCTGTGTTTGCACAACCTGCTGTGCAGAGACACTGGACGGGCAAGGAGAGGATGGGAGGAAACGAGAAACAAACAATGAAAATAGCTTCTGAACTTCTGAATGAAGAAAGAACTTCCTCATGAGTAATGCCAAGGTGTAACCAGAGTTGATGGGACTAGGCAGCTGCCCTCCTTTGGCAAGTCTGGAGGGATGGAGATGGTGCAGAAAACAAATATGGATGGGCTGGACTAAATGGATGTTTCAAAGGCAAGATGCCGAGGGCAGTGGATTGCAACAGGCAGTCAAATAGAGGAGAAGGAGCTGCAGAAATATCAAGATTCTCCAGGAAGGTCTAAAGGATGCTCCTCTGCCACAGTCTGAGGTATCTTCCTGTGGAAACAAGAAGTGGGAGAAAGTTCTATCAGATCTGTTCATTCATATGTGGTCAAGAATATCCCAATTGCTTTCACACAGGAAATCAGTACACATTTCAAGATATTTTTCCTTGAAAAAAAATTGAACAATGATCTTCGGATCTACTGACCATTCTGCATACAATTCCTGGCCCAGTCTGCTTTTCTCTGTCCCACTACCATATGATCTGAATGGCTTATATCACATGGTACCGTATATACTCATGTATAAGTCAACCTGAATATAAGTCGAGGCACCTAATTTTACCACAAAAAACTGGGAAAACTTATTGACTTGAGTATAAGTCTAGGGTGGGAAATGCAGCAGCTACTGGTAGATTTCAAAAATAAAATAGATACCAATAAAATTACATTAATTGAGGCATCAATAGGTTAAATGTTTTTGAATATTTATTTTAAAGTAAAACAGTAAACTAGCTCTGTAAGTGGGAAAGAGGGACAACAAGAACAATATGGTCTGAACAATAACTTTAAAAGTACAAAAAACCTTAGCTCAATCAGCAACCAAGCTAAAACACAAGAGTTAAAATCCTTCAAAACTGGATTCCTCCTCCTCATCTGTATGTCCAAATGTAAGCCAACTTAGATTTTAAGAGGGATGTTATCAGAAATGGAAAAGGAGTTCAAGTCTTTGGACAGTTTGATCCCACCTTGTGACCCCTTGCAACATTCATCACCACAGACTTCATAAACAAACAAAACTTTAAATCTGTTTTCTGTTTCATAAACAATAGTGTGCAGTATAACAATGAAATATGGCAAACCAATACAGAAACAATAATCAATATACAATAGTTCTGGCCTGCTATGCAAAACAGACTAGCAGAGTCTCAGTCCTTTACAATTCTCTCTAGCTGTATATAGGCTCTAGGCCTCTTAACTGAACTCTGTGAAGTTGACTGGCTCCAGCTACAGGCAGCACCTATTATAACATTTTATAACAGGAAACCAAAATACAAACTAATAGTCAATCAATATAAACACAATATCCCCTTCTCAACAATTAATACAAACATTCTCATATCTGAAATACAGGCCTCAACAATTCTGAGGAAATGGAGCCTTTCCTTCCTTATATGGAAAATCTGAGCTCTTTAGCTCCCCCTAATGGACCCTGGATTACACAATCAGAGCTTAGCTACATGCAGTTACCATATATGCTTCAGTATAACACCCGAATTTAAGTTGAGGGGAGCTTTTTCAGCATTAAAAATGTGCTGAAAAAGTCGACTTATACATGAGTATATACAGTAAATCTTCACTGATGTTAAGAATTGCTGGCAGCAAGATAGGATTTCCTCACCTCTTCTTTCTTATTCTGAAGCCTAACATTTGGCTGCTGTGGGACAAGCACCCCATTTTATAACAGCGTAGTGTTTGCTGCAGGAATGGGGAATCAGCAACCATCACCTTCCTTCTATTAATGGAAATTTTCTATGGGATCCAAGCTAGTATCTTTGAATCTTTAAAAAGGACAATGGTCTGTTTTAAAAGCAAGGAAGGGATGAACAATTAAAAATGTTCATCCAACAGTTTCTCTCAGAAACTGGGGGTTCATTATGTGCTATTGGCAGATTTGTTGAAGAGGTACCATCTCCTCCTCTCAGTGTTTCTTGAGATGCCTGGACTGATATGGTGAGAAACATTACCACCTTGCAAAATTGATGTTTCGGCTGGCAGGCTATGGCATTTACTCATAAATCCCACAGTACTGTTCCAGTGGAGTACATCCACAATATATCCTTGCACTTCTAGCATCCATGGGCCAGTCTTCCTCTACTCACCGTTGCATTGTAGTCAAAACAGATGCGGGGACCTTTTCGATATCGTGGCCTTTCTACCAACTCACACTGATTGGGTTCTCGTGGTGGAGCTTTTCATTGTCAAGGAAATACCATGTACACCTGTAACAAACTTTTGGGGATATGGAAGAGGAGTAGGGTAAAAAAAACATGGAGTGCATGAACATGAAATCAGCCATCATTTAGAAAGACCAAGAAAGGATTAGTATACTCTTCGTGATTCTAAGGGCATAACTACCCATTGTTTTATCAAAAATAGGTCCCTCAATGGGTGTTTGCCAAAGGTACCTGAGAGCCAGCAGACAGAAGGGAAAGAATTCATAATAACCATTCCCATGTCACCTGATTCTTCCCCTGAAAATGCCACAGTGTTTATTGTTCCCACCTCACCTCTCAGTTTGAGAGTCTGAATAGAGGAAAAGTATTTAAAACAATGGGACAGAGTTGGTGGCAATGGGGATGATGTTAAAACGGCCTCTGAGCTCCCCCCCCTCCCCACAGCCTTCTGTGACTCGTATCGTATGGCTGTAATTTGAATGTCAAAATAAACACAGGAAATAGATATGGGAAAGTGTTTTTCAGAAATGCAGCAGTGGATGATCATGTGTCATAATGCACTCCATAGAAACATTTTATTGAAGCTGATTCTGTATTTTGCAATAAAGGATACCCTTAACTTCTGCTTGAAGAAGTTTGGTGGATTCACACTGACTGCATATTGGCTTTTCTGCTACAACAAACAGAAGGTTGGTGTTGGCAAGCCTTTGAGCATGGAATAGCCTGGAGAAGAAAAAAAAAGCAGTGAGGTTTTTTGTGACACATGCTGTTATCCTGCCATTTTTACCAACTTTGTACAATTTACAGATTACCTATATAGGTTACAGTTTTCTTTATGGAAAGAGAGGGCTGCTTTTCATGCCACTTTTTATACTTAAGGTACAGACACCCAAGTCCAACAGATGCATATTATGCACCACTTTCCCATTCCAAATGGAAATGTAATTTGTGGTGGTGGTGACAGTGACAGTGGAGGGCATAAATTCTTGTGTATTTGCAGGCATACATTATATTGCTAAGCAATATTGTAGCATCTTGATCTCTCAGGGTATATCAGACTTTGACTGGTTCAGTGGTTGTTTCTTCTCAATGGAACTTTGGGAATTGTAGTTCTGTGAGGGAGGATAGGGTTCTTGAAGTGTTCTTAGCATCCTTACTGAACTACAATTCCCAAGGTTTGGAGGAAAAAAAACTATGATAGGTGAAACTGAGAAAAACTGATGTATAAGTACAGACTATTTATTTATTTACTTTATTTATACCCCACCTTTCTCCCTAAGGGGGACCCAAAGCAGCTCCCATTGTTCTCTCCTCTTCCATGTTATCTTCACTACAATCTTGTGAGGTAGATTAGGCTGAGAGAACGTGACTGACCCTGATCGTTTCCCCACTTACCATCTGCTGCGCGCTACTCTCTCCAAGTAGCGCGGGGTCCCACGGCACTCCCCACTACAGGGGCGGCGACACATGCAGCTGCCCCGATGCTGCCGCTCTCGCACCCCCTCAGTGCGCGTCATTCCTGGCGCTCCTCAAAACGGCGCCTTTTGATGACCCTGCGCAGAGCGCGGGGTTGTGGGGAAGTCCAGGTGCGTGCCAGAAATGACGCGCGCTGAGAGTAGCGCGCAGCAAAGGTGGTCGATGGTAAGTGGGGAAACGACCCCTAACAAGCTTCCATGGCAGTGTAGTGATTCAAATCTGGGTCCCCATGATCTTAGTCCAGTGTTTTAACTACAACATACTGGCTAGTCCTCAATTGTTCAGAGAAAGGTGGCCTATTATTGGAAAACTATCAAAGCATACAGACACATCAAAGTATCTCTGGTTCTTTACATAAAAATGTGCTCATAGCTTCCCATCAGTTTCTGTGACAGTTACCATAAACCTTGGTAAAAAAGTTATAATTCGAAGCCGCGTGTGTGTGTGTGATGTTGGGGATAAGCACAGCAATTTGGATGCCAACAGCTTCGGTCGCTGTAAAGCAAGTGAAACCTTCTAGCAGAACAATAATCGACCCGACTGAAGAAGATTTATCCACAGTCAATGATGGTGTTGTACGTGTAGTTAACTGTACTAAAATAGTACTGGGTTTGCTTCATGATGCAGCTGGTCTCCTTGGTCTCCATGCTGTCTGCTGCAACATCCTCTATTAAAACATACAACACATACTCAACAGAGATCATAGTATCTTCTTCTTGAGTCATACAAATTAACTTCTTTTCTCTACCTATGTATAACCCACCCTTAAAAAAAACAATATTTGAATGATAATTGTGAAATAAATTATATTTCACCCTGTAATCTATTGCTTGTTTTTTCTGTTAAGCCTAACATTAGCTTAAATTTGTTTTCATTACCCAGAAGTATGTTCTGTACTAAAAAGATACATGCCTTTCTGTTACTGCTCTGGACAGATATTGTATTTTCCCATCTTCCTAGTTGTTATTCTTTCATTTTCCCTATCCCTCTCCATTATTCCGGATTAACATATTTTTAATGATGAATTTGTATCACTGTACCCGTTTATCATAAATGCCTTTGTAAATTTTTCCCGACACTTTCTTTTTGCAGAAACTAAACTCAGCTATTTCATTATAAGCACCAAAATGCACCTCAATAAATATAATGTAGTGTGCCAAAATATATTTTGAGGTGCATTTTGGTGCTTGGGTACACAATATAATTGCTAATGCAACTGTGTTTTCTAAATACCTATTCATACAATGTTGGGTGGTGTGTATTTAATACAAAATTATGCAAAGATTGTTACTGGGTCAAAAATAAAGCACAAGACTATAGAAAGATGCCCCCTTGCTCCAAACCAACAATTCCAAATAATGATCAGACCCTGCATTAGCTCACAGTAGCTCTATCGCACTTGACACAAAATAATGACCCAACACAGGTAAGAACAGATTTTCTTATTAGGCAGTGGGGCTAGCATACTCACGATTGCTGTTGTAAGATAGCCTACAGATCCTACAGAAGTGTGGGACTGAAAGGTTCTTGTGGGTCTTTCTCACTACCCTCCTGCCCTCCCTGGTTTCTCCTGCAATACTGTGATGACACAGCTATTAAATATCTCAGGGAACCAGGGATGTAGGTAAGGGGGGGGGGAGTTTCTCGGGTTCAATCCCCTCCTATTACCTGTCCGGGCTTGCTTGAAACAATGCATGGAATGGAAAACAGCCAGAAAGCCCTCAATCACTGAACCCACCCCATAAAAAATCTATACGTACGTCACTGCAAGGGACGGTGGGAAAGAACTGCGCCCATGACCACCATTGTGTCTACACGTAATACGATCCAGCCCAGTAACCTTTTGCTATATTTATTCTATAAGTGTTTAGAGAACAGACAATAATTTTGTTGTCCCATTCAGATTTAATTTGGGGGGAAAAACTACAGGTGTGGCTACTGGGCTTTGGTTGAGCAGGGAATTTGATCCTCAGCCTCTTTGGAGGTTTATATTCTAACTCTAAACAATTTTGAAACTTCTGAATGGCTGCCTTACATCCACAATGTTGAGAAAAATGGCCTAATATAGCAAAATAAAACAAATATGGAACTTTTCTAGATGAATCCAATGAAATACTTATGTACTATTCTGCTCCTGTAGGGAATAATGTCAACAAAGAATCTGAATTCCCAAGTAAGGAAAAACTACTGGTAATCTTGTATAGTTCAGTCCCATTTCCTTTTCCTAAATCTAACTAATCTACACTTGTCTATTGTATTCTCACTCCTGCTTATCTTTTTGAGACTGGATGGATTGAACCAGTAGGGAACATACCTGTTTGAAACCAGCTGCTGTAGGTTAGCCCATACAAGAACTGCTGAAATAGAGACCTTTGGGAAACAAATGACCATTAGGTGATTACAGAAGAAAATAAGTACATGTCACTAATCTCAACACTTCTTGCTTGTGGGTCTTTTTGTCTATGTAGAGACAGCATTCATGTTGCATTTCTGTTCTGTGGCAAAAGGAGGACTTACCATGCAGCGGCTGAGCTCCACCAAGCCAGGTTCAGGAAATCTGCCATGGTTGGCTGCATGTGAAGAAGAAGAGTTCAGTTTTATACCCAGCTTTCCTCTACTATAAGGAGTCTCAAAGCGGTTTTTGTTTGCCTTCTCTTCTCACCCACCCCCACAACAAACACCTTGTGAGGCTGGCAGGAGTGACAGAGTTCTGAGAGAACTGTGACTAGCCCAAGGTCACCCAGCAAGCTTCATGTAGAGAGGGGGAAAAACAAATACAGTTTTCTAGATTAGAGTCTGCCATTTCACCACAACACATTGCTGGCTCCCATGAAGGGATAAACGTAAGGTGACACTGAATTTTAAAAGTGCTACTTGTGAACATTCCTCCTGTAAGCACAAACCATCACACTTACATTTTGCTAAAAATCAAGAATAAAGCCAGAAGGATTCTGTAAACTATTCATAACGCTTTAACTTTTTGTTGGATTTCTATGCATCTTGACTGTGTGCAAACATGATCTATTTTCACAAATTGCAGAATTAAAAATGTTTTTTACTTGTGGTACATTGCCAGTGATAAAGTGTCTACAAATAATTATACATATGGATCAATGCTACACGATGCAATCAGGCAAACCATTTCATGACTATCAAACCAACCCTGACTACAAATATGACAAGGATGCCTACTGACAAAAAAATGTATGGCAATAATGTTTTGAAAAGACTTGAAAATAAATTGCAATAACATGACCTCATCAGATGCTAATTTCTCCCTAACTGAAGTTTCAACACCCCCCTCCCACATTTACTTAACTTGGGCAAAAATGAAGTTTTTGAAATATCTCAGTGCTTCTAAAAATGTGGTCTGTAGGCTACCAGTCATGGCTCATAGTACATTCAAGTGGTCTGCAGAACAGCAATAAAACTAGTGGAAGAAAATTCAGAGCACCCTGCCCCAGAACAGAGGTAAACAACAAATTAAATTTCAGTTCCTTTTGTACTCAGATGCAATGTAACTGAATGTGTGGGTGAAAGGAAAAGGGGAAGTGTTGTTGGGTAATTCATAGGTATTAGTAGGTTTGCACATACTTGATATTTCTCACAAAGATTTTTGTCAATGCACTAATAATCAGAGTGAATTCTTGCCTGACAGCTACCATACAGAAGTTGCTTGAAAGACTACTGTGTGCTGGCTGCTTGATATGGTGGCCGAAATATATGAGTTGCTTATTCTGTGGCTTGCCCACATTGTGTGGCAATTTTTCATTCCATCACCAATCACATTGCATGATACATTTTCTTATAATAGTATCTTCCAAGTTTCAGATCAAACCATCTTTTGATACTTACATAGTTGTATACACATGTATATACAACCAGAACTTAACAAAAACTCTTAGGATTAGATTATAGTGTTTCACAGACTTTACAATTTCCTATCTAAAAACTTTCATTCAATTGTAACATTTCCTACCTCTATTAAATATTCTTCTGTTTTTTCAAAATAGGAGTACAGCATAAATTTCTTCTTATCCTCAACAACTTTGGTGCTCCTTTAAGTACACAGCTGTTATTGTGACTGCATAACAACAGCTGATACATAAATGTGAAATTATTTTCTGGCAAGGCTTCAGAATGTGGAGCCATTACTTACTACATATACCCCACGTGGGCCACCTCCTGTGTTACTTGGAGCTTCTGGAGCACAGACAGATTGAAAGTCGTATGATTCTTTCCGTGTGAAAAAAGAATTATTGTAGAGAGCAGACATCAGATGAGCATCCACCTCACTGAAGAACTTTCCCACCTGGAAATACAACATCATAATTTTTATCTGGACTCTAGTGGAATGTTCCTCTTCAGTAGCACCACACAGGCATGAGAGGGACCCTGCTTCTGCAACAAGCAAAACCATCCTTTCTTAATTCACAGAAAGAGAAAAAGAGTAGGCTTTAGATAAGATTTTACTTTCTACATAATTCATCTTTGTGTTAAGCGGTGATACGCTGTATTATTTACACGTTCCGTTCATTTATTTTATGCATTGGTAGAAGTGTTTCTCATGATGGTTTCCTATAGTACATGCACTTCTCAGTCTGAGACCTCGTACCTTATTAATTTGTGTCAAAATCTCAGTAGCCCTTTGTTTAGGAGTTTATTTTAAACTCCAAGGCTGAGTCCTAGAAGTAAAAATCTCTGAACATAAACAGGATTTCTCCCCCTCACCACTGAATAACCTTCTCACATTAACTGGATGATTCCGGTCAAAGACCCAGGCAGGACCTCTCCCCCACTTTTAACCAATTTCTCTACCCACTTAAAAAAATCTATTAAAAAACCCAAATTACTTGTAAAGTGGAAGAATACAAATTAATTTTTACAATACTATTTCATTTGTAAATGTTGATTGTGATGATTTATCAAGACATTAAAATGTACAGAGTTTACTGAAAAAAGCCCTTTTCTAACACAAATACCTCAGTTTCTTATTCCTGGAAGCTTTCATTGCAGCCCCTAACTATCTTCCTCAGTCAGAGAGGTTGGAGCAGGAAGTACATGGCCCTATAGTAAATGTAGCTGATTTAGCATTTAACATCATTTCTTGTGGGAAAGTTCAGGGGCAGAGAGAAGCATAATTTATTTTATACCAGTTTCTTTGCATGTCTCAGTAAAGGATATGATGAACAGTTATAAGACATGCATCCCCATAATCTTGAAGGTTTTCAATTGGAAGGACAAATATACCAGTTGGGAAAAATAGCAAGCTATTTATGAAGTTCTTGGCTTTTGTGAAAAAAGAGGAAAGGGGAGACAGATGGAAGATAAGTAGAGTAGTCCCCCAGATAGGCTGTTCCCAATGGGAGAGTCAAAGGAAGTAAGAGCAGCAATGAGAAAAGATATCAGACAGTAAAAGTTGTGGTAGCAGTAAAAGTTGTACTTCATTTCCAATTCATCATTTCTTAGGACAGAGTTTTTTAAACATTCTAATCATGCAGGGTTCCCATTCCTACCTGAGGAGACTTACAGGGAAGACCTTGAAGGTCCCAGTTCGGGCACAGTAAAAGGTTGTTGCACAGTTGTGGAAGAATCCAGTAACATTCATGGGGATGGCATTACTATGTATTTCCCCTTACTTTTTGTACCAATGCTGTTGATTATTTTGATTATTATTAAATGATGAATAATTATTTAATCATTAAATAATGAACAAACAACACAAGGGGAAAAAGGTTAAGTAGACATAATTAAATAGTGGCTGTGATGTCTAGAATCCACCCCAACAAAGCAAGGGTCTAACTCCACCTTGGGAAGCAAACTTTCAACAGCTGTTGAACAACAACAAACTTTCAACTTTGTCCAGGAGAACACTTAGTTGGACTGCTTAACAAAAGTATCTGCCACTTGACCACTAGGTAACAACTAACAGGAAGATATATGGCATGGATATTGGACATGACACTGTGAAATAAATAAAACTATTTAACTGCTGTGTAACTAGAAAAATTCTAGACAAACTGTTTGTGTACCATCCAAACCCTTAGATTTCTGTAGGAAACAAGCATATTACCTGGGGCGCATCATCTTCCTGGTTGGAGAGCACCAGAAACCCCCCATCATCAATGAGAACGCAGAGGAGGTCCTGAAAAAGTGAACAACACCTTGAACTTTCGCTCAATAGCTTCTAGGCTCTGGCCATGGACAGGGGCGTACCTAGGCAAATCGGCGCCCGGGGACAAAACCTGAGTTTGGCGCCCCCCCCGCCCGGCGTATGGGCGGCCACCCTCCCCCACCATGACCAAACAATGATTTTTTGTACCAGCTCACAAAACACCTCCCATTCCCATCAAAACATACATGGCTATCTCCCCACCAACTCTTTTCCTAATTTCCTAATCACAACAACCATATGAGGTAGGTTGTTAGCCTGCCAGAAACAGAAAGTGCTGCCTCAGTGCAAGTGGGTATTAAGCATGTAAAAGCTCTCACAAATCACTCCCATGCTAGTCAAACCATCATATCTCACAAAACACTTCCCATTGAATCTGAATTCTCAAACAGCATCACTTTCAATGGTGTTTTAAAGTCTAGGGAGCTTCAGATTCTTCTTTTAACCTACTCCAAAGGAGTTCCTCAGTCCCCCGTTAAAACACAAAGTGATGCTGTTTGGGGTGGATTCTCCCCACCCTGAAAAGTTCTCAAAAGCATCACTTTTGAGGGTTGAGATTCCAAAATGAAACAAATAGCAGATTTGAAACTGGAATCTATGGGCAAATTTGATGGCACATTCGACAAAAAAATTGTCCACCATGTCCTGCCCAAATAACCTTGAACAAAATGTCCCCGAATGCAAGGATATTTGGCTTTTTTGTAAGGGCCGTATTTTTTTGTGTTTTTTCGAGCCTGCAGGGATGCATTTTTAAAGCTAGCAGCTTTCCATGAATTATCAGGGCATCATCCAGAGATTGCCCTGATGATGTATCTCACCCAAGCCTTTGGCGATGTTTGGTTCTAGGGGCAGCATGAAGTGCTATGGATGCCTGAAAATGCGGAATTTGCCCCCATCCCCTATTGCACATTTTCATAATGGGAGCTAACCTGAGATGGGGGGTTAATTCCACTTTGAGGGACCTCATAACTTTGGTCCCTCTGAACATACCTCTCACCAAACTTGGGTGGCATCTAATAAGAATATAAAGTAACAGATGATACCCTGAAATTTTGGTACGTCACTAGCTTTAAAAATCCACATCTACCACTTCCCAGGCAATCTCTGCCACCAAATTCTTGCCCAAGATTCCTTTGTTTTGCAGAGACTTTGCTCAACATTGTGGCTAATGAGGAATTTCTGGAGGCAGGCTGCAACATTTTTGAAGAATAGAGGTGCCAGACTTTCAAGGTGGCTCCAAGAGGCGCCTTGAGTAATAGCAATCCCAAGCTTGGCGAGTGAGCCTTTAAGCTTCTGGAGTGGGGGGGGAGGAGCTGAGAGAGATCTGAGCAAACTCCAGGCCCACAGGCTTTCTATGGCAGGAACGTGGGAAACAAAATAATTTCTTTGGGGTCCATAAAATTGAACCCCCAGAAGAAAAGTTGGGAATCTCCAAACCTGGATAGCTATTACCAGGAGTAGCCCTCCTGGAGCCATACTCACCTGAGAAAGTCTGCAGTGCCTCTATCTTCAAAAAAAATGTTTTGCAGCCTGCCTCCACACACCTCAGTGAAATTTTACAGGCCTATCATACAATGGAGTAAAGTCACTGCAAAACAAAGAATCTTGGGCAAATTTCTTGGGGTGCCTGGAAGGGGTGTATTTTTAAAGCTAGTGACACCAAAATTTCAGGGTATCATCTGTTAACTATTATTATGATTCCACCCAAGTTTGGTGAAGGTATGTTCAGGGGGACCAAAGTTATGGTCCCTCAAATGGGTAGCCCCCATCTCAGGTTAGCTCCCATTGAAAACAATGGGGATGGGGGCACCCCCTTTGGGGGTCCATAACTTTGCTGCCCCTGAGCCAAACATCACCAAATTTGGGTGGTATCATCAGGACAGACTCTGGATGGTTCCCTGAAATTTTGGTGCCACTAGCCTTAAAAATGCGCCCCCTGCAGGCCGGAACGTGAAAAAACACTTAAAACATTTAAAAACACACGAACGACCCTGAAATGTTGGCGCCCCCCCATGTGACCAAATGGGGGGCGCCCGGGGACATAGGGTACCCCCTGTCCCTAGGCAGGAATGCCACTGGCCATGGATCAGCCCAGCGAAAGTATTGGCCAGAGCCTCTATACTGAAGCAAGGCAAAATCCCAGGCACAGTGGAAGACTGGCACAGCTTATTGGTACAGCACATAGTTCTATATTTTATATTGCTTTATATAAGGTTTTATATTGTTTCTTAGTATCTCCAGTTAAGCAGCAGCAGGGCTGGAAAAGACATCTTCTTGAGACCCCAGAGAGCTGCTGCAAGTCACAATAAATAGGGGAAGACAGACCAATGTCCTGGCAGTCTAAGGCAGCTTTGTATGTTCCTGTGTCTAATGACTTTTTTTTTACCCTCCAGTGGTTTTGTCCTTCAACTGCTTCCTTCTCCAAACAAAAAGGCAAGCTGGAGAAAAACAGTGCTCAGGTTAGTGGCAGTTCAGAAAAGATGTGTGGGAGGATCATCTTCTCCTCTGTTCCTAAACACTCCTGGTGTTTGCCCTTGTGTAAGGATCAAGGAACTGGGAGTCTACCAGCAAGAAACAGCAACAGTGGAAACAAATCCTGAAAAGGACTGGAGGTATACAGAATTACAATCTGGTATATGTTTGAAACACTACACCAGTGTGGTGTAGTGGTCAAGAGCAGGTGCACTCTGATCAGGAGAACCGGGTTTGATTCCCCACTCTGCCACTTGAGCTGTGGACGCTTATCTGATTGAACCAGACTAGCTTGTGCACTCCAACATATGCCAGTTGGGGGACCCTGGGCTAGTTACAGTTTTTTGGAGCTCTCTCAGCCCCACCCACCTCACAGAGTGTTTGTTGTGGGTGGGGAGAAGGAAAAGGAGATTGTAAGCCCCTTTGAGTCTCCTTATAAGAAGAGAAAGGGAGGATATAAATCCAAACTCTTCTTCTTCTTTCAGTAGTTCATATGATGCCCATTAAGAAAACCCCCAGAGATATATGGTATGTTATTATATTTCCAGTGTTCAACTCAAAATTGGTATTTTGATTTTTGAACCTTGAATTTGGGGCCAAGCTAGAAATGACTTAGGGCTTGATGTACAGTGTTCAAGAGTCCATCTGTCCACATTAAAGGTAGCATGTAAGGGATATATTTTCATTTTCTTTTAAGAAAACATGGAGCATGTGGGCAAGGGGAGCAAAACTTTTTCTCTCCGTTGTCTTAACTGGCTTCATTCTGTTGCTGTTAGTATCCAATCCATCTTACTTCTACTACTGGAGTTGGGTCAGATGTGAACAAGTGAACACATGCATAAGCTCTGGTCCCTCCTGCTCCCCCCTGGTCATGGCTAGTTTGGTTTTCAGAAGGCTTCCAGTTTGGGAGGCAGCTGTGCACAGAATGCTACACACTTGCCTTGTAATTAGCTTCACAGTCCATCTCACAGCTTGTGGAGGGGTCACACTGTAAATAAAATAAAATGAGTGATGAAAAAGGCACCTCAATCTTGATTGGATTATGCTTCTAGTCTGATTCAAAACATCTCTCATGCAATCATCACTGAATAAAGTTTAGCAATGTTGAAGATGGAGCAAGCTTGTTTTCTGCTTCTCCAGATACTAGGACATGGAGTAATGGATTTAAAGTACAGGAAAAGAGATTACACCGAAACATTAGGAATAATTTCTTGATGGTAAGGGCTGTTCCAACAGTGGAATACACTGCCTCAGAAGGTGGTGGAGTCTCCTTCTTTGGAGGTTTTTAAACACAGGCTGGATGGCCATCTGTCAAGCACAGTTGGTTAATGAGTCTGATTTCAGCCACAGATACCTTCTGGGGATTCATCCAAAATCACAGGAGGGACCCTGATAGGTCACCAACAGCTGATGAGCTGTTGTACTTAACATAATTAAAAGAATTTTGAGAAATCTAGCTAGCATACTCCTCTGCTCCACCAACCTGATGCACAAAATACAAATCCTACAAATTCCCAGGAGGATGTTTTCACCACCTACCCTTCGTGTTCCCAGCTGATCTCTTTCCGTTCGGTTGCTTGCAAGGACCTTAAATTTTTCTGCCCAGGCTTCCAGGTCAAGTTTCACTCCAACCACTGGCAAAAAGAAAACTGAAGTTTATACAAACTTCCTTCATTTGCTGAAAGACCTATACCCTTCTCATATAAGTGATAACTGGTAGATGATGAAAACCACTGTCTCTATTGAAGCCAGATGTAATGTTTTCACTGCAGCTTCTTCCTCCAGTGTATATTCTTTTTCATCCAGAAGCAAGAAATGCTGTTTCTTCCAAGTTATTCAGAATGAGGGGTGGACAAGATAAAAGGGGAATGCGGGGAATAGAAAAGCAATTGCTTATTCCTTCCCAAAACTAACAGATAGTTAGCTAAGATCAGAGCTAGTTTTTACCACACTACTACTGTTTTGGTGAGTAGCGATAATGACCACTAATATATTTTTTTAATTTCATAAATCTTGAAGAAGTTGTTAACTTGCTTGGACATTATATTAAAATGATTAAAAACCCTCTGTTGGATTAGAAGGAGCCTAGTCCAATAGGCTATTTGCCTCCTAGCTAGGATAACTGTGTTGATGCATGAGGTGAGGATGCCTCTTGTAACTTCAGATCAACTGAAGGCTTGGTTTGTGGAAAAGTCTAGAGTAATTCAGACATCAACCAAGTGGGAGGCCCAAATAATGGTAGGCTTCTAGAGCTTAGAACTGCTTCAGAATGCTTGCGTTGAACTAAGACAAGATAGTCACTCTGGAAAAGACATTAAAAACACACCAACATTCTTACCTGCTGGCTTCAGAGTCCTCCTGCCAAAGCTGAGCTCAACTGCAGTGCTAACAAGGATACCAACTGTGCTATTTTCCATCTCTGGTTCTTTGTAGCTGGCTATAGAGAGAAGAGAACATCTGTCATCCTGTTTGTTATGGTATAGGGTGCAACCTATGGATGCATCCCTGAAAGAGATTATAACAACTTTGAAAAGTGATTTTACAAAAGTGATTATACCAACTTTGTAACAGGCTGTGATGCATCCACTGCTAAAAAAGCCTACTCTGGACCCAAGAGATGTGAATAACTATTGACCAGCATAAAATATTCTATTCTTGAGCAAGGTAATTGAACAAGTAATTGAAAAAGTATTCCTAGATCAAGCGTGTTGTTTGGATTTTCCCCCAATCTAATTTGAGACCAGTTTTTGGGTCTGAAACAGCCTTAGTCGATATAAAGTTAATATAGGGTGATTCCCCACAGTCAATTAATTACATGATACTCACACGAAATATCAAGATTTCAGCAAGAACTCCCCACTGCTTAACTGCAGAACACGGATTCATCCCGGTTCTGGTGCTCCCTCTCCCCCTTATCACATGTTTTTTAAGAACCTGCATGGAAGTGCACCTTTTTAAAAAACACACGCCAAAGCCAGATCAGTGGGGAGGATCAGGGGACAGAATTTAGGTTTATTTTCCCACTGTAGGGAGTGACGTGGAGCCTTCAAGCCAATCAGAGCACTGTGGGCTGTGTGCGATGCACGTCCAGCCCTTTTTTTTGTTTCGCGCTGGTGGTGGCTACATTGAAACGTGGCTGCGTGGAACGTGATTTCTGTGCCAACTAAACTAAAATTAGACTTTCGTGCCAGTGCAGCTGTGTGGGTAAAGAGTGCTAAAAAAGTCGAAGCCGCACATAAATGTAGCTTAGCGTGAAAAACAGCTACCATTCCCGCTCCAACACAATAGCCAATCAGAAGAAAGCTGATCCGCACATAGGCGGGAAAATTCTGGCCACGAAAGCCTTCGACAATACATCAATATGCAGATGACATGTCACCAATATGCAGATGATATTTATTTCTATGTTGCAGTTTTGGCTGATCCCAGGGAGGCTGTAGAACCCCATAACAAGTGGTTGGAGGCAGTTTTGGAGAGGATGCAGGCTAGCAAGATGTAAGCCCAGCAAAATGGAAATACTGTTGGTGAACTGATATTTATATGGCCTGGAATTTATAGTGTCACTTGTTCTGGATGGAGCTACACTATCCTTGAAGGAACAGGTCCATAGTTTGAAGGTGCTCTTGGATGTGGGCCTACTGCTAGATAAGCCTTTTACCAGCTTTGACTGTTTAGCCAGCTATGGTAGATTCTAGGTAGAAAAGATTTGGCCACTGTGGTGCATGCCATGGTTACATCTAGATTAGATTATTGCAATGCAATCTACACTATGCCATCCTTGAAAACTGTTCAGAAACTTCAATTGGTGCAAAGTGCTAAATGATATTGAAATCTAATATGATGTAGTAGTTAGAGTGTTAAACTAAGATCTGGGAGATCCAGGTTAAAATCCCCATTCTGCAGTGGGTAACTTATACAATAAAGTAAATTACTGGAGTGGGTCCATATTAGTCCAGTCTTGGCCTGTTTACAAAGACTCCCAATTTGTTTCCAGGATCAATTCAATTTGCTGGTGTTGAACCTTAATGACCTATATGACTTGGGACGAATATACCTAAAGGAGCTGCCTACAACCTCAAAGATCCATCTGACCATTATGACCATCTTCTAAGACCCTGCTTTGAATGTGCCTGCCTTTTGAGATTAGGTAGACAGAAACTTCTTAGTCGCAGCACCAGAACTCTGGAACTCTCTTCCCATAGTCTTCTTCTATTGCTAACTTCTGCCAGTGGACAAAGCCCTTTTTGTTTTGTCTGGCATTCCCCCAGTGCGCCTTCCTTCCAGATCTATGTTTTAATTGTTGTTTTTATGGTTTTGTGTGTGTACTTCTGCTTGGTTTTTCAAAACGATGTGTTTGGTCTGGTTTTAATTTTTTAAAAAAGATATATATTTTTATTGGGAATGGTTTTAAACCATGGTGATCCTGATGAGGGCAGAAAGGCAGAGTAAGTAAGTAAGTAAGTAAGTAAGTAAGTAAGTAAGTAAGTAAGTAAGTAAGTAAGTAAGTAAGTAAGTAAGTAAGTAAGTAAGTAAGTAATTCATTGCTTGACACTTGTCAGCACCAAGAGAGTTCTTCAGGAACTCTAGCACAGTCAAGGCAAAAAAGAATGAATAAGAACATTGCCCAAATGCCAGTTCTTACTTAAGAAAACTAAATATGGTAGACTTTGAAGCAGCGTTTATTGCCTTGCAGTCCACAGTCAGACATCAGAGATGCTATAGAGAGCATCAGGGTTATACAAAATATTCCAAACACAGAGAACCATCCCTTGCTATTTGAAGGTAGGCCAAAGCAACCCCATCTGTCTGGAGATCCTGTGTAGGGTCACACTTACGAGTCCGGCAGGGGGGTTTAAAGATGTATCCTTTGTTGTCTAAGCTCCTTCGATAGAAACTGGCATTGAAGGGTTCTCGATATTCTTCCCAATCTTCTGCAGCCCTTAAATGGAATGTCACATTCCTTTAGCATAAATTTCATTTTGTGTACAGGTGAGTCCCCATCAATCAAGTCGCGACAACATTACTTACAAGAGTTTTCAGTGGAGGTTGCCCAAATGCTCCCAGAGATACCAAAAGATCATAATATATAGGCTTGTAATAAATATATCTGTATGCAAGCAAACAATATATCTAACCTACAAATATTCCTGTTGACATTACAGCCACATTTTAATGTTCTTTAAAAATATCTATGAGGACTACAATCTTGCCTTTAAAAAAATTAAAACTGAGATTATTTTTGTTTTGAAAACCAGGTTCATCCAATTTGTGATACACCAAAGGAAATGCAATCCACCAGCTATGGATTTAGTAATTTTTCATAGAGAAGAGTTCCAAATCAGCTTGACAAATCAGGTCTTCTTGCAGCTCTAAGGGTGCATCACAACCAGATCTTTGTCAAGCCACTGGTGTACTGGCATATAAAGCCAGTGGGCTGTGTAGCTCTTACTGTCTACTGGTGAGGCTTGAAAGATAATTATAGGCTTGCAGAAACTTCTTAGGGCAAGAGTTAAAATGTAAGGGTCAAAATGTAACAATAGATAATGTATATTTCTTTGAATGTTAAGAGCACCTGATCTTCCTCCAAATCTTTCTAGGCTTAGTTATATTCAGTTTCTGTTTGAGCAGTAACAAAATTCTTAAATAGTACAAGTGGATTATGTCCACCAGGATAAGTGCCAAGGGTCCCATTACCCAGGGATGTCTTACTGAAAGTTGTGTGTAATTCCAGAAGAGGGAAGAACCCCAAAGACTTCATATAAACATGGTCTGATGCTACCTCTGACAATCAAAGTCATGTCCAATCTCTGGGAGACCTTTATCAACCAAGACCTTTACCAACCAATCATCACATGGTATTGAACCAGAAGACATAAAACATAAGCCCATTCTAACAAGTGTCAAGGTTTTAGTGAGGTGCTTTGGCTGAAAACTAGGTTTAAAGGCAACAGTTACTGAATTGTTAACAGAAAAATGTTAATTGTCTGTGTGGAAGCATAACCAGTGAAATGCACAGCATGCTGTGAGTCTAGTGTGCACTAATAAACAAGTGACCTCAGGACATAGGGATTATATGACTCAGTCCTTGTTCCATCTACATTGGCTCCAGTTTGCTTCTGGGCCCAATGCTGGTATTGACATTTAAAGCCCTAATCAACTGGGGCAGCAAATCACCATATGAACCTATCTGCCATTGTCAGAGGCCTTGAATCAGGTAACCCACCACCAGAGGTTAGGCATGTGGAAACTTAGACAGAGCTGTATCAGTAGAGGTACTGAAACTTTGGAATTCCCTTTCCAGGGATATTCTTCTGGTTCCCCTATTTTGTCTTCTGCCAATGGGTGAAGACTTTTTAATTTTTTTGTTTCGCATTCCCTCGCTAACGTTTATTGGCTGTTGTGCTGTTGTGTGTTTTTGTTTGCTTATATGCTTAAGTTGTTTAAATATTTCATACATTTTATTTCAAACAGTGTTTTAGTGTCTTAAATGTTTTAACCTTGAAATGTTTTAAAGTTTTGATGTTTGCTTGGGACCCTATTTGGGTGGACAGGCAGCATGTGTGTATGAGTAAAGTGACATCTAGTTGCAGTCGAGTTATGGCGACCCCGTAGGATTTTCAAAGAAAGTGATTAAGCAGAGGTGGTGTGCCACTGCCTTCCTCTGCAAAGTGTTCCTTGGGGGTCTCCCATCCAAGTACCAATCCTGTTTTGTTTCTGAGATCTGATAAGAGGGGTAGGGAACCTGCGGCTCTCCAGATGTTCAGGAACTACAATTCCCATCAGCTCTCTACCAGCATGGCCAATTGGCCATGCTGACAGAGGCTGATGGGAATTGTAGTTCCTGAACATCTGGAGAGCCGCAGGTTCCCTACCCCTGGATTAGGCCATACTATAGCATTCCACGTGCCTGAAAGTTAGCATAGAAACGGTTTAAATAAAATAAATAATAAATAAAATTATAGCTTCAGACACTTCCCCCCCCCCCCCAACTATTTACCAAGTCCCACTACTTTTCTATCTTATCTGGTCAAAGGGCCTATGTAAACTGAAAAGGTAAAATACTCACTGAGCAATATCTCTTGGCCCAATAAAAGGTATTTCTATTCATTGTTATCATTCTCCAAGTATTTAATTCTACTCAGGTCTATATAGATAATAAGAGATACTCACTTGTTAGGAAAAATGCGAGTGATACCACCATCAGTGGCAACAAACACAGCAAGGAGGCTGTACCTATAACAAGGCAGAGAAAGATATTCACAACTGCTTTATGCCAATTTCCCGTTCCTCACTAACTTATCTTTGCCAAGTGCCTCCGACGTGGATATTCACCATTTTAATTGTGCAATAAGCATCCAGTGAGCACGTTAGTGCCTGGACTTTGCCAAAAGTAGAGCACCATCAGCAGAGGTTGCTTCTCAACTGTGCCTTGACCTCATCAAGCCCAAATCCCTGAGCAGTGTAGTTTCTTAATTTCCTGCTCTTACCATTTATTTACATGCCAGTTCACATTGCCATGTTCTGAACTCACTATTTTGAAGTGGCTCTCTTAGCAGTGAGTTTGGCCTCTTTCCAACTGCCAACTTGATTACCATTCCAAAAGAAGGGTTCATGGTGAATTCTCCTTGGTAAAAGTCTGTGTCCATCTATAAGGTCATTTCCTCGGAGGCACCAAAGTACTGAACTGAGGTCATATTTACGTGTTTAAGTCTTGATTCTTCCATACTCTTTCTACCAGCTGTTGTGTTATTCCTGTGTCCAGGATAAGGTTGTGAAGGAGGAAGTTATTACCTTGGGAGAGAAAGGATAAATGTACAGTGAGCCAAAATCTTGCTCATCAGTTACCTAAGAGAGGGATCCCTCCCTGTTTGGGTGTGATAGATGGGAATCCATTTTGCCTCATATTCTTGACTGCTGGCTTCCTCTTTGCTTGGAAAACTTTCATCTAATTTGTTTCAGCTATAATTGAGGTGTGGCGTAAAGCCTGCTATGTAGATTATTGCAGACAGTTCCAGCTATTAGTTAGCATGTCTTGCAGAAGTAGGGGTTTGTTTTTTTTTTGCATAAGAAGGCTACTGTGTGGCATTATCACCTACAGTCTGTTGATCAGTGTTCACAAAAATAAGACACTCTATTGCAGATATGTAGGTCACCAGCATACTCTAGAGCTTTGTGCAATTTTTCACAGCTTTGTCAAAAAATTCCAAACCATGCTAGTCTATTGCAGTAGGAACAAATGAGTCTTGTGGTTCGTTATTTTTTTGGGCTGGGGGGGATTTTTATTCTAGTGTAGACTTTTGTGGGCCCACTTCATCAAACACAAGAAGCCACAAGAATCTTGTTAGATTTGTCAATTACTCTTCTCAGTACTGTGAAAACATTACCAGAGAAGACCAATGGTCTATCTAGTCCCACAAGCTGTTTCATGTAACATAAAAGAACATGTTTTTGTCTTCTGTAGAATTGGGTTGCTTAGGAGTTCTTTCTTGTTGACATTTGACTGTGGCAGGTGTCTCTAAATGGTTTTTTTTTTAAATAAAGAGTTGGCCTGATCATCTGGTTCAAACTGTCTCCTCAGGAAGGATATCTTAACACTTGAAGTATACCTGACAAAGGGCAAGGCTACATTTGCTTTCAAAATTCTCAAGGAAGATATTTGCCACAACCTTCTTAATGAATTTCTAAATGGCAGTGAACTACCTAAAGTTTTAATGAATGCTTGATATCAGCCCATTTTAAAAATTAAAAAAAGCATGATCTCATGGCTGTTTCTGTGATTGAGGAGAAGTGTTTGCCTTGGTATAGGCTTTTTTCTCAAGAAAAGGATACTGTACTTATGAGCTGCTTTTGTGAAGATGCTGTATTTATGAGCTGCTTTTGTGAAAAATACCATCAGCACAGCTAGGATCTTCAGTGCCATATGATGTGATTCGAATGTGACTTGCAGCACATTTGTGAACAGCGTTATCAAGTGACTGAATGAATTAATCTTGATGGATATCACTGATTATTAATATTCATCTTTCACAATATTAAGGTAATTAATGTTATACCCACCTTTTGAAATGGGAACGTGCAAAAACAGTCCTTTAGATTTAGCCACAGAACATGTTATGTCCACATCCATGAATTTTAGCAACCAAAATAATGCTACACTTACTTAAAGCAGGCACCATTCTTTAGTTCTCTCACCCCACCTAATGCTGAGTGTTTCCTGAGGTGAGGCTGTGCATCCACTGTATTCCCCTGGAGTACTTACATTGCTCAGAGTCGGGCGTCACCTTTTCCATGAGGGCGATAAAGTTTTCCAGGAATTCAGTGTTGTTATCCGACAGGTTGAGGGCTTTGCAATATTCTCTGGGATTGGGGTGAAAAGATTTGTAGTGTGGAAGGATGAAAAAGTTACTGTCAGTTTTTTCCCCTCTCAGAACTGGTAAAATCATGACTTTGTGTGCAACGTGGATGAAGTGAAAGTTACCTAGACATGTTACTGTGCGTGACAGCACTTGTTCAACAGTATGTGTATATAATCGTGGAATAAAGGTGTATGGTAAATATATTGTGATTATTCATACCCGTGCCTACCCACTAAATTCAGATAAATTATCTCCAGCTTGATGCCTGTCTATGCAGGGTCCTGTTGTGCCATATGAAGTATCACTACTTGTATGTATCTGAATTATTCGTTTAGATGTTAACTGTGCAAAGGAGGAAGGAGTCATTTGAAACAGGTACCTACATAGAACATACCAATGTGCCTTTCAGTGTGACGAAGTCTATTAGGCATCCAAGTGATCAAAGGGTATGGTTAGCCATGTTCTTTTTTTTAAAGTGATATTTGGCTTTCTTACACTGCAGAAAGCTATAAAACTGCAGAAAGCAGTTTGCAGAGGAATGGCAGGCAATCTTGGGAAATTTAATGATCATATAAAAATTTGTGGTAGTCACTCCTGTTATCCATTGATGCCATGAAGTACCACCTCAGATAGCTCCTGATATCTTTTAGGACACAGCACAAGCACTGTTAAACTAATTTTTTTTGGTTCTATGCAATAGTTTTGTTTTTTGATTCTATGCAATAGCAGTGCCACTTCTCTTTGCTGACTTTAGCTTTAAATTCTAGGGCATAGAAAGGTCAATGACAAAGCAGATCTTCCTCCCCTCAAGCTCTTTGAGTATCTTTGCTTTGACTTCTAGTTCTGTCATTACTATTTTTAGTTCAACTGATCTATTTTCAAATTTACATTAGAAAAAGAACAGTCTTGCCAAGGGAATAAGTTAACTAAAAAAACTCCTTCAATTTAGCATGCAGAGTAAGTATATTTCACTTGGTACTGAAACTATGGAAAGCTCAAGGAATTCTTGAGTTAAATGTAACCATATGATGAATGTGGCAATGTTCAAGATACAAGGCAAAGGATAGTAGATCAGCACTTTTAAAAAGTTATGCCATCTGGATGGGGCACAGATGTTCCTGGAAGAAGTTGATATAGTTTAGGGCATGAACATGGTTGTCTGAGGATTTTATCAGTCTGTATTGTTGCAATCCATGAAATGCATTTTAACAAGCTGCTTTGAAAAACTATCCCAGGATCCCAACAATATTGGCTCTGAAGGTCTAAAATAATATATTTCCTTTTATTCTGCCTTAACCACTTTGCTAGAACTTCCTTTAAGCCTTCTTCCTTAGGTCATTTTAGAAGTATGGGCCTTATAGATAGGTAATCAGGTCCCTCCATTGCAAACTGAAGATGCAAAGAGTATATTACTAAAATCTATGTTCTCCCTGTAGATCTGGTCTCTCTAGAGGGAGAACTGGAGGACAGTCCCCGGAGTGAACTGGGAAGTGAAAATATCCCCGGAGCAAGCCAAGCTAAGTGGCCCTAGTATGGCTACAAGCCCAGGACGGTCAACAATGGGCACTAGCTCACCCATGGCATTCCCTTCCAAACTGGCAGGTGCGCAGGAGGAGATGATTTGTGAGCTGACACCAATTGTCATTGCCAGTGCAGGGTCTGAACCAAGTGGCACTTTAGGCACTGGCAGAGTTGCTGGGGCTTGGTTATGCTTTCTCGTGGGCAACAGCAGCTCTCCAGGACAGTGGCTCCAGGAAAATTCCCTGTAAGCTAAACGAGCAGTCTGTCCCTGGTCATTCTATTGACTAACAGTTGTACAACACAGAGCAGGATAAAATATTTATTCCTCAGAGCCTACGAAGCTGGCTAATGATGTTTGATGACATTCAGACCACATTGGTTTTCATTACAAACTAATGCAAATTAGGCATCTGGGATACAGATATTAAACTGTTACAAACTTGAATACAAACAAGCATGGATTTTTGGTGTCTCTGGGAATAATACCCATAACTGGGTATTACTAAACTGGGTACTACTAACTGGGTACTACTAACTGGGTACTACTAACTGGGTACTACTAAATGAAACTATCTCCAGCTTGCATGTATTAGCTTCTCTCTAAAAATCAAATATACTCCTAAATAACAAGTCGGAAGGCAACAAGGAGTATAAGTCATTGCTATTTACAAATGTACCTACTGCACAGGTCACTTATACAACAGGCCAGTCTATGCAGATATCAGTCTTCCCTTTTTAAGACCATTCCACAAAATTATGTTGCCAGACTATTTTTGAACAACCATTATAAGATTCCTTCCTCAGTATTGAAAAAGCTCTACTGGGTAGCTGGTACTTTAACAATGTCCCCAAAATATGTGTGTGCATGTGATCCCCCCCCCCCGCCCCACATCACACTGAAGAACACAGTGAGGGGGATAACAGTTGATAAACTGATCAGTCATCTGCAAAGAAAGCAGTTGACACTATCAGCTAAGACGGAGCTATTTTAACAGAGATTTTGAATAGATTAGGATGGATCATGGCCTTGACAAATACATTGCCCAAACCTGTGTTTTCTGGTTACTGGTAATATAAGGGCAGGGAGCATTTGCAGGAGAGAATCAATGGAATGGAGAGCACTTAACCATTTCCCTGCCTATCTTCCACGATGCCTCCTCATACCCCTTTCCCATGTTTATTTCTGGGGTGGGTTGTGGAGGGTCGTGGAGGAGAATCAGCAGGTGAAGGAAAAGTTATGCACACCAGTCTCAAGAATTCTACCATGCAAATGCCTGCCCTCTGGGATGGACTGATCCTTTCGTTGAACAGGAAGTTTCTAATAAACTGTTACTGGCAACCAGAAGCACGTTGAGCCAAGCCACACCTGAAGTGCTAGCAGAACAGTAGGGGTGGCTGTTTGGACCCAGAAGCAGCACAATAACAACAGGTGTAGTTGTGATTATTGTCAAACCATTACAGACATAACTTAGTTTAGTTTGCTCCAGGGATATTTTAATGTCCCAATCTACCCCAGCCTCCCTAACCTCTCATTAGCATTATGAGGCAAAAATAGGACTGTGAAATATGTAGCTCCAACCTTAAAAAGTTGTGTAGACTATGCAAGTATAAGTGGAGTGCACTGTAATCCAGTAATGCAGACAGGCTTCGTGAGTAGCAGTAACATCATTCCCAGTTGCATATTGTCATATACATAGGAACACCAGTGAAGTGAGCAGGCAGAAACAGAGGAAACAGCAGGTTAAGAACTTGGTGACTGTGGCTGAGAAGCACAGGAGGCAAGTCTGCCCTGGTTCTTGTATGGCTTTTTCATTGATGTTGGGCCTGGGCCATTGTATGCGTGCATCCTCCTATAAAAGGGGAATACTTACCTCACTGTGAGGAAGGGACAAGAGGAGCTCAACCTGTCTATCCTATTTTGTTTTAGTATTGCATTTCTATCTCCCCTCCCCAAATAATGTAAGTTCTAACCAAGGCATATTTGTATTCACCTAGCGCTCAATTCACCACATATTCTCTTTGCCAAATACTGTCTCTTCACTGCCTCTGGCCACAGTTAATCAAGTCATTAAATTGAGTGCCATTCCCTTGGTTTGCAAAAGCTCTGGTGGGTCAGCTGACTTCATTTTGTATTCTAATCAATTTCAAAACACTTCTTCCCTAAAACTCAACTCAGAGGAAGTGAAGGACAGGATAGGAAGGAAAACACCAAGGATCTGTCTCTCATCTGTGGAATAAATCAATATTCCAGTGCTCTTTAGCAATAAAAAAACAATATGGCCAGCCATGCTTTGCCCTACAGTTATGCAAGGGAAATACTGCTACACAGACTTACACATACAAACTCTAGACGTATCTGTATCCTTCATATAGATAGATAGGTGCTGTCTCTAGAATGCAGAAAGACAGGTACATTCAGAGGAGACTTACATTATGTCTCATATAAAAATAATCTGGATGATACAATTCATAGGATGATCGTCCAGATCTCACACTTTCTAATGGGCTGTATTATATGCATGTAAAATTGTACTTCTTTGAGCATGTACATATATGAAGAATGGTGAATTGTTCCATAGATCTTGCTTCACACAACAGATCTATGCCTGGGACTATGCCAGTTTACTTCTTCTTTCAGAGGGCTTTTCATGAACTGTAGCTGTACAGTTCTTGTGAGCATTGCAGACTAACTGGCTTTGCATTGGCAATAGCTAATATCCAGGAAGGGGATGGGGACAAAACAAGTGAGAGAGGGATCCCATTCATCACTGCCTCTTCAGACTAAAGGCATACGTTAGTTTAGAAACTGATTTTCCTAATTCTTTTCAGTGCCACATTGGACTTTTTGATGCTGAAGAAGGGAGTTTATTGTAAACACAGTTTATTGTAGCTCCAGAGACCTCCGGGGGTCCTTGCAATTGGCTATAGCAAACAAATAATAATTAAAAGTCTACATAGTAATAGTTGGAAAATGCTACATCGAAAACAGCAGATGGTAAGGTTTCTTTATGAGGGGACATCTGAACATCTGGAGTGTTAGCATTCTCCCTGTATAGTATTTCACAATACCCCTTCTTGGGAGTTAATTACTCATTCAGGGCAAAGCTAGAAAATGATAATTATTAGAGGACTTGGTCATAATTATGATCAAATAGCTGTCCTGGCAAAAGCTTGAAGCTTATCATGGCTGTGCTGTGTTGACAAGATCTGAATCTTTAAATATTTAGCTGGGCCTGTATTATGTAAGAGTTTGTCTAGCTCTGCCCAACGTTTGCAAAGGGCACACAAAACCAATTAAACAGTTGTAACACATTTTGGACTATTAATCATCTGTATAAATCATGAAAGAAGCCATGCAGCATTTGAGAATTCTTACTAGCAATAATGGCTGCAAAATAGAACTATCTCAGAGAGACAGAATAGGGGCAACATGAAAATGCCATGGGGCAAGATGGAATTTTCCTGAAGCAATCAAGAACAACTATGCTTTGGGGGTATAAGGCTTTTCTAAAACTTTTCTAAAACTTTTCAAACCAGATGAGAGATGTAGAATGCATATATACATCTGATTTGCCAGGCTCAAACTCCAGAGGAATCTGTTTTTGCTGCTTGCAGCTGAAAGCATAGTACTGATTGGCTAAATATTAAATCATTTATGGAAGACTTTCCACCTTCTTGGAGGACTGCACACAGCATTGATTAGTTGGCCTATGTGTCATTGCACAGACACAGAGGCAAAACAGCTTTAAAAAGATGAGTAAAAAGTGTGTAGGGGCTGCACCAGGAAAGGGGAAGCAGCAAAGATTTTTGCTTTGTTTAAAACTGGTTGGATTCAGTCCATCATGAATTGTTAAATGAAGCTGTGTATTAGGCCATTTCTGCACGGTCAAAATATCCTGCAGTGAGCGAGAAAAATATTCCAGTTCAGCCGTGAATTCCACACGGCTCCTGGCGCTAACCCGGGTCTGTCCCGGTGCTACCCCACAATATTTCCCTTTCCCCGCAATATTAAAAAATTGCCAGTTTGGCAGTTCTTTTAAAAGGTCTGAGATGACCCTGCTGCTGTGCAAACACCACGGGAGCAGACCCAGTACATTTTTCCCGCCTTGCCACTTTCCCACTTTGGGGGGGGGGGGGAGCCATTCTTTCTGTCTTTGGAGCCAGCAAGGCATCGATCATATAGGAAGGGGAAAGCTGTGTCTTTGGAGCCAACGAGGCGTGGATTGTGTAGGAAGGAAAAAGCTGGGGGGGGGGGAGCAGTTCTCGCTGTCTTTGGAGCTAGAGAGGAGTGGATCATGTAGGAAGGTGAAAGCTGTGTCTTTGGAGCTGGTGAGGCGTGGGTCGTGTAGGAAGGGGAAAGCGGGGGGGGGGAGGAGAGCCGTTCCCTCTGTTCTTGGAGTCGGCAAGGCGTGTATCATGTAGGAAAGGGAAAGCTGGGGGAGGGGGGGTCATTCCCTCTTCTGTCAGTGAGGTAAATACAAAAGAACTGGGCCATGCCAAACTGGAGTATTACCTCCCGGTCCTGCCTCAGCTCCTGGGAAAAAGTGGGGAGCCGTGTGGAGGCAGAAACCGGGATTAAATAGCCTCGGTATGTACAATCCCAGTTCTACCCCGGTGTAATTGTGCTGTGTGGAAATGGCCTCTGTTTCATTAATGTATGTTGGACTTCTAACTTATGTCAGACTCAGAATAAACTCTTTAAAGGAAATGATGTTTTTGTGTCTAATGAGAAAAATCAGCAATGTAGATGTATAGGTATACAATGCACTCCACTTACATCCTATGTTTGCTATTGACAGATTATTATACTGGAAGAGAACCCTTTGCCATCACCTGTTTGTCTCAAATGCCCCAGTTTCCTCCTTGAATTTGTGTTTTTAAGCAGTTTTAAAACACGTTTCTGTGAAGGACCTGGATAAGATCCTTGGTAAGGTATCTGTAAAATTTGTAATCATATCCTAGTGGAGGTAGCTAACAGCTATTCTACTTCAGTAACCACTTTCATTCAATATATTGCAAGTCTTATGCAGGTTGAATACATCCTGCATACCCACATGATATTGTGGATCATAGGCCTATATGTATACAATACTGTATCCACCTATATATCTACACAAATGTGTACAGATATATGTGCTCACACACCCACAAATAGATCATTAGTGATATATGGTTTCTGAAAATTACCATGGACTATTGGCCATATTAGTATTGATGAGATATCATACAGTCTCATTAGCATATTGTCTGGCCTTATTGGTGCTGAAGGGCTAACAGATGGTGCAGCTGGAACTAAAGAGCTGTCACATGATCCAATGTATTCAGCTTGGTGGCACAGAGACCTATTTATTCTGACTTAGCAACCAAACTGATTAAGCACTAGGCTTTGAGGACCATTTCCAAGTGAAAAAATGGTTTTAGTATTTCTTTGATGCTATAAATAGGCCTCACAAAAATATGGCACATTCCTTTCCTATGGCTATCCTATTGCTGTTTTAAACTATTAAGATTTTGAGCACTGATTTGGACTTTGGATATACCAACCTCTTAGTTTGTGTCATATATGTATACAATGTGTTGCTTTTAGACAGAAAGCCAAAGGTAACTGTTTGTTGTAATCTTCATTACTTATGCTGGATAAATAGTACAAGATACTTGGTTTAAACAAATGTATCATGCATAAACCTTAGGCTACCCATCTTGTACGAGGAAAGACAGAAAACCTCACCTGCGCTCCAATATGGTTATAATCTGTGCAGAGTTGCATTTATGAAAGTTATCAGGTCCATGTGATGTACAGAAAGTCACTAAAATTTACTTGCCTTCTGTTAAAGGAAAAAGGCACAGTAAGATCCTACTAAGCCTTCATAATGCATTGATCACTGAATTTTTGTCAGATACCAAATGTAGTATTGGTGTATAGAACTTGGCAGATATTCATGACTATTGTCAATAAGCATCAAAATAAATATATTACAGAAGTTTTAAAGAACTAACTTTGAAAGAATAAGATTTATAAATGTAGCTTTTGTAATCTTTCATGAACTTCAATGGAATAGTTTTGCATGACTGAATATTAAACGGCAAGTAAAAGATTTATAGAAATATTCTGCCTTTTGAACCTTTTATATTTTCAAGTAATTTCTGTACAACCCAGTAACCTTATCACTGCTAGTACACATTATTCAATTTTTTAAAAGAACAATGGTTCAGGTGATTGTCAAATTTTCAGAAGTTGGTTTTATTTTCATTAATAAAACCAGTGCAGTGTGTGACTTGTACGAACAGTGTTTGCTAATCATTAGGTATGTGTGACTTAGAAATCCAATACTATCAGTATAAGTGAACAATTTCCTTTTTCTTTAAAGGCAATTTTGATGTTAAAAAATTGATGTCATTTTGATGTTTAAAAAATTAGTAGGCCATTTAATCAGGGATCAGATAAAAGCACCTAGTCACCCAAGATAAGTAATGGTATATTAACAGCAAACAACTCTTTTGTTGGAAATTATTGGTCAAAATTGTTTAACAGGGCATGTAGACAGGACTGTGAATGATACTCGCCTTTTAAATGTTTATTTTTAAACTTGGATAAAATTTGTGTATGATATAGTTTTCAGATTTAACTAACATGAGGGCATAATCCCAGAATGATCCAAATATGATTGTCTTTGTTTTGTGAGGATTTTCAGAAACTATACCTATATATGTATGTGTACATATATATCTCATATGCAGGCATACATATATACTCTTCTTATGTAAGTGAGTGAACAGAAGGTGGAACGTGGACGTATGCTGCCAACCACAGTGATGTTTCAACAAGGTGCAGGTGGCAGCCATCGTCTCAAAGTGGCACACAGGCATACGACAGACACAAGAAGAGGAAAAATGGTCAAGACTTTGGCACAATGAAGAGGTGTCAGTTCTAAGAGAGGTGGGAGTGATGAAATAGAATATTTAAAGGAGTGGAAAGGTAAGAAGTGGGGATGGGAAGGGGAGCTGAATCAATCCCAGGGTCAGTGTTGGGGAAAAGTGGTTGAATGGACACCTCAGGCAAGCTCACACGCAAAGCTACCTTGGAGCAATGAATACATGTCCCTCGGACTCAAAGCTGTTTGGCAGCAGGTATTCAAAATCTGTAACAGAAAGGTAACGTTATCCGGAGGGGGTCTGAAATGAGGGAAGGAGGCTTCAGTCTCAGAAGATGATAGGAGAAGAAAGAGAAAGACAAGAGAGGAGAAGGAGAAGGGGAGAAAGAGAAAGAAAGAGACAGAGGAATGGACAAAAGAGGCAAAACACTAATTTTAACAAGAGAGAAAAGAGAGAAAATTCTTCCGTAACTAGCATTGTACGAGAAGGAAAGTTATAGCCAATATGTTGCCAACATTTGAAGGATTTTGGTTTTGGTTTTTTTTAATGCTACAGTCTGAAATTAAATATATTTGATTGATGGCACATGTACTGCTATGGGGCTATACATCTGTGTACACACACATATATATGCTCATATTTATGTATATATATATATATATATATATATATATATATATGTATGTTTAGTATGCAATATGAGTATCTCTCTCTTATTACGATATTAACAAAGAAAAGAAATCACATGCTCTGCTCATACAGAAAGAGAATTACTTAAACAATATTTTGTAATAAAAATATTTTTCAGGCATCAACATGGCCAAACCAGGGTCCTTTATGAAGACAGTCCAACCAAAGACTTACCCATCAGATAGACGTAAAATGCAATGCATTGTAGAGGGTACAGCAACTGCCTTCTGGCTGACAGTGGTCTCAGAGCATTACAACAGCCATCCTTCCCTACTCTGAATATGATAAACATCACTCCACTTTGGGCAGGTGGGCATCATCAAGCATACAGCAATATCTGTACTCTTCTAATGTTGAGCTTCCAGGGCATACGGTGCATGCTGGTATTTTGTCTCCCACCTCTTTCTCAACTTCTGAGGTTTGTTCTGTGAGCATGTGCTTAATTGTGTGGTTGAGTAAGTAGTCACTCAAATAGAGGGTGCAAGCAGTCAGGCACATGCTAGGTTAACTCAACAGCAAAACACAATATACACAATATAGCTGAGTTGGTAAGGCAAGTCACCCCCTTTCCCTGTTAGGGAAGCAGCTGAACAGTGCTGATTTATACACATGAAATTTCTCTGTTAATTTTCCCCACCCAAAGCTGGCATTGATAAGTGAATGTGTGTGAGGGTCCTCCCTTGCCAGTGCCTCCTCCTTTTCCCACACCACTGTGTCCCTTCCTTTGGGGCTTCCCAAACCTCAGAACAGGGATGGAAAGGGATAGGAGAAAGGGTTACAGCATCTTAGTCTGTCCTTTTCTTCCCCAGGAGGTTGCTCTTTAAGCTAGGCAAATATCTTCTCTTTCCTCCCTGGTTTGCTATGTTGCCTCCCTGAATGCATCTTCCTAATCCTTCAGTTAGCCCCAGTCCTGCCCCACTGGCCTTCCCCTCACCACTTGTGCTATTGCTTGGGCTGGAGTACTACATTGCCTTCGCCTACCTGCTGGTTCTCTTCCTTGCCTTCCTAGTACCCTCTTTGTAGGAACTTCTGCTGGACCATTGATTCCTAGCCTCCTTGGTGATCTGCTGGACTGGGGTCTTTGGCCTTGGCTGTCCTTACTGGGCCATTGTTGGAGGTAGTGAGGGGTACTGCACTGACAGCTGGCCTTTGTTGAGGCTTCTCTTCCTCCTGCTGCATCACCAGGAGATGACCTCAGCTCCTGGTGACTGCCTCCTTGCAGCTTTTGAGAGGGGCAGCAAGGCTAGCTTCTTGCCAGGGAATCTGAGGTGCTCCGTAGTGTCCATGCTGCATCTTCTTCCCTGGCCAGGATCTTTACTGGGTGTGTTGGACGGAGGGAGGGTTGGTGCAGTGACAGTTCTGGAGGCAGCAGAGTCCTGGTTGGCTGTAAGGCTGCTGGGCATGGTGTGGAAGCTGCAGGGAGGGAGGGAGCAGTCGGACAAGCTGAAAGGACAGACTGTTTTCCATGGCCAATACCTGTGTGTCAAAAAGTCAATGATGGGTTCAGGAGAACCCTTAAACTATAAAACCTTCACAGACAATGTTGACCCCATCTAACACCAGTACGTTCTCTGATAGTTATTCATAGGTGATTCTACAACAGTGGGCACAAAAGAAAAGGAGAAACAGAGTTGGGTGTCAGCAGCCTACTGATGATTTAGCTGAGCTGGTTAGGCTGCAAAAGCAAGTCACTCCTTGTATGCACCAGTCTTGAGTGGCATTACGCATATGTTTCATATTCATGTTGAAGAGCATGGAAGACAAGATAGAAACCGTCAGAGCAATTGTCTCCCAGTCTCATCTTCTGAAATTGTCATCTTAGAAGGATCCACTGCACAGCAGCATCTCTCACACCTAACCCACACAGTTTTTACAGAAGAATACTAGTAATAAAAACCACAGAGATATCCAAGAGAATCAACAGGGTCCCACTTCCCCCATCTCTCTTATGGTATAGGTCAGGGGTAGGGAACCTGCGGCTCTCCAGATGTTCAGGAACTACAATTCCCATCAGCCCCTACCAGCATGGCCAATTGGCCATGCTGACAGAGGCTGATGGGAATTGTAGTTCCTGAACATCTGGAGAGCCACAGGTTCCCTACCCCTGGTATAGGTGATTTAAAAGGGTGACCAAGGCATTGTTGGTGGTAGTGAGGGGTACTTGAAGCCAGATTGAAATGGGTACCTACTTTGCCACAAAGCACCAGCAGTGGATATACTACCATCTATTTGTTTTCATCAGCCAAAAAAATTAAGTTTGAGACATTCATAATATAAAGTTGCTGCAACAATAATCTTGTAGTTATTTATTTGAGGTACTAAACTTTGATGCAAGGCAGCAGATGGTAATCCCATCAACCAAGGTAGACTTTAGTGGCCTGTATTAAGAACATACGAGCCCTGCTGGATCAGATCAGTATCCATCTAGTCCATCGTCTGTCTGGAGGGCCAACAGCAAAGTATAAAGGCCGAGGCTGAGCTTCATCTGTTAACATGTGTAGAGATCCTATGCACAGGTAGCAGAGGTATAACACATCAGGTACTTTATATGCTTACGTGTTGACAGCTGGCAGTCTGGGTGCCATAGCTATAGGCTCTGGTTCTAAAGTGGCATCCTCAGATTGGAATGGATCTGGGATTCTGTGTACCAAATAAAGTTCTAAGGCCCCATATAGGCAGAAAGTAGGTTGGAACAGTCTCTGCAATACTGGGAAAAAATCAACTGGATGATATAAAACCTCTTTGGACACTGTCACAAAATATGCCTCAAGTGAGTTTTAAGTTATAGTCATTAGATTCATCACAAATTTTTCTCTTCTTGCATTCTACTCATTCTGCTGCCTCACTGCCTGTGACTCTCCAGTCAAAGAAGGGCAAATCTTGTGCTCTGGCTAGAGGAAGAGGACATCTGGCTGTTGTGTCAAGTGCCTGAAATATTTCCATATTCCAGGAATCTAGTGGGAGATCAATAGATCTGCCAAAGTTGGCCAAATACTCACCTAAGGCTTGGGGTAGTTATCTGGATATTTCTGGGGGCAGATGTCCTAACTGAGCTTCTGCCTATGTGGAGGTGTATAAGTACTTTGACTTCACTGTAACTAGGCAGTGGTATGTCCACTACGAAAGAATAATCTGTGACTCCCTCTTGGCCTTTTCTCATTCAGTACAGAAAACAATACCTCGTATGTTCTGAATCTTGCGTTCAGTATACACTGGGATGGTCCACAGAGGGCACGTACCCTACCATATATTACCACCTCCTCCCCACATGGAACTGATAGATGATAACCCTGACTCTCCCCTACACTGCTGGTCTGCAAACATTAGCTTCTGCCAGGCATATCTGAGCTCTAATCACAATCCCCAGAGCACAGCAGCAGTTAGCAATAATTAATTAACACTCTACACTTGGCAGCAGGACAGTACCAGCTATTAAGAGCACAGAGAATTAATTGCATACTAGAATTTACTCTAAATTAACAGCTTAACTACAGAAAACTCTAAGGCATACAACACTCTGTTGAGCAAGGATCAAAAAAACAGCAGAGATTTATTGTGCCAAATAACAGTAACTATAGAGGAACAATAACACCCTGCTCTAAAAGGATAAATGCTACCAATATCAAGTATAACCTCCTGTGACTGCATAAGTGTCCACTGGTACACATGAATAATAAAGTAAGATAGGAAAAATCCTCCCTAGCATACATACTCAGAGGCTGAACATCTATCAGAATTTAAACAAATAAGTATTGACAATAAACAAATATAGTAATAATAAATTGACAATAAATAAATAAATAATAAATTGACAATAAATAAATAAATAACTAAATAAATATACAAACAATAAATATAGTAACTACAAGAGTCCCTTAACCATGTCTACTGGATATCCCAAATGGATGAACCAAAATGGACAATCTCTTTGGTATCATTCCTTTAGTGATGACCTGTTGATGGTACCATCTCTGTCACAGCCTTCTGATCTTAACTGCCTTTTCCAGATCATATTTTATTGGAATGGTTTGTGCACTTATTGACTGGTCAGGCAGAGGGATGGACAGACACCTCAGCTGTCTCATTGCTGTTGTCATTCAGAGGATCAGAATGAAGAGACAAGCCACTCCTAGTATCAGGAGTATGTGTGAACAGAGAGATTTGCCATGGACCTCTTCCCTCTGCCCATAGCCAGCCTGCCTAGTCTCACCCTCCCTCTCCCTTGTGCTGCTTTGCATGGTTCCTCTCTTGCAACTATGAGTGTGATGAGATCAGTGCCTTTAAGAGGAATTGATGGACGGAGTTAAGAGAACCAGGAAAAGCTGCAGAGGCCCATTGAGACCACCAAGCAATCAGAGCAGGCAGAGGATGGCTTCTTATGTGTAAACAGAAAAATGCAAGGAGACCCCTCTGCAACCCCACTGCACAATGAAGAGTCCCGAGGTAAGTGTTCCATGTGTAATGGGCCACAGAAGCAAATTAAAGCCCACATATTCATTTGTTATCTGGGTTCGACTACATATATCCTTAATGAAACTATGCACTACTCTACTGAGGGAGCAAGTTCTCAGCTGTGCAACAAACACAATATGTTCACTGAAATACAGCGCATTTTCTACGTTTTTCAAACTTGTGTTTTTATCCTTATAATGTGAACAGCAATTTTAGAATCTTGACTAATAACATTTCAGTGATAACAGTTTTAGGGACATATTTTATATATGACTTCCTCACTTTTTTTCTGTTGACAGCCGATTCCTCAATACTCTTACTTGCTACCAATTGCACTGAAGGTCCTATTTGTAAACTGTTTTGAAGATTATCAACTCTTCAAAAATTTTATCCGGCTGATTCATGTGTGACTCTAGTTGTCTTAAAGAAACATATCAGATTCTTCCTTAGCTCTGTGAAAGGGAATACAATAACCCAATTTGCTGTTTTTTAAATCTACTTTCTACTATATTGGATACTACATCTAGCTCTTAATTCAGCTGAGAGTCTTTTGGTTTGTCAATCTGTGACTCACTCTTGGTGTACCATAAATGAAGGATAGCTGTTGCAAGCTTTCCTCTGAAGTATACCCACTCACTTGTAATAATCTAACCATAACAATATATTTTTTTTACATTAGTTGCAAATTGTCCTTTGAAATACATCAACACAAGGAAGCTAATTATGAGACCACTAAAACATCTACCCTTCCCCACCAATGTCTCCCACAATGCATTGCAAAACACATGTGGCCCTTTGTCAAGGAACACAGCCGTAGGTTGGACTGTTGTTTTTGAACAGGACTGTAAGGCAGGGTCTGGATACAAGCCAATGAAAGGAAGAGGAAAGGAATACAAAAACACTAAATAATTATTCCATCAGCATTGCCATTACAGGGTCACCGGGATCAGGCAGCTCAATGCTGATAGAACAGGGCTGAGGACAACAGACAGAACCCTAGGGCTCGCAGTTGATAAATCCTGTTGATAAATCCTTAGTGCCATAATGTGGCAGCTAGCAATGTTCACTTGCGTCTTTCTTTCTTTATGCATTTTTGTCATCTGTTTACTTTTCTGTCAGACTTTACAATCCTCCCCAACACTACATATTTTAAGAAGTATAATTCCACTTAGTAAACCAATGTAATCTCTATGGATCTCTTTTGTTAAAGCATCTTGTGATTCCATAATGATTCAGTTGCGTAGGCTGTAGGAACACCTGTAGGAACAGGAGATGGCAGGAAAGAGGACACCACATTTCAGGGAACTTTTCAGATTCATTTGCTATTGTGTGGAAGGGAAGCCTCTTTTTACTGACATCTCAGGCCATTTTAAAAATCAATTTTCTATGCATTCTGGGCATGTAGACCCCAAATCATGAGAACTGCTGGTCTGAATCCAATTGTCCATGCCTAGAAGGTATATGGAATTTCCCCACATTTTTCTCCATGACAGCAGCTTTTTCTGATTCATTAAAAGAATCCCAGGGTTTCAGAACCCATATGGAGGAGCAACCACATGAGTTGGGGCCACTGGAGCAAGAAGAGCTGAAATAGTCTCTTTCCCTCAATGGAACTGTGCTTTTGAAAAAAGAGAAGGAGCAATTTCACCCCCTTGACCTTCCCCGCTTCTGCTCCCCCCATAAAACTGCACGTGTCCTGCAACCCCCAAAATTATCTTTCTGGTAGTACTGGAAGGAGGCTTCAGACATGGAGATGAGTGTGGGACAACTTAATTTTTCTGTGCATGTTCTAGATGGCTGAACACATGCATAGTTAATACCTTGTTTCATCTTTGTCTTGACAAAACTAGATTTCTATTAGAGTTTCCAGGTGAGTGATACACACACACCCATCAAGTTGCAACCAATATGGTGATCCATAGTGTTTGCAAAGCAAGAAATGAACAGGATTGGTTTGTCATTGTGTGCCTTGCGTAATGACCCTACAATTCCTTGGTGATCTCCCATCCAAATAACTGAGCCAACTCTGCTTAGCTACCAAGACCTGATGAGATCAGGCTAGCCTGGGCAGACACCACATGCAGCAGCACGTAAAGACTTCCTTGCTCCTACTTGTCAAAGATGACAACAATTTGGTTTGAAGTAGTCTTTACCATCCCTTTTCTCTTTCTTTTCATGTCACAGATGGCTGAAAAGTTACAGCAGATACTGAGGGAGCATATTTTACGTATTCCTTAGTAAAGCTGGTGACTACTAATACTGGCAGGAAAGTATACCCACGTTCTAAAGTATCTGCCACTGTACAGAATTAGGGAAGAGCCTGATCCAGGAGGAATTTATGTATCAGCAGGATCTGGAATTGTACTGTGGAAAACTTCAAAGACTCTAATTAGTCTTCCACTATTTGTAAAATTTCACTTTTCCCAATTCATACTGTGACAACACATAGAACCTGTAATTTTATTGTGTGTTCAAACTGCAGTATAACTGCTCGACAATTCTCAGGACATGACTTCCAAGAGCAAAAGAAAACAGAAACTTGTGAATCAGGCTGTGCTGATGTTCTGTTGAGGATGCAAATCAGCTGCAACCCAGTTGCTGAGTGAAGCTAATATAAAAAAATAATTGGATTCTGAAATCACTGGGTCGCCTTTGTGAATTCTTGGGAACTCTTACAGAAACAGATGAATCAATACCATATCGGGTCTTCATAAATGGTAACATTAGGCACCATAAGCTATCTCTTTCTGAGCAATCTGTGAGAAGCTCAGAGACAGTGAATTCAGAGAATGTTGCTGCAATTCATGTTGTGTCTTTTTGGGAGTAATAATACTGAGCTTCATGCAACTGCAGACCTGTCTGAGATTCCTGCTCTCCAGCTTGCAGATCCCCCCTTAGGAAGCCTAAATGTTTCCTCTGTTGGAAGGAATATTGAATTCTGTTTTCAAACACCTCTGAGTCTGAAGGTCTTTGCACAGCCCTGTCCATTCAGGTTGAGTTGTCTTGAAGAGGAAGGAAAGCACAGGAACAAGGACAGAGGAAGGAGATTTGTAGGGAAGGCGTGAGACGGGAGGAAAAAGAAGAAAGGGTGAGGAAGGTATTTTTGCAGGGAAGAGGAAGAGAAGGATATTAAACTAGCTACAAAAAACCTTATTGAATTCAAACATAACAATTCCATATGAAATTGGCTCTTTAACGATACCGGACTGAGTCTCTGAGCAATGCACAGGGAAGGAGTGGGGAGATCAGTAGTGGTGAAGCTATTATGAACATAACAAGACATGTTGCTTTCAAATAAAGGGTGAAAGAATTTGAGGGGAAGGAGTGGAGGAAGAGAGGAAGGAAGGAACAGTTTGGTGGTGGTTTGCAAGGTTAGGCGTGGCAAACGGGCAAGGTAATGGGCAAGCAGGCCGGGGTGGTGGTAAAGGTGAAGGTCTGGAGTGAGGGGTGGGGTGGGGGTACTGGACACGGTTGGGGAGAAGGGGGTGGTGGAAGGGTGGTGGTCTAAGACTGAAAATACTTGCCCTTCACTTTGCTGATTGGTACTGTGTGAATCCATCAGAGAGAGAAAGCAAGAAAAAACAAACAAAAAACAGAAAACAAAAAAAAGGGGGGTTGGGTGGAAAGGGGAAGGGGGTACAAACAATATTTTATTCAATTGCTGTTTGAATAAAAATATTGTGTATCATAATCATACCAAAAGGAAACCTCTTGCAAAAAACGACATGAAAAAGAAAACAAAAGAGTAATAAAAGTACCAAGAAAAAGCCACAGTAATAAAATAATAAAAATGTATAGATATAACTAGATATATAGATATATATTATATAACTAACATAAAAAATAAAATTCAGTAGCAAACAATTTGCAACAGTCTTGATATAGAAATGTTCTTACTGAGTTAGCAGACCATGCAAAATTCAAGATTAACCAAAGACATACACAGAGATAGAGACAGAAGGAGAGGAAACAAAGGGGAAGAGGAGGAGGAGGAGGGCTAGGGTGTAAGAGACCAGATCATCTCACAATGAATGTTTACAAAGTCACAATCACAGGACTGCCACCCCAGCCAAATGTGATGTTTATAAGGTGCAGGGATGTCTGTCTTTAGCATGAAGATCTAAGTTGTGGAAGAACCTTAGAAATAACTATCCTGAGACGGAAGGCTTGGCTGGATATTTTATTATTTAACCCTGAGTTTTCTTTTGCAGACAAACCAAAGGCAAATAAAGGATTAAGTTCCGCCCCTCTTCATACTGTTGCCTGGTAAAGCTACATGCGCTCTATAGGGCATAGCCATTTTTTTAAAAAAAATGCCTCCTAAAATATTGTTGATGAGCTTTTGAACAGAAAAAGCAGAAGTAGATTTCATCACAGTGGCTCTGGAAGCAGCAGGCATTGGAGTGCTGCCCAATGGTAACAGCCATGTCTGAGGAGGAAAACCTCACAGGGGCATAGTAAATTGAATAGACATGCAAGGGACCTCTGTGTACCAACTCTAAATTCTACTAGGCAAGGTTCTGCTGCTATGTAGCTGGAAATGGAAACTGAAAAGCATCTAAACCCAGACATAAAGCCTTGAGTGTTGATTTTCCAGAATGCCATAAATAATATGCCCCATCATGGTCTGGTTCCAATGTTGGCATAGCTACAGAGCCTCTCTCTTCAGCTTCTTTCCTGAGCATTATGAATCTGAATGTGAATTAGCTAACTGTGGCGGAGTAGCTACCATCCTGCCTCTTAGAATACTACTTAGAATTCAGAAGTATAGGCCCCAGGTTATTGCCTTCATAAATAATGTATTGCTCACAGAAGCCATATTTGAAGGCGAAGATGGAACTTCTGGGCTTAAAGCCAAATATGCTCAACTGAACAGGATCTCATAAGCAACTTTCTGGGAGAATGACTTTCCTGAGGTCTAGGTTCTTATGGGAGATGCTGTTTTACCGAGGTAATATAGTATTGAGTGGCTTTATAAGCAGAGAGAGCCACAGTGAGAAAATAATTGGCAGTAGAACACACATAAAATCTCATCTGATCAAAATTTCTTGGTACTGTAATCTATTGGAGGATTGTTTCACTTCAGAAATATATAGGCTGGTGATTTATTTATTTGAAAGACCTTGTCATAACAAAAATATGTGATAATCTAGCTTGTCAAGGAAAAGACTATGCTAGAATCTTTCTCCATAACAAGGCCAACTTCTTTGTGCTCTGACAGGGACGTAGGTAAGGGGGGGGGGGTTCTCGGGTTCAAACCACCTCCATTACATGTCCGGCTTGCTTGAAACAATGCATAGAATGGAACAGCCGGAAAGCCCTCAGTCACCAAACCCACCCCATAAAAAAATCTATACCTACGTCACTGTGGAGCTGGTGAACTTTGAAACAGTGATCTGTGAGGATTGTACTATGTACTCTTTTCAACATTTGAATATGTTCAAAGAGCACTTTTGGAGTTCAGCGATTTTGAGTGGAAATTCCATAATCTAAGCTGATCTTTGTCATGGATTTCCTTCAGGAAGAAATGGTAACCAGCTCAGTGACCTGGAGGACTGAGCTGACTCTGTCATTAGGCAACCTCAGGCAGCTATCTCAGGTGGAAGAGGGTGGGGACTGACAATGTCCTGTCCTGTTGTCTATTGCTTCCCCCTCTGCTGGGAGTTGTCACAGCTAATCTGGCTTGCCATTCTATAAAAACACCACAGCAATCTAAGCATGTGCTAAAGGGTTCTCCAAACTCTTGTGAGATGTCCTCTTGTGAGTGTGACTATAAATAAGCAACCATAATAAACAGCAGGAGTACTGCTCCAGCTCCTGAGGCGGAGGGTATGTGGTGGAGGTTAAGTGGGAGGTCGAGAGCATGTGTGTGTGTGTGTGTGTGTGTGTCTGAACTCTTGGGGGTGGGAAAGCAAGCAGCACAGATGGAAGTGACATTCTGTAGTCTGCCTCAGGCAGCACAATGTCTGGGCTCTGTAGCAGAGGTTTCCTTGTATTTCTGCTTGGTTGTCAAAACATTTTTCTACATTAAGATTTTAGAGAAATATGTCAATTTCTTACTGGAGACAAGTTGAAGCCTATTTACATAAAAGTGAACATGCTGATACCAGATCAGCATTACCTAATCTGAATACTTTGGAAGAAACTGGCACAAGTTAATGTTAACAATAAATCACTGTCATACAATCTGCCAAGTAAATGTTGAGCAGGATCACTCTCAGGATGAATTTTTGAGTAACTACAAGCAGTGAGTGCGTCTGGAGTAGGGGAATTGGAAAAGGTTAGGTGTCTTGGAGAGTGGGAGAGAGAGAAACAGAGAAAGAGAGAGAGAGGGAGAGAGACAAACACACAGAGAGATGAGATAGATTACAAAGACAGAGGGATAAACACACGAAGAAAAAGAAAGGGCAATCAGGTTCACTCAGCTCAGGTTGTGAGAGACTTCATTGGAAGACCCTCACATCCTGTGATGAGAGAACAGGGCCCAGGATCACACAAAAGGGTAGGCTAACACACAAGTACACACATTAATTGTAAATTAGTTAGGAAAACAAAACCCAAATTTAAATAAAACAACAATAATAATAATGGTTTAAAACAAAACGAAACAGAAAACCATGCAAACGTTCCCAGGTTTCAAATTAACTGGCTGCTACAGAGTTATTACCTAGTACATAAAAAGCATATAAAGCAGCAACTCAGCCTTGTCTGCCCTGGACTCTTTAAAGGTTTAACTTATTTTGCTTTATGCAAAGTCTCATGGGGAATCTTCACATCCCTGAGAAGCCTGTGTTATTCTTCCAGGCATAAACTGAAACCTTCTTCCTTCTATTTGTTGGAGTTTTTTTTATTCCATACACTTTTTAAAAGCTAGCTTTCATAGCACAAGTTTGGCTTTTATTTTTCTCCTCTTAGTCAACCTTAGACTAGCTGGTGGGTTCAGGGTCAGAGGGCATGTGAAAGGTTAACAGGAAAAGGAAATGCCTACTTACACTTCACCTGGAGAATCTGGTCACTGAGATTTGCTTGAATGTAGTATGTGCTGTAGGGTGGCAAGACCAAACCTAGGCTGGGTAAGAGGAGGAAGAAAATAAAGTGTTTTCAAAATGGCTATGACAATGGATGCAAATAAGTTATTCTAGATACCACCACTTGACTGCTGAAGACTTGAGAAAGAGAAATAATAGGGATATAGCAAATTGATCACCCACCACAGTGTTTTAGTGAGCAGCTTACACAGGTGAGCAAATACCAAGATGGTCTTTACTCACAGCAGGAATGATCCACTGCTGCATTTTATATTCACCATCCTTTTTCCTAGCATGGCTTTTGATTGGCTGTGCAGATTAAAAGGCAAGCTGTTAAGAAGAGCTGAAGAAGAGTTTGGATTTTACCCTGCTTTTCTCTCCTGTAAGGAGTCTAAGGCGGATTCCACATGGGCAAAAAACAGCGGTGTGAAAACTGTGTGAAAACAGTGTAAACCCTTTTACACTGGTTGTTTCTGCACAGCCAGATTTGCGGGGCTGCATCAGCATATTCATGCCAATGCAAGCCCTGGGGCCGTTCGCATGAATGGCCCCATGGGCTGCGCAGCTGGTGGAGAAGGCTCCGCACAGTTGCGCAGCCCCCAAACAACTTTTTACCTTGTCCTGGCTTTCGTCGCTCTGAGGAGGCCAGGAGACACACCCCCATGGCCAGAGCGACGGCTACAGCAACGGAGGCCAGGAGGCATGTCCCCAGGACACGGTAAGAAGCCGTTTAGGAGTGGCATAGGGAATACGCTGGCTTCCACCTGTTGCCATTCACTCAGCAATGGATGGAAGCTGGCATATTCCAAAAACCCTACAGCTCCCCAGAAAGTGGTGTCTTGGCAGCTTGAGGTGGGGTTAGGATAACGCCAAGGCGATGCAGCAGTGTTTCAGTCCTAGCCAGTCCCAGGGATGGTATTGTTTCTGTCCCTAGGACACTGTTTTTTGGCTGTGCGGAAACGGCCACTGTTTTAAACCATTTTACACCATTTTCACATTGCTGTTTTTTGGCCCATGCGGAATCTGCATAAAGGTGCCTTACAAACTCCTTCCTTTTCCCTCCCTACAACAGTCACTTTGTGAGGTAGGCGGAGCTGAGAGAGTTCTGAGAGAACCGAGACTAGCCCCACAATCACCCAGCAGGCATCATGTGTATGAGTGGGGAATAAAACCCAATTCTCCACCACTCTTAACCATTACACCACGCTGGCTCTCTTAAACAGAGTGTTGGCCTGAAATTTTAAAGACTTGTATATAACCTTGATCCCTGATATTTTGTGATCGGCTCTGCCTCCTGTGGCAACCATTTTTGTGATTGTACTTACTGCCCTTTATCAGAATTCCAGAGATGTCCACAGGTTCAAAAAGGTTGGGGACTCTTAAACAAGGATAATAAGCTCTCATGGCCCTATATAGGTGTTTTGTCCCTCAGGTGTATTTGTCCTTCATACATTGAGCATTCCAAGTTATTCCCATGCCGCCTTATGTTTCCTCATGGGCTTATTAGGATCCTTGAGCAGACTGCTCAATTGGACAAGCTCTTCTGCCTAAGATAGGTCAAGGTGCCAAATCCCCTGTATTAGGAAAAGACCAGGAATATATGTATATTTGCTATAAATAGCTAGGCAACTAGATGGCAGTCTCAGTCAACACGGGCAAGCTTCAGAACTCCAACATCAGCTAGATGGAGGAGTCCAAAAATGTTCAACAAGCCTCGGTCATTATGTTACTTTTCGAATATACAAATATAAACCCATGATTTAAAAACACAGTTTTAACTTGGAATAATGAATTGTGCATGAATAATAGATATTGCCCTCTCATAATATATTTCTGTGCATCTTAAGACATGGGTATGCTGATTATCATATCGATTAGACATTCTCCGGGACAAATATGCCTGTGTGTGGTTTTCTAGCATTCAGGAGATCAAAATATGGATGTTTCCCCTCATGCAACCACACCTCTTCCCTTGCCTGTCATTCACTTGTTGGGACTGAAACCTTTTTTTCTTATACTGTTTGATGGCCCATTAGTTATGGAATTAGCCCAATTAGAAGCACATTGTATTCTATGCAGGACTAGAATTTATTATGAAAGGGAATAGTCTTCAAATCCTATAATGGCAACATGCCACCGAAATCTAGTCCTATACAGATTGATGCAAAACCAAGTACACTTTCTTGTGCATGGGAGAAGTCTTTCAAAATCATGCACAAAGCTACATCATTGCCTGCTTATATATCCTATGAAAAAACCTCTCTGCTTAAGATCTGTTATCAGCTTATCAAGGGGGATTATTGCCAGCTCCTGGCTTTTAATCACAAAGACAGAGAGTTTAGAAGAATCTGAAAAGCAAGATCAAGAAAGTCAAACCTTTAGTTAAAAAAATACATCTTATTCCTGCTGGAATAAGAAATTATATTAAAATACTGTGTAGGTACAATCCTAAACAGAATTACACCCTTCTAAGTCTGTTGAAGTCAATAGATTTAGAAAGGTATAACTCAGGATTACACAGTCGGGCCTCCCTAAAGGATGAGATCTATTAAATAAAACGATCTCTATTCTTCAACAGGGTTTGTGCAAAGTGCTCTCAAGTTGCAGCTGACTTATGGTAACCTCAGTAGGGGGCTTCCAAGGCAAATTGGAAGCAGAGGTGGTTTGTCATTGCCTTTCTCTGCAGAGTCTTCCTTGATGGCTTCTTTTCCCAGTACCAAGCATGCTTAGCTTCTGAGATCTGATGAAATCAAGCTTTATTGTGTCACCTTCCCACTCTCCAACATGACAAACCTTAATATTTTTCAGTCTAGATAACAGCGATAGATTCCAATCAAGTTTTTCTCATTACAGGTTAGCAGCAATAGTCTGAAGAGTTGAGCATCAATCCACCAACCACTGCCTTAGTATCAGCCACTATTAAGTCATAGTTTAATTCCTGCACAAATCCCCTTGTACTGAAAGGAGGATTTGCAACACAAGTGCTCGGTGGATCGCAGAGGCATACCGGGGGGAAATGGTGCCTGGAGACATCCATTCTCCAAGCACCCGCCCGCTATTCCTGGGCTGTGGCCCACCCCCACCCCCGGCCCCACCCCCAAGCCCTGCCCCCTCCTGGCTACTGGCTCCAAGCCAGCAGCCAGCGGTCCTTTCTGCTCTCTCCTCTGGGGAGGACAGAAGCAACTGGAAGGCTCTGTGCTGGGTCCTTTGCTTTTATAAGCTTGGGGGTGGGGAAGAAGGGAGTGCTGGCTGCCAGCTTCCTGGTCACATATGGAGCTGATTTTGCACCCCCCACATCACCAGATCAGTGGCGCCCGGAGACAGAAGGTACCGCCTGTCCCTAGATACCGCCTGTCCCACTGGTGGATCATACTTGTACAGGGCACAGAGCCTGAACCAATTATAGCTCTTCCAATTCTTAGACAGAAAATCAATGTTTTTTTTATTCCTTAGCTGTTCAAAGAGGACAACCCTCCTTCTTGCCAGTTCTCCTTACCTGTAGTTTGTGCTTTTGATAGGGGCCCAGGTATAGGTTCTGTACACTTCATCTATGTATCTCTGGAAGTTTAATGGTGAAGAGATAGTCAGCTTTCAAACACTCTGTTGTATTCAGAATTCATTCCAAAACACAGCCAATATTTTCATGCCAATATTCAGAAGAGAGGACATAGTTCTGGTGGAAAACACAAGCTCTAAATGCACAAGGCAGTCCCAGGCATCTCTGCTTAAGAAGATCTTAGGTCACAGGACTGGAACAAGCTGGAGAGTAATGGTAGGAGAGTTTCTCTCTCCCTCATGCACCATTTTCCAGAATCAAAAATAGCCCCCTGTCTGCTTTAAGTCCTAGTTAGGATAAAGATCTGTACTTGTGACTTTTCCCTTAAAGCAACTTGAGGAAGTCAGACGTCATTTTTGAGTGGGGAAGTGACATGGGTCGGGGGGGGGGGGGGGGCAGGAGACAGAGTTTCAGTTTTCCTTCTCTCTCCCACTACTTCACTTTGCAACAAAGTTACACTTTGGGGGATGAAATCTGATTATGGATCCCCAGTAACACATGGATTCAGATACAAGATATAGGATCATTTTCTCCAATATTGCAACACGCTTAAACAATTTGGCTGGCATTCCTTCCAGCTTTCCCATGTTTTCAGCTTCTCGTGCCTGTTCAAGAGTTAATTTGTGAAGATATTTTTTTCCATATACAACACAATTTCAGAGCCCACAGTCCATACATAGACTTTTCAAAGCACTTTTGATACACCTGGATAAAAGAGCAGTCCATGGACCGAATGGTGATGCCTTGTCTTTTCCAGGTTGCATGGCCACTATATGTACCATAATGCTTACTTTAAAAAGATTTTGGCATTGAAAATCCTCTTATGGGAAGAGGGAGTAGACAAGCGGAGTCTGCTGGCCAGCAATATGAAGAGGGATCAGAGACTGTGTCTGAGAGTGAGACTTTTAAATTATTTACTTCTATTTCATTTTTAAGCTGCCGTTCTCTGTATGGGCTCAGGGTGGCTTCCAGCAGAGCACAAATACAGTTTCAAATACAGTAAAATAGCAAACAGGATCCAGCAACCTGGTCTGCCAGTAAAACATATTCCAGGAGTAGTATAATCTCAACACATCTCATATTAAAATCACCACAGCCTACACAGAAAACGTTAAGGGAGGAGGGGGAGGGGGGAGATTGCAAACTGTTGCTGCCTCAACCATAGGCTTGGTAGAAAAGCTCCACCTTATATGCCCTGCGGAACTGCATTAAGTCCCACAGGGCCCGGGTCTCATTAGGCAGAGTGTCCCACCAGGATGGGCCAGGGCTGAAAATGCCCTGGCCCTGGTTGAGTCCAGCCAGATATATTCTGGACCGGCATCACCAGTAAGTGCAATCAGCTGACTGTAGTGCTCTTTGTGGGAGGCGGTCCTGCAGATACAAGACTGGCCTAGCATTAAGTGTAAACAGCAAGCATCCTTTCAGCTGTAATGAGCTGGACTCAGGGTAGAGCTGTGCCTCAGTGTTGTCCCTCAGTGCCTGACAGCAGAGGCAAGCAGAACCTCAACAGTGCTGGAAACATGGCCGTAAGCAGTTGCTTTGGGCCTCTAGCAGAACAGGCAGTCCAGGGGTTGGAAGCACAAGAGAGAGAGTGCCCTCCAGGAGGAACCCAAGGAAAGATTTTCAACAGTCATAAGAGTCCAGTTTAAAAACTTTAAGTTCATTTCTGAATGTGGGCAACTGCAAAATGATTCAGATCAAAAAGTGTTTCCTGGAGCAGCTGTCTGAATTGGAACAGAAACATACTTGGGTGCCTACTGATGTGTTCTGGAGAAGCATAAAGAGGGAGGGGCCCTGAAGAAGAGATCAGTGACGGAAGGGTGGTTGATCTCCGCATCCCATGCTGCTGGCATTTGGGCTCAGCTTTGTCAGCAACTGCCAGCTTTGAAGAGGAGTGGAGACTTCATGTGAATCACTCCATGCTTGCCTGCAATCAGCAGAGCATTCATTACTTCTTCAGCTAGCTTATGGCTCTCCAGCTGATCAATCCAACTTTGCTCCAGTGGAGCTATAGTGGAATCCTTGGCAAGGAATTTGCATCAACTTCAGCCCCTCCCCATAACTCTCAGTCCCTCTACTCCAATTCTGCCCATACCACTTTGCTTTCTGATACTTCCCCCTTTCTTAGGTCAGTGATGGGCTGCCTTCTATTGCTCTTGTTTTAGGAACTATGTTTGATGGATGTCAGTTTTTGCTGACTCTGTCATCCAATAGTAGACCTCTGACCTTCCCCATACTATTCCTGGGGGTCTCCTGTACTCCAGCAGCTGCAAGAGGGAAGGATCAAAGAAATCACACTCTCTTGACAGAAAGGTCTTCCATTCACAGACATCCTCAACCCATTGTAATCAAATCTATGAATATTTAAATATGAAGACTGGAACTGTGGTTAGACAAGAAGGTTCTTTCTACAACCTGAATAATGTCCCAGATTAGCAGAAAAATCTGAAATCTAAAACAAAATCCAGAGGGGGTTCAAATATCTCAAAATAATCAAAGCAGTGCCTATAACTCTAAGAAATGAATTATCTCAGTGGCTATTGCTAGACATCTACAACAGTATTGCCAGCTTTCCAGCTTTGGTTTCTGTCAGTAAAAGGCAGAAGGGCAGCCAGTGATATTTCAAGAACTTTGGGCCTTTAAAGAGGATTTCCAGGGAAGGGAAATAGGAAATCATGGGCAATGATAAATGAGATGTCTTCTTACAAGGCCTCGTGGGTCCCCTCACTTGTAGTTATATATTAAATGGTGTGTGTATCCACCATTTCAACTATTCTTCCAACTTATAACAGAAGAACAGTGGCACAGAAACTTTAAGAGAGATGTACAAGTTGTCATTCTACATAGGTTTATCTTCACCCACTAACTTAATACACTATTTTCTGCCAGTGAATCAGGAAAACAGTAGACTGATCTTTTAAAATCTGGCTGAATAACTGATACTTTTAATGTCCCCAGGTTTTCAAACAATTTTTACCTCATCCTGGGACTTGACAAGAGTCTTGATATATCTCTGCCCCTCGCGTCCATCAATCATGCTTCTTCGAATCTGGAATTTTTTAAAAAAGTACATAAAAAGAGATACAATAAATAGTTGGGTACTGTAGGTAATAACCTCTCTTCCTCTGTACCCTTTAAGAAAAATGTGTCAATATTATAGGTGGAAACTCAGCAGTCTTCCCTCAGTGGATGCTAGGAAAGTTTACAGTCTGTCCTTCACTGACTAAAGCAGGATTTATACCCTTGAATGTTCCCTACCCAGTTATCTCCCTCCTTCCCTCCTTGTGTTGTTTCCATGAATTCCATTGTAACTACACACTACCACATGTTATAAACAAAGGAAGGAGTCCCAAATGCAAACGCTAGGGAAATTAATCAGAACTGCAGCCCTGAGACAAAGGGATGACATCTAAGAGCTGCTTTACATTTCCTGTGCATATATTAATTTCATGTGCCTTCTATGATGTACACTAGCATTTGCAATGAGTACATGTGTGCATACTCTGCTGTATGTGTACACATGACATGACAGTGTTTTACTATGCCATGAACATAGAAAATAAGGATGTATGTGACTGCTGCAGACACACAGAGGTTATGTAATTTTCTACCTCGAAGTACATAAATGAACAGATCTGCACCAGCCATTTGGCACCACAAAATGTATCATGGCAGTGATTGAGCTTGGCAGCCAGAATAAACCACAACTGCTGCAAAGAAGGAATAGCATCGGGATATGGAAGATATTGGGTGGTGGAATTCATACTTCATGACTATAAGCAAAAGCTTATTGCAGTTCCACTGGCATTTTTACACTGCTTTGCTGTTGCATCTATGGTGAATTAAGTGGATTAATTTAACTAAAACAGAATAGAATTCATGTCTACTATACCACTTACTTCTTCTTTGTTCTCATCTTCTAGTTCAGCATCAAGGAAGTCCAAGGTCACAGGTTCCTGGAAATTAATGATCTAAAAGGACAAAGCAATGGCAAGTCAAGTGACAATTATCAACCATTGTTCAGTGCAACCGTAAGCAGTTTCTCCCAGTTCAAGGCTTTCTAAAAGCAACAGCAGTGAGAAGTCTCTAGGCATTCATCACAGAACAACATGCAGCAGAAACATGACTGGGAAAAGAAATTGCTGACTCCAAAACACAGCAAATGTGAAAGGGTGACAAATGAATATTACTTCATTAGCGAAGCTAACATTTATATCCCAACTGATTAGCCTAACTGCAGAGTCCCAAAGAACCCTACAATACAAAACAAGTAATAAAATATAATACCATAACAGAATCACGTGGAAACTTAAAAAGCTAAACGTAATAGCTAAACAGAGCAGCTGCACCTCCAGCATTATAGCAGAATACTGAAAGTCTTGCTTAACAAGAAGGTTGGGGGCAGATTTCATAAAAGCAGAAAGTACTGTGTAACTCTTCAAAACACTGTACATGAACCATCTCACAACCATATAAGAGGCACATTTTGGTTTTACAGCTTGTACACACTCTTATCAAAAGTCTAATGCAGGAGTTGACATATATTCACTGAAAGTATGATTAAGACATAGTTAAGACGTATAACATAGTTAAGATGTATAAATTATAACGTATAACTTAGGGACGGCCTGGGGATTTTCTTAATATTCTTATCCCACAATTTGCTTCTTTTCTCATAATAGCTGATGCTAGCTTTTGCTGGCTCAAATACTTTAACAGGACCCAAACTAATACCAAGCAATGCAGCTAATGTCTAACTCCATTATGTAGAACCAAACAATTCAAGCTCTCTGCTATTAAGACACCAGAATTGGTGATTGCATAGTAGGTCTTTGGTTATCAAACATGCGTCAATCACAAATGTGAAATAACAGGAACATGCTTCTGTCGGCAAAATGACCTTGCAATACAAGGTTGCACCCAAGGACATAGGTAATGGGTTTTTTTCCCTCTGGTTCAACCCCCCATTATATGTCATAAGCTCTGCCCCATTTGTATTTTTTAGCATTTTTTCCCCAGTTTTTGGCCTTCAGGATGTGCAGATTTTAAACTAGCAGCACCAGAATTTCAGGAATTTGTTGGGATACTCTCCTGATTATACCATCTGGGTTTGGTGAGGTTTGGTTCAGTGGGTCCAAAGTTATGGACTCCCAAAGGGGGTGCCCCATCCCCCATTGTTTCCAATGGGAGCTAATAGAAGATGGGGACTACACCTTTGAGGGTCCATAACTTTGGACCCCCTGAACCAAACTTCACCAAACCAGGGTGATATCATCAGGAGAGTCTCCTAATGACACCCTGAATGTTTGGTGCTCCTAGCTTAACAAGTGCACCCCTGACAGCAGGCACCCGCCAAATTTCCCCAGATTCTCCTTTTAAATCCACCCCCTTCGGCATGGATTTAAAGGGAGAATCTGAGGTCCCCAATTTAACATTGAAAGTGATGCTGTTTCAGGGTGGGGGATAATCCACCTCAAAACAGCATCACTTTTAACGTTGTTTTAACTGGGGACCCCAGACTCTCCCTTTAAGGTGGATTTAAAAGGAGAATCTGGGCTCCCCAGTTTAAACACCATTGAAAGTGATGCTGTTTGGGGGTGGATTCCAGCATCACAGCGGCCGCCCATGTGGGGACCCCCCCGCAAAACTCAGATTTTGCACCGAGCTCCATTTCCCCTAGCTATGCCTCTGCCCAGAGGGAAGGGCAGAAGGGACTGCTGGCTGCCAGCTGGAAGCCCAGCCGGGGGTGAGGTGGGGGTGGGGCAGGGGAGTCTGCTGTCGCTGGTCTCAGAGAGCTGCTTTTATAAGCACTGAGGCTGGGGGCAGGGCTTGGGGAGGCCTGGGGTGTGGGGTGTGGCCCCTCCCCATTAAAAATCTATACCTACATCACTGGTTGTGCCATTTGGTGGAATTCTACCACTGCTCCAATTATTTCTCAGACCTGCCTTGCCCTCTGCCACATTGTTCCAAAGGACCTGAAGGTGGTCATCTAACTTTAGTCCATTCTGCACAGCACAAGTAAGAGGTCCTGGGGACACAAAAACAAGAAGTCTTGGGGAGGAACCTCCGCACAGCTTTTTCCCCAAGATGTCCTCAGAACATCTTATCTCAGCCCAAGCCATCTTGTTTTGAAGACGCTAAAAGGTAGAGTTTTCCCCCTCAAGTTGTCTGCAAGTCGTCTCCTGCCTGGCTGTGTGGAGCTCAGGAGTTGTCTTTTATTTCCCACCTGAGGGTTAAGCTCTCTGGCCAGTTTCTTCCTCAGTTTGTGCCCAACATTTTGTGTGCTGCTGAAGTGATTCTCCCTGCCTCCATTTGCTGAAAGTTGCTCCAGGATGTTTGCTTTGCAGGGTCCAATCCTGGGTGCCTTTTCAGCCCCCAAAGTACATAGTTGTACTCAGCTTGTACTGCCAATTCTGGCAACATAGTTTTCCTATTTCAAAAATTTTTTTGGATGAGGTGTCTGCAAAGAAACGAAGACACACTATGAGAACCTTAGCCACTCGAAGGTCTGGTCTACTGCCCATTGAGAAGCATTGGGTAGACCTGTATCACAGAATCATGCATCATGCATGTATCATAGATGTTGTCCTCCCATAATTTCTGCGCACCTTAAGACATGGGTATGCTGATAATCGTATGCAGGTTCTCAAGGACAAATATGCTTGAGTGTGGTTTTGGGGTAGATCTCTCCTCTATGGTTCCAATGCTTTTTTCCAAGGGGCTGTAGCCCAGTCCTCCAAGCAGCTAAGATTCTCTTCTGTGTGCCTGTGTTTCTTTGCAGGCATCTCAAACTATATATTGTTGGTATTGACAGGACAAGCTGAGAAGAACTATGTACTTTTCGGGGGTGAAAAGGTGCCTAGGTTTGCAGCCTGTAGAGCAAATGTTTTGGGACTACCTTCAGCAAATGGCAGCAGGGATAATCCCTTCAGCAGCACACAAAATGTTGGGCACAAGCTGAGGAGGAAACTGACCAGAGAGCTTAAAGGTTGGGCGGGAAAAAGCCTTTTTTCTCCCGTGATGCCTGTACTGTCTGGACAAACAGTGAGAGGCAGTTTTTGAAAGACATCCCCAGGGTGTTTTATTTGTGTTATCTGGAGAGAAAAAAAAAGAAATTGCCTCTTTTTAAGATGTCCCGCAGATCTCTTATTTGTGCTGTGCAAAAGACTTAGTCAACATGTCACCATTCCCACCATATAAATATACTTATTGCAGGAAAAGAGTTCACTGGCATGAACCATTCACATCTTATAAAATTCACAGATGTCTAGAAAGGTACAATGAATCAAGGTAAAATTCCTTTATATAGTGTTGTGTTTGAAAAGGGAATGCTGCCTCTTCTTGAAGTATGCAACACCTGCAAGAACTTCAGGCAAAGCTCTCAGAAAATACATGGACTCCTGGGTGGTGGGGATGATACTAGTTTGCTGAGAAATTCAAATCATTATTAACCAGAGGAGGACTGAGATGAGTGATTAAATGGCTGCTGTTTTTGTCCATCTCTGTCACACTGCCTGCCTATTAATACCAGTAATGTACTGAGCTGGAATCTTCTGACAACAAAATATATTTCAACATGACTAGTACAATTTCTCAGTGCCCAGTTCTTGGCTGGCCTTTTAATGATTGATTTATCAGATTAGTATCCATTTCCCTTGCCTATTTCCCTTGCCCCACCCTGATAGACACAGAGCTTTCCATGAGATAAATTAGTGTAGAGCTCCTTATTCACTCCTCTATATTTTTTGTTTAATATACCAAGGAAGTAATATTTCATTAAAGGGCCTAGCTAGTTTTGCCTGCACTTGCCAAGAGTGGAGGGGAAGTCCATACATCATGTCCTTGAAATGTGGCAATTAGTGCTTAGCAGCTGACAAGAACACAACTTCCTGCTCTACAGTAAGCACAGCAAATGGCTCCCAGCACTAGAGCAATGAATAATTAGCTGGTAATGAGATCCATTCAATTGTTGAGACCAACTCAGCCTATCAGTTCCTGAGACCAACTCAGCTTACTCAGTTAGTCAGCATTTATCAACTCTGTTGGAAATGGTATGCTATGCAAATATGAACATAGAGAATGAGTAACAGAGGCCATATTTGTGATCGGCTGTGTATAACCATCTACAATTTGGGTGCATTTTGCATTATGGATCATGGTGACTGTGAGACACTGAGGGCCAAACTACATGACAGAAGCCACACCTGACTTGCTTTTCCCACAGCCACACAGCAGTTGTGGGGGCCTGATATATTTCAGGACAATGGCAAGAGGAAGGGCTTCTGCCCTGCCCTGATTTCCTGTGCCAAGACTGCCCTAAGGGCAGAGGCGTAGCTAGGGAAAATGGAGCCCGTGGCAAAATCTGAGTTCCCCCCCAATATGGGCGGCCACCCTCCCACACCACGACTAAACAACATTTTTGCACCAGGTCATCTCAAAGTCACCATCACATTATAGAACATACCCCAACACACAAATCTGAACACACCCAGGGCTCCCTAGTTTAAATAACATTGAAAGTGATGCTATTTTTTGAAGGGGGCAGAATTCACCCTGAAACAGCATCACTTTTAATGTTGTTTAGAGAGCCCAGATTCTCCTTTTAAATCCAACTTGAAGGAAGACTCTGGGCTCCCTAGTTTAAACAACATTGAAAGAGATGCTGTTCGGGGGGGGGGGGGAATCCACCCTGGAACAGCATAATTTTCAATATTGTTTAAACTAGGGAGTCTAGATTCTCCTTTTAAATTCCCCTTAAAGGGAGAATCTACCCCAAAATAGCATCACTTTCAATATTGTTAAAACTAGGGAGCCTAGATTCACCTTAAAGGGAGACTCTGGGCTCCCTAGTTTAAACAACATTGAAAGTGATGCTGTTTCAGGGTGGGGTGGGGGACCCTGAAACAGCATCACTTTTAATGCTATTTAGACTAGAGAGCCCAGATTCTACTTTTAAACCCACCTTTAAGGGAGAATCCACCCCAAAACAGCATCACTTTCAATGTTGTTTAGACTAGAGAGCCCAGATTCTCCTGTTAAATCCATCTTAAAGGGAGAAGGGCTCCCTAGTTTAAACAACATTGAAAGTGATGCTGTTTCAGGGCAGATCCCCCCCCCCCCAAACAGCATCACTTTCAATGTTGGTTGTTGTGGGTTTTCCAGGCTGCATGGCCCCGGTCTGGTAGATCTTGTTCCTAATGTTTTGCCTGCATCTGTGGCTGGCATCTTCAGAGATGTATCACAGACAGAAGTCTGTTATACACTGTGTCCAGACTTCTCTTATAAGTCTTATAAACCTTAACTTAATGACTGAAATTAAGATGTCAGGGATTGAGTCTAAGACTTTCAGTTTGAACAGCATGTAATATACCACTGAGGCATAGCCCCTCTCCTAAAAGAATGAAACTGAATTATGAATATTTTCTTAGTTGGATGGAATAAAGCAGTATACTAACAGAGAGCAGACAAACCCGCAGTTCATTTTTGGTGGATAAACACTAAATCTAAAAGGACTGATAGTCTTTTCTTTAACGATGGTGGGTGGAAACAAAGGAGGAGAAAACTCTTCTTACCTTAGGTCGCAAATTTGGGTGCAGCAATACATATCCATTCAGGTCAGTAGCGAATACATAGCCATTAGCCCCTAACTGGGTTGGGAGACAAAAAGATAAAGTATTTCTAGAGACAAATAAATTAGACTCCTAAATGAAGGAATTATATTGTGTCCAAGTTTCCATGTTACAGATAGTGAACTGTATCTACAATACTGCAGTCCAGAGGGCTCCCCAGATGCTCCTATCCTGGGAGTTATGTGACCCTCAGGGATAGCATAACGGGTGAATCTGTAGAGGGCGATGGATTCAGCAACAAACCGTTAGTGAAAATCTACTCCTAGATCCAACCCAGTCTCCATAGGCCTTTGTGTCTTTTCCTTTCATACTTAGCCTTCTCCTGGTAGTACCGGGCTGGTACTGGCATCTAGGAATTGTAAGGAAAGGATTTCTGATATCTTTCCTATTAATGAACCTGTGGCTGCAATCCTAAAAACACTTTCCTGGGAGTAAACTGCTCCAAATAAAATTGGACTTCTCATTAGTGCTGCTTAGGATGGCTCCCAATGAATGGGAGGCAGCTGAAGATGATTTGGAGCTGGAGTAAAGAAAGTAATTAAATCCATCTTTTTCTTAAGAATAAAAATGAAATTAGTAGATAGTTTCCTATCCTTTTTTGCAGAAAATTTATTACACTATAACTTATACATAAATATAATATTTGTACAAGAAATGCTTCCCAAATTCTTAGTCATTTCCACACATCATATCCTCTTTTTAAATTTGTGAATTTGATTACATTTCAGAATCCACTTGAGTCTGATTTCCGATATCATGGAAATACTAATCCAACAGCTGTTAACGAATGCATAATTATTTGTGAGGAGTGGACACAAAAAAGCGGCAATTCTGTGCACAAGTCAATCTAACTCTAATTCTCAGAGAAGACCTGGTTCCTGCCTGCTTTTTCATTTTGACAGGTTTTTCAAAATCTGTCGGTTGTAAAGATCCCAATCTGAGAGAAAGGCATCTTTTTTTACGCACATTATACTGCGGTGTCAGCTTCTTGATATCATCCAGCGCCACATCAATCCCCACAACACCTAGGATAAGCTGGTTCTGGAAACATACAAACAACAAAAGGGCAATGTTATGGTCCCTGTCCTTGATTTAGACGGAAGGATGGAAACCACCATACAGAAACAGTATGATAAGCATTTTCTTTGTGATAAAGCAGAAAAGAAGGACCCCCCAAGTTTAAGAGGGCAGTAGAAGGACAATGTATTGTCAAAGGACACTTCATTTACCCAACTTCAATTGAAAATGTATGCACTATCCTCTCTTTTACTCGAGAGTATTATTAGAACTCAGGGTAAAGTATCATGAATCTAGCCTTGTACTGATGGAACAGCTATTAATTTCACCCAGTTTTCTTTAGCAAGATAATCACAGTGTTCCTTCAATTTTCACAAAATGTAAAGCACACCTGAATTCTGCAGTCCTTCCAAATTAAGCTGGAGATCTGCCATGGTAAAGCACTATATGAGCATACACATAAGCACTCACAAGGTTAAATCAACATATGTAGCACCTGACTATAGATTGCCTTAACCTGGATCTTGTCAGATCTAAGAAATTAAACAGGATTGGTTCTGATTAGTAATTGGATTAGAGACAACCAAGAAATATCCAGATCACATCACAGAGGAAGGCAATGGCAAACAACCTTCAAATGTCTTTTGCCTTGAATGCCCTATGGGGTCACCATAAATTTTTTTAAAATGCCAAATTTATCATATCCACAAATGAATGTATATATTTTCCCTGTAGCAGAGTTTTTCCTCTAACTGAGATTATGTAAACAGGGAGTAAATAGAACTGTTACCCCTTTCAAACACTGAAAGCGGAACTGGCTATTGTGGGTTTTCTGGGCTGTGCTCCTAACGTTTTGCCTGCATCTATGGCTGGCAGCTTCAGAGGTTTGTAACTTACCTCTGAAGATGTCAGTCATAATTGCAGGCAAAATGTTAGAAGAAAAACTACCAGACCACCACCACATCCATGTAGCCCAGAAAACCTACAACAGCCAGTTGATTCTGGCTGTGAAAGCCTTTGACAATATATTGAAAGGAGAAGTTTGTACTCTAGAATGACTGAGAATTAATCAAAGTAAGCAGATATACTTTTACAATAAAATTAAGCAGGTAAATAAATAAAATGCTCTGTAAAAGGCATCTGATCAATATCCAAAGCATTAAGCAGCAGGTATTAGACACTAAAGGACAGCCCATCTCTCATCCGTCCAGGATCTTCATAGTATTGGAGCCTGACAGAGCAGGTTTATAGTGATTTACAGTGTGACTGAAATCTTTTGTGAACTGAGAATAGTGAGGAAGTGCTCAGAGATTCATGACATCTTATGAAGTAGTTGGGTTGAGATCAAGTTCACCACAAGGCCTTTCAATCAGGAATTTGTGGAGGTATGTGAAGACCTGATTCATATCAGGACCATTGTTTTAGGGAGATGACATGTAAGTCTTACCTCTGCACAACTCTCCTAACCTTAAATGGTCTCAAGGAGTGCTAACTGATCCATTCGGAAAAATATGTGACCTTATCAGTACATGTGCAGCTTCCAGTGGGGCAAACAGCAGATCCTTGGGACTGTTTCAGTTTGGAAACATGGTATGGGGGAAAGGCAAAAATCTCTCTCTACTGATCTAAATCAGGCGCGCGTGCACACACACACATCTGAGCACTGAGTTTGCAGTGGGAAGCTCACAATTCACAAAAAATTGAATTTTTTTGTGGCATACCTGGACATATTCCAAGGACTTTGTAATATTTTGTTAGGTCTTCAGTCTAGTTACTATGTTAGTCAACAGCCTTGTCCAAAACTGATTCTGCTGTTTGCTGCTTGCTACCTTTCAGCTACTGCTATGAAAATTATGTTTCGAATTGTCAGGGGATTAAGTTCAATTTTGATTTGAGACCAGCATGAGCCTGTGTGATGCTGTCCTGGTATTCCTCAAGGGATAAAAGGGGTATAAACTCACCTTGCCATGTAGATAAGCAGAGGCAGAGGAAGACTTGTACGAGCTCAGACTCCCCCCACCCCATATGTTTGTGCACTATGATAGATGACAGATGCTGTGATAATGAATGCAAAACTGAGGTTACCTCAGTATTCAAATATCCTTTCACAAAATCAGGGAAACTGTGGTCTGAATGCTAATTTCCTGCCCTTCAGAAAAAAACCAGTATTTGTTGCTATACTGGCTGTCTGTATGTAGGTCCAGCACAAAAACCACTCTTGGGGTGGAAGGGACACTTAGTCCCAAAGTCCCAGAAAGGCTGTTCCAGAGGCCTGTATGCCTGGTGATATGGTCCCCTGCAAGATAGCTCAGAATCAACTGACCTCAGAAGCTCTGAGGTGGGCGGGGGGAACAAGCGCCAATGACACTAAGTCAGCCCCTCACAAGCAGTCTCTTCTATCCTAACAAGGGACATATATCCTCTTTTAAAGATACACCGGTGCCTGCACCTGCAACAAGTCGCCATATCAGCTGTTATTGAGCACAGCATGAGATTTCTGTTGCAGTGGAGTTGCCGTGCTGCTTTATGAGGCAATAACCATGCTCCCCTGAGAATAAATGGCTTGGTCTTTGGCCTTGTAGCTTACCTAGTTGGGAAACAGATCATTGCCTCCTTAAAAACAAGCTGACATAGAATGCCATGGCACATCTATTATTGCTAATAAAGCAAAACAAACACAAAAGCCAGAGCGTAAGGTGGATGAGACAGACTGTGGACACATGCTGGGATTCTACTCATGGGGAGAAAGGGAGGCATTTGCGATCTATTTAGTGGCATGTGATTGTCTTGAAATTCAGCTGTCACTATGAAGTGTGAAAAATTCCCTTCAAGTGCATATGCTGTAGAAACTGTCCTTGTTATTTTTATTATTTCCTGCTCTTCCTTTATAAAGCTAATTGCTCTCTCTATTTTCACAATGAGACACTGATTAAGTCTATCCCTGCTTAGCTTTAACAAGCGATATGACTGAGCCAAACCAGTGATTTGAGGAACCTTTTAAGGAGAGATGCTCTACTCAACTACCTAATGCTAGCATTTGACATATATAACTGGCTAAAATTCTCCATCTTGCCAGAGTGTGAATTATGTAAATATGGTCTCTTCCAGTACCGGTTCATCTTTTATCAGTTCCCCTGACTTTATGTTCCCTTACATCTCACAAAATAAATGCTAGATGAGGTGGACTTTCTGCCTTTGGTCCTAATTTTGTGATACAAAAAAACCAGTAAATGAAAGATGAAAATTTGAGTGCTGTATTTTAATAAAGACCAGTACTAAATGTACAGAATTTGTTTATTTATCTACCTGTTTATTTTATTTACCTGTTGTGAACCACCCTGAGCCCTCTGCGGGAGGGCAGTATACAAGTTTAATAATAAATAAATGAAAAATAAAATGGCGAATGGCTGCTAGTCTTGATGGCTGTTTCTTTCATATAAATCTTTTATCAATTTGCTGTCTTGCCTCATGTTTACAAATTTTGTATAAACCCAAATTAAGTACACTCATCACTGATTTTATAACATGCAAAAACAATTTTTTTCTGTTTAAAGCTGTCCAAGGTGGCTTATTAATAAAATAACCCCCTATATATACTCTACCCATGCTTTTTCACACTGACCACAAACACACAATCTCTTCACAGCAGAAGGGGTGTAGCTGCAACAGGATCCTGTTAACATTTCACATGGGAAGTGCCTCCCATGAACCAGGTGATGATGATATCTGAACATTCACCCACTGCCAGATATGAACAAGCACGAAAGGCAGAAAACACCTGCCTGACATAAACACACATCTCTACTTGTGTGCATGCGCCAGCAGCCAACCTGAATACGGCATTTCATTGCCTCACTGATATGCTGGCCCAAATGTAGCAAACATGGACAACAGTGCCACCACCCAGCAGGCAAGCACAATTAGCCAGCTATTCTCGCTCTCCTGCCCAGAAAGGAGAAGGCATTACTTGGCTATCCTCACGTGCATGCACTGGCAACCAATGTGAGCATGTAGCTTCAAAGCTGCACAGATGCATTTGTTCAACTGCATGAAAATAAAATGTGACCCCCATGATCAGTGTCAGGGGGACAAGGTGGAAACCTGGGCCATCAAAAGCTGAATCCACTGTAGAGGATCAAACGTGGGCCATCAAAAGCTGAATCCACTGCAGAGGATCACACAGCAAAAGCGGGGAAAGGGGAGTGGATAACTGATTTCTGACATCCTGGGGGCGGGGGGGGGAAGCTTCAGAAAAAATTACTACAAACTCATGGGAAGTTGTTAGTGTGCAAATGGCCTAACTTTATCTCTGGTTTGAATACAGGGAATACCTTTTTAGTAGAAAACATACCTTCCTGTCACCACCACCTTCAGTGAGGTTAAACACCGGCAAAGTGCCTGTCACCACCAAGCCCAGACCCTGTCAAAAGAAAATTACAGAAGAGAAAATATGATCAGATGGAAGAAGAAATTATCTATAGGAGCCCTGCTGCTTCAAGTGTTGCAACGGAATCATGCCTGAATGCCACTGTGCAGCCGAGATGGCAGGCAGAGCATGCTTCCTGAAGGAAACTGGAGAAGAGATCTGTTTGAAAAGCTCACTAGCAAAGGACTGGTGATGAATGCTAGTCTTGGGATACTGAGCTGCTCGTTTCTGTTGACATCCTGTCAAGTGATTCAAAATGCAATATAGAGAGAGCTTACTCTGCATGGGGAAAGAGGTCACTGCACTCAAGGCTGCACTCTTCCCATCTGTTGCCTGGGTGCTGGGATCAGAGTACAGAGGCTTTGGGACAGAGTGTGGCATTCTTGGAGAAGACAGCCATCTGTGGCTGTAGCAGTATCTTTGCCAATTGCTTTGCCAATCCAGCTTGGTCAGGAACCCAGCATTAGGAAAACTAGGCTGGATTAAGGAACTCTGTTCCACACGTGCAAGATATTTCACACAGCCAATGGTTCTTCTGTATGCTTCATAACATTCAGCTGCTTACACATGGATTAGGAAGCATGACTGGATTATCATCTTGCACCTGACTCTCTGGATCAGGCCACCAGGTTCTTGTGGACCTCAGACAAGAGAGCTGCAGTTTGCTCCCCATCTGTTAACAGATTATACAACAACAGTTCATATAATGTTTCTTTCCACACCCATCAAGGGCTACTACTCCATTCTGTGATATTCATACTATCTAGTCCTACATGATCCCATCTTTCTTTCCATACTTTGTAATATCAATATGAAACCATCAGGGGAGGTCATCTGGCAATTTGACATGCAGTATGCCAATGACACAAGACATTTCTTCTCATTTTCAGCAGAGGCAAACATGACAGTGAACACCATAAATACGTGTTTGAATGTTGCAGTAAGCTAAATGAAGGCCATAATTTGAGGTGCTGTGGATCAGTAATAGTGCCAATCAAGGAACTGGGGTTCATTCTGCTCTAGTTAGGATTGCACACTCCCCAAAAGGAGCATGTTCACAGCAGGGGGGTACTGCAACATCTGTGCAAATGAAAATTTTCGTCTCATCGACAGCATTTTTAACCAGCTTCAGATGGCATGCCAGCTGTGGCCTTCCTTTGGATAGAGTGATTTAGCTACAGCGATTCATTCCAGGTTAGATTACTGCAATGCATGCCATGCCTTTGGGGACAGCTTGAAAATTTCAGTTAGTTCAAAATGTTGCAGCAAGGCAACTAGCAGGTACTAATTACTGGGGATGTATCTTGCCAGTGTGTAAAAAACTTCACTGGTTAACAACCAAAAAGCACATACCGGTAGTTGTACTCAGCTGGACCTGCTGATTCTGGCAATATACAGCTTTCCTTTTTTAAAAAATTGAGGGGCTATCTTCATAGCTATGCAGAGACACAGAAGAAGATCTTAGCTGTTTGGAAGATGGGTTTGCTGCTAATTGAAAAGCATTGGGTTGACCTGCCCTCCACTAGCCAACTTCAGTTTTTCCTGCAGTACAGAAAAAATGCTGGCCAATGGAGGGCAGATCAACCCAATGCTTTTCAATGGGCAGCACAACCATCTTCCAAGCGGCTAAGATTCTCTTCTGTGTCTCTGTGTAGCTATGATGATAGCTCCTTGAAAATTAAAAAAAGAGGAAAACTACATATTGCCAAAATTGAGAATCAGCAGGACCAACTGGAGCGCGCAGAGTGAACGTCCTGGGGCTGCCTTCAGCAAATGGCAGCAGGGAGAATCCTTTCAGCTGCACACAAAATGTTGGGCGCAAAGCAAAGGGTAAAACTGACCAGAGAGCAAAACATTTGGGCAATAACAATAAGACACTTCCTAAACTCTGCATTTTGCACAGTCAGGACTTAGGGTGAAAAGGTGCATTTTGAAATGTTTTTTAAGAAAAGACGTCTTGAGCATTTATAAGGTGTCCTAAGCATGTCTTGGGAATGAGGCTGTCCGGAGTGCCTTCCCAGGGTGCCTTTTTTTACATCCTCAGGACGTCTTATTTCAGCTGTGTGGAGTGGAATACTTATAAACTTTATCAGAAGTGGCCTGCTCCTAGGTGTTTCTACCTTTGGAAATAAGTGGCAACTAAAACCAGAGACTCTAGGATATCTTATTTGTGGAACTCCTTCTCCATAATGAACTTCCTAGAGCCAAATCTGTTGTATGTCCAGCACCAGATGAAAACTTTTTTCTTTGCCTGGGTCTTTTTGCGGATTGTTGGTGTTTTGTTTCGTTCAGTTACGCTTGTCGTCATAGGTCTTTCCCCTTTTTCATTTTTAGGGTTTTAAGACAATTGTCTTATAATTATTAACTATTTATTATTGTTATTGGTTTGTTGTTTCAGTTTCTAATCCAAATTTTCATCCGTTGATTTACTGAACTGGATTTCCTTTAATTTCCTTTAATTTTACTGATTTTACTGATATTTTACTGAGAACACAGAGACCTTGGGATATAAGCAAATTAAATAAACAAAAATAATAATAAGCTATTTTTCTTACCAAAGCATCTTGATAGACATTGGTCCATTGAACCTGTTTTGCCCTGTTCCCTGCCAGGACCATGGGTCTTCCCAGAACATCCAGGTATTCCTGGATGGAATGAAAAAAATAAAAAGAAGTAAATATTCATCTGTAGAGGAAGTATCGTTTATAGGGTTGGAGCTAGAGCAAAATTTTTTGCTTGTGCTAGAGCTCTTGCACACTAGGAAATGCAAGAAAAAGACTGCAGTAACTAGTTGCACTAAGCCAAACTTATTATATCAGCACTTACGTTTTTGTTTACACAAAACTTTGGACAACCAATATTTGGGCGCTATAATATATAGGTTAGGTATTGTACAAGATCTTCCACAAGCACAACACTGGATTCAAGCTGGTGAACTCAGTATATTAGAAATTAGATTATTTTCTATTCAAGTGCAATAATCTTTAATAGTCACCTAAGAATAAAAGAAACACTAATTTTGTATGAACATGCAAAGTGCTTTGGATCAAGTGAATCTGTGTAATCCCTTATTTCCCAAGACTGCCTTGCTGGTAGGATGTGAGTAAGCACTGTCTGCCCACACTGGCCTTGACAAAAATGTTAATATTGTGTTCACCTTATTCACTTACAAAAGAAAGAAACAATGAGCTGCCAGGTGTACTTTCATAATAAAAATATCATACAGCTATCTTGTATGTAATGTATTGTCGAAGGCTTTCACGGCTGGAATCACTGGGGTGTTGTGTGGTTTCCGGGCTGTATGGCCATGTTCTAGTAGCATTTTCTCCTGACGTTTTGCCTGCATCTGTGACTGGCATCTTCAGAGGATCTGATGGTAGTAAAGCAAGTGGAGTATATATATCTGTGGAATGTCCAAGATGGAGGAAAGAACCATTTGCCTGTTAACAAGTGTAAAGGGTGCAATTAGCAAACGTGATTTGCATGTGTTGGGTGGGATCCACCCATTTAGCATGTGAGTAACCATGAAGATAGCATAATTAATTAGTGAGGGCACCTGCATTGTAGTAGCCTGGCCTTTTGATCTCTTTGATTACTACTGCCTAGAGTAATGGGTGGTGTTCTGGGTAGCGTTCACTAGCCCTTTGATTGCTTACTGCCTGGAGACATCCTTGGTTTGGGTGGTATTCATTAGTCACAATCTTGATTCTAGTGTTTTTCAGTACTGGTAGCCAAATTTTGTTCATTTTCATGGTTTCTTCCTTTCTGTTGAAATTGTCCATGTTCTTGTGGATTTCAATGGCTTCTCTGTGCTGACATAGTGGTTGTCAGAGTGGTCCAGAATTTCTGTGTCTTCAAATAATATTCTGTGCCCAGCTTGGTTTATCACATGTTCTGCTATTACTGATTTTTCCAGCTGAATTAGTCTGCAATGCCGTTCATGTTCTTTGATTCGTGTCTGGGCGTTGTGTTTTGTGGTCCCTACATAGACTTGTCCTCAGCTGTACTGTACACGGGAGACTCCTACAGAAGTTAGAGGATCCCTCTTATTCTTTGCTGAACTTAGCATTTGTTGAATTTTCTTAGTGTGTCGGTAGATTGTTTCGAGGTTATGTTTCTTCATTAGTTTCCTTATATGATCAGTGATTCCCTTGATGTATGGTAAGAATACTTTCCCTCTGGGTGGCTGTTTATCTTATTTCCTGTGGTTTGTTCTTGGTCTTGCAGCTCTTCTGATGTCTGTAGTGGAGTAACCATTAGCCTGTAGAGCCCAGTTTAGGTGATTCAGTTCATCTTGAAGGAAGTGGGGTTCACAGATTCTTTTTGAACAATCTACCAAAGTTTTTATTGTGCTTCTTTTCTGTCCTTGGTGATGATTGGAGTTTTTATGTAGATATCTATCAGTGTGTGTAGGTTTTCTGTATACTGTGTGGCCCAATTGCTGGTTCAGATGACTAAGGCATCTAGAAACAGTAGTTTCCCCTAGTTTTCTTTTTCCACAGTAAATTGGATGTTCAGGTGGATATGGTCCAGAAACTTGTTTAGTTCTCCATGGCTCCAAATTGTGAACGTGTCATCCACATAACAGAACCATATAGTGGGCTTTTTTTGGTGCTGTTTTCAGGGCTTGTTTCTCAAAGTGTTCCATGTAAAAAATTGCTATTACGGGCTAAGAGCGCTACCAATGGCTACCCCATCTCTCTATTCATAAAATTCATTATCCCGTTGGAAGTAGCTTGTAGTGAGGCAATGTTGGAACAGGGCTGCAATGTCTTTAGGGAAAATCTGGTTAATAAGTGTGATGTATTTGCATGTATTTGGGAAAATCAAAGCACCCATGCCAATCTAACACTTGAGTTCTTTTAGGAAGCGCATTTATACCTTGCTGTCCACCCTCCAACCGCAACCACTGAGCACCTGTGCATGTACCCCGTATATGTGTAATCCATACTCTGGGTCAATTCTTGGCCATCTATGAGGAGACTTCCAGCCTCCTGGATCAGTGTCTAAAATACCATGGATAAAGGAGCTGGCCATCTGGAGCTTTAGGCATGGATTTGTTAACAATGTGTGCCAGACGTTTTGAAAGCAGGCTTTGAAAAACCAGGTTCTGTGTTCTTGGGAACTGAATAACTCTTTAGACACTTTCTGGTTCGTGTTCTCACTATTTTAAATTATTGTTTTTAAAAATTGGTGTAGTTTTCTGCTGTTTAAGTAGTTGATTTATTGTTTATCAGCATTGTGTATTTTGTAATTTACCATAAAGACCAGTTAGAAGAAGGGTGGTAGGAAAGACTTTAAATAAAATAAAGTCAAGAGGAAAAAAAAACTACTATGAGTATCTGAGAGAGAACTGGGCGAGGTAATGAAGGAAATTGTTCCTATTCATTGAAAATTGGTTATTATTAAAAATTAAACAGCTGATTTACTATGGTTCCTATCTTCTTGCCTCTCAACAAAGCCATGCAGTGCCATGCACACTCAATAAACTGGGCTGTGTTTACCATTTCATGGTTATTTGAATGACACGCAAAAATGGACATTTCATAAGCATGATAAACAGCACTTTTAAAAAAATGCTACATTAGTTATATATTTACATACATAATTTATTTTTCATTCATAATATATGTAAACAGAACATTAAACACAGACACATCTTATGTCAAACATTCTACTGAATTAAGCATTTATTTTGAGCATCACAAAACGATCTGAAAGAGGATCAAGGGCTATTGATTACAGTTCAGACTGAGCTTCACTGAAGGCTTGAAGAGAAAGTACCTCTGCTCCTAAGTACATGGTTCTACCAAGAAAGGCATTATCAGACCCTCAGGGACGAATTAATGAAAGCATCACAAAAATATGGAAAAGAAGTTTGAACAAGCACAAATACTGACATCATACTTTCTGTGTTTTATACACAGTCCACTGTATTAAAGCCATGAGTTGGGGGAAAACAAAGACAACTATATCATGAGTGGCAACCTCTTTAGCGTACTAGAGGACTATCTGAAGAATAACCCTATTTCATAACACAGTATATCAGCTTGTAGTCTATATATCTAGAATATACAAAAGCATGAGACTCTGTAGTAGATACTGGAGGATCCCACATTGGTTGAGGCAAGAGCAGAGTTGTGTTTGTTCACTTAAGGCCTGGCAAGAGATAAACATCATACCTGCTTGATCACTGATAGTTGTGTACCTGTAACACACTACCAGTATTGACAAGGCAGCCAGATCAGGAATGTCCTTGTCTCTTACAAGCAGTGTTGAAGCCAGATCTTGCTTGAGACTCCATTCTCAAGAAACACCTGTCTTTTAAACCATTCTGCAGCTCAAGATGGTTGATAATGCCTTATCAACCACCACCTTCCAACATTCTGAATGCCCAAGATAGTTTTGAGCTGGTTAAAACTCAATGGCAATGAAAACAACACCAACACATCATCAGTAACAAGGCTGCTCTAGAAAACAAAGCACAGATTCAAGTTTGGTTGCCCAGTCAGGTTTGGTTAAAGCATTTAGGAGTGGGATCTCAGGAACACCAAATAGCTATATCCAATCAATCACTGGCAGAAGACACTGTTGGAAGCAGATTTTCTGCAAGTGAAATTCCACAAGCAGAAAAGGGAGGAGGGCAGTGGCTTCATTCTGTTTCTCCTCCCCAATGCAGCTCACCAATTTGCATGGCTTTTCATACAGGCCAGCAAACAAAAAAAGATGCCAGGCAACAGGTGAAAAGCTTTATGGACTTGTCAAACCACCAAGCGTTTTGCTAGGAAAGCTTCATCACAGGGATAGGGCTTGCTCTGTGCTGATTCTCTCCAGAGCAATTGAGTAGTATTGTCCATATAGGCACCATCTCTCCAAGGGTGGTAACTGACACTAAAAAACTGCCAGGAGAAAGTGAATCCAGGGGAAATCTATGCACACTGACTTGGACCCAGCTATTAACATGCAGAAACATTAATGGCCTTAACAAGATGTTGTGCCACATGCAGCATTCTGCCCATCCCCACCCCTATATATTACATTATTCAGAAATTGGCTGCATAAGATCTCAAGCATGTGGAAATGCAATTAAGGATACAATATGTTTGACTTTGCAGTTGACATGATATTTTTCTTGCATTTTTGAATATGCAAGAGGTTTAACACAAACAGAAATTTTGTACTGGATCTAGCTCAGACTGCAGGTGATTGGTTGGATGCAGCCCATTATGGTCAAGATGGAAAGGCAGGATCTTCCTAGAGATTACAGTATTTTTTAAAAAAACCTGGGAAAAATTATGTGGCCAAATGCTCCATGATGAAAAAGGCCTTGAAGGAAGGTATCTTCTGACTTCTGACAGGCTTTTCCATAAAGCTATAAAGGAACCCTAGAACTAGAGGTCAAAAGCTACAGGATATTACATGCTGCTGAGAAACTGAGTAAACTTGCTCCTGAAACTATGTTGCAGAGATTGGCTTACACAAGTTAAAATGCAAGTTAGTTACAAAGCACTATTTCTTTCTGTGTGCCTATTAAGGGCCATCAAGACGCTTCTGTCTTATGGCAACCCTATGACCTGAGTAAAGCTGTTAATGAGAGGATGTTTTGGAGGACATTGATTCATAGGGTTACCCAGAGTCTAAAGTGACTTGACAGTATGTAGCACGTGCACGCACACACACACGAATGACCTCCAAAACATCCTACGGTTCACAGCCTTGCTCAGATCTTGCAAACTCTGGGCTGGGGCTTCCTTTATAGAGTCAATCCATCTCATGCTGAGTCTTCCTCTTTTCCTGATGCTTTCAACTTTTCCTAGCTTTACTGTCTTTTCCAGTGACTCTTGTCTTCTTATAATGCAAGCCTCAGTTTAGTCATTTTAGCTTCCAGAGACAGTTCAGGCTTGATTTGACCCAAAACCACTTATTTGTCTTTTTGGCAGTCCACAGAATCTATAAAATTTCTCCTATACTACATTTTAACTGTGTGCCAAAGAACAATGGATTCATATGATAAATCCTCAGTATAAATCTCAACCATAAAAAGTTTACCACTGCTGGGCCGAGAATGGATCAAATATTCACCCTTAATGGGAACATCTGGCATTTGGAACACAGTATTGAGATTCATAAGTTTTGTCCATTAATTAAGGTTCTCCACCAAATAGAGGAGACACTATATCACAGCATGTGGCTTACTGTGCAGTAACTTCCTCATAGCATACTACATATACAGCAACAAAAGAAGCAGGCCATTACAAAGCATTCACCAACATGTGAATATCTGGTCTTATGGCCTCATGCAAAGGTGGACTCTCTTTCTCAGTGACTGGCTTTAACAAAGGTGTAAGTTTTCAAAAGCAGCAAGAAAGACCTCCCCCCCCCCCCCGTATTTCTCAGCATGACCTTCAGAAAAGTTGTAGGCAACTGGATTTCTTTAAGAAGTTTCAAACGAGTGGCTAAAATTTGCTTGATGCTTCCTTTAAAAAAAGCCTGACTGCATAGTTATTTTGCATTCATGTAAGAAAAAAAGTGAAACTCTTGTGCTCAGCTCAGCTCCATTCCCATTATTTAAAGAGACATTTCAAATGTTATTAAATTTCCACATCATATTTCAAACATTTATGTATGCTAGACTGCAAACTAAGTGTAGATTCCAGTGAAATCTAAGTGAAGACAATCATGTATGACAAGTGTGCATGCATGAATTTCACATGCTGGGAAGCAAATGCCAACCAAGTTTTCTAGGAGTTTACAGGATACAGGAAATGCGCAGTTCTGACATGTGACCATCTGTTTGTGTGCTGCATCCCCATTCCCACATGGAGTTTTGATATACTTGCAGTTGTCCTGCTTTTCATGCATTGCACAGATGTGAACAAGGGCAGAACTAAATAATGACCAAGCTGATTTTGCTTCAATTTGTAACTTCAGCTTGAGAAAGATTTCAGCCACTGAGCCCATTAGTGCTTAAAATGGCAAAGGTCCAAGAGAGGGAGACAGACAGAGACACAGAGAGAAGAGGGGTGGGGGAGAGATGAAAATTACACTGATATGATCTAGATTCTGTCTTCATCCTTGCAGGAATGCTGTGTAAGCATTGGGGAAACCTGAGGGGAGGAGGGAAGAATGAATAGTGGCAGCAATTCCATATTCTGAGAGCCACATTTGCAGCCTGTTTGTCTTTTGCCAGCAAGTTAAGGGATAGCATGTGCCAATCAGCCCTTCCTGTCAGCATGAAGGAAGCACACCCTTTCCCCAAATCGATTAACTCTCCCTGCAGGTTGCCATGGTGAAGTGTGGCAGGCAAGAGCTTCAGCCCTGAAGTGCTAAGAGAATGTATTATTTCCAGATGATTTAACACAAGGGAAAGAGAGATGTAAAAAAAAAAAAAAACACCACAGCCTTACAGAGGGAGTAGAGAGAAACGTACAACAGGAGACAGACAAGGAGAAGTAGTGAGAGTCACAGAATGACTTAAAGTTGGCACAGAGGAGAATATGGGTATCAATGGACAAATAGGGGACAAATAGGCCATATACACAAATCACATATTGCTACTTTAGGGTAATTAGTCTGGGAAAACTATCTCCCTGCTGCTTCTGCACACACAATGTCATTGACCTTGAACTGTTGTTTTCAAGAGAAGAGGAGGAGTTTGGATTTATACCCCACTATTCTCAACCGTAAAGAGTCTCAAAGTGGCTTACAAACTCCTTTCCTTCCTCTCCCCACCATGGAAACCTTATGAGGTAGGTGGAACTGAGAGAGTTCTGAGAGAGACTAGCCCAGCAGGCTTTATGTGTACCCAGTTCATCAGATTAGATTGGGCAGTGGTCATGCAGATATATCTCAGTCAACCACAGCCAGTGGTATAGGAAAGGCAGTAGATTTTATGTTTATGGTACTGACATGGTGGAATGCAAAGGCTCACATACAAAACAGTTTTGCACAAAAAACTTCCCAAGGATTCTTGAGCAAACCACTCTCTCTGCTCGCTGTCAAGATAAACATTCACTGGTGCAAAGCCCATGGGGGCATGGATGATATTCATTTTGGCAGAGGGTGGTTTCTGAGTTGTTCTAGACAGATAAATATAGACATATAGTCTTTAAAAAAATACATGAAGCAGCAGATGTAAATGAGGCCACTGACTTAACATCTGGCAGCCTCGCTTTACAACACTCATTTGTACGTTGTAGCTAGCGCTTTAGATCTGGGATATAAATGGCTCCATTACTCTGCCTGATCTGCTGCTCTGCGAGACTTCAGGCAGAAGAAGTTTGATGTTTTTCATGATGGGCAATTTAATCACTGGTTGCCATAAGTGGACAAGAGACTTAAGGCAGCTGACAATACAGTTAATTGTGATTATTTGATTTGAGCACACTTGTTGTCTGGTTTGCGCATAAATGAAAATAACACAATGGCTATTTGCTAATGTAAGGCTTTGCTGAGAGACAGGCTGATTAAATGCCATCCATGTTTATTTCTCCCACGGTATGTCTTGAGACAAATCCTTTCAAACAAGCATTAAAGGTGTTAGGAATTAAGCAGCCAATATTGAACAATAACACAATTGGGCGACAGTAGCCAAGAGATATTTTCCAGTTTGTATAACCTAATGCTCCAGATTCAATCCTGAGTTTGACAATCAATCAATAAACAAATAAGAAAACTATTCCTGATGGAGCTGCTGGTAAAAATTGGATAGGTTTTTTTAATCAACAAGAATAAGTTGATAGTGGATAGTTAGTGCATATATCTATGATTGTGGGTGCAGGCACACTATATGGTCAAATAGTATTTTTATCCATTGTCATTTACATCAAAGAACAATGATAAATTTCTTTTTTAAGCGTGCTAAGAATTTTTTTTAAAAAAAACTCTTATCACTTCCAAAAAGCTGGAGACCAAAGCTGAGGCTGAAATCTTGGGCACACTTATCTAGCAGTAAGCTGCGCTGAACATGTGTCAAAGTCATCACTTTTAACACAGTTACACAGCCTCAAAATGATTGAAACCTACATTATATGCTTATGTTAGCTTTGTGTGAAATTGAATTAAGTTAATTTTGTGATTAACTGTTTTGCATGTCTCATTTTTTATGGAAATGTCCCCTTCTAAAATTGCACTTTCCCCCTTCTCTATGAGCCTCATTCACAAGTCCAGGCAGCCAACAACAGTGCTGGGGCTGCGCCACTCTGCCTCACTTCTTGCAAAGAGACTTCCCAGTGTGAAGCCCAAGTGTGAAACCTTCCCTGCTGGCAAGGAAGCCCTGTTGGGCTTCCTAGACGTATGTCTGAATTTCAGCCTGCTGGCGTAGCATGCTGAATGGCCAGGAGGAAGCCAACTAACATAGACTCTTCCCCCAGCACTGGCTGGAGTTGGGTGGGTGGTATGGGACCCACAGTGGCTGCACGCTGCCAGATTCTCCCCTCCACCAAGGCAAGTGCCCCAGGGAGGGCAAATTAACTAGCACACTTCTCCCACAAGCAGATTCAGTCTCCTCTTTGGATGGGGCTCTTTGGCTCCATCTAGAGTTAGTTCAGATTCTAGTTGTGATTTTCCCATTTTTGCTTCCAAAGCATTCATAAATGCTTCCCCAAAATTTGTTCTTTGTGGAAATCCACACCTCCCTATTATCCACCGGGTAAATCCATGCCTCCCCATCACACCTGTTACCTCCCCACTCTCACTCTGCATTTTTCTGTGCATTTTTTTTAAAAAAACAACTACATAATGCATTATCATTAATGTGTTGTTTACGCACTTTACTGGTTTCCTTGAGCATTGCAAACAGGATTATGGCACCAAAAATTATTCCCCCTCCCCTCGTATCTTGCAGTGGGTTTCTCCTCACTGACCTTTCTCCTCCACTTCACAGAAGGAATGATAACACTCAGTGGTGGGATTCAAATCATTTAACAACCAGTTCTGGTTATGAGATTCAAATAATTTAACAAGTGGTTGTTTACAAGCACCCTTATAACAACCGGTTCTGCCGAAGTGATGTGAACCTGCTGAATCCCACCACTGATAGCACACAATTCCCACCCCCATCCAATAGATTAGTATTGGTGTATATCATTGTGCTGAACACACAAGCAAGGATTTCCCAAGGTCAGGTATTAAGAAGATGAACTGTTTTGGGCCTATAAGGTCAGTTGCAGCATATATTTGAGGTAAATTTGCCAATATCCAGATGATGGCTAGAGATCACAATAGATCAAAATTATTTCCAGGTGACAGAGATTAGTTCATCTGGAGAAAACAGTCACGTTGGAAGGTGGACTCTCTGGCATTATTCCTCATTATATCCTCCCCTCTCCAAACCTCATCCTCCCCAAGCTCCACCCCAAAAATATCTAGGTATATTCCAAACTTAATTTGAAGGCTGGTGATAAATATCAGGCCTTAAAACTTTGACTTCCATTGTCTAAGAAAATTCCATTCCATTCCTCATAAATGGACACACACAGTCATCCCATATTTATCTTTCACCAACATCCCTGTGACGCAGGTTAGGTTGAAGGAGAGCAACGGGCCCAAATGGATCGAGTGAGCTTCATGAGCTGAGCAGAGATTTACATCTAGGACTCCTTTGTCTAACTCTCTTAATTACTACTAGTAAACAATTGCAGCTCTTGATAAAAGAGACAGCTCATACTATAGAACCCTTTTCAGTGCCTACTTAGTTCTGTCTCCAGGGCAGAGCTTTCTAGAACAAAGATGGTCCAGGATATGGTGGATGAATTCACATATCTTCTGTCATCTTTATCCTGAAAAGGGTATAGTCAAACTCTCCTTGCCTTCCTTGAGGTTTATGCTTCCAAGAGCTTGTCCTTACAGGCTTACGGAAGCTTTCAGGTAATATGTGCTCAAACAGTTGATGCACTCTTTGCAAACAGTTTAAATATTCTATTTGGACAAGAAATTCAGCCCATCATTCTATGAGAAAGAAGAAGTCATATTTTTCTTGCTATATTGCTTCATGTAGTTTTTAAAAAATATTTAAAGAAGCAGAGGAGTGGGGAGGAAGGATCCATTCAGAAGACAAACAAAAGCTTGACATTTAATTTCCAGCTCTAGAATAATTTGAAGAATCCCAGATTCCTCTCCTTCTGTTTTTGTTTAATCAGAAGGGTTCAGATCATCTGACTGGCCCTTTGGAAGGACAGACAGTCACTTGAAGAGGCTGCACCAGGGGAAGAGGCCAGCATGCCACAAAGCCCAGTGAGAAGTCAGCCAGTCAGTTTCCTGGCAAGTCCCAGCAGAGCCTTCAAAGCTGCCAAGGAGGGAGTGTATGCATTGACCCACTCCTCAGTCTGTGGCAAGGCCTGCTGTGATGCTCCCAGTGAGAGGCAGCAGATGTTCCATGCGGGATGAAGTATTCATTAGAACAAGTCCCTGCTGTACATGTAATTATCAACTGTGCCCTGTTGCTCCCAATCCGTTTCTCTTCTCTTTCCAATGATGCCTGAAACTTTGAACAGAGCAGTGTGAACCAAGGGAAAAAACAGTGGTAATAGTGGTGCAAAAACTGTGTGATAGCTTCAAAGGAGTGCAGTTAAACTGAGATAAAAACACATCCACTTGTTGGTTTAGGGGTGATCGTGTTTCTGTACATAACTGGTGAGTGATTAAAACAGAGAATGGTGCATGAGTACAATTATTTCTGAATATATAATCCTACATCCATATGTGCATGCAATAACATGAACTTAAGAAATTGCCTTATACCGAGACAGATCACTGGCCCATCAATGTCAATATTATCTACTCTGACTGGCAGTACTTCTTCAGGTCTCAGGCGGAGGTCTTCTGCATCACCTACTACCTGATCCTTTTAACTGGAGAGCAGGGATTAAGCCTGGGACCTTCTGCACTGAAACCAGATACTCTACCAAGGAGCTATGATCCCTCCTTTAATTTGCATACTAACACAGGCATCCTCACACTAATCTACATAATTATGTTAGCTTGCGAGTAAAGGAACAGCATACAATATACCTCAGTATTGAAGATGGACGCATAGTACATGCACAGCTACATGCATCCTTACAAATAATAATGCTAGAATTACACATGACTTCCAGGAGCAGACGGGCTATTTAACTTACAGGGAAATATCCCAGTGGGCCACTGACCTAGGGGATCAGTGCTTGTGCTTGGAGCAAGAATAATTAAACTCTAGCAACTATGTCAGAGTCTTAAGGGCCTTTTGGCTCAGACCTTTCACTGGAAACTGGTATTAGTTCTCCAATTACAGTTTCTCATGCTGTTGCCAGTTTTCAGAAAGAAGCAATGGGCGAGCTATTACCCACTGCATGCACCTCTGAGTTGAGTGACCCCTGCAACACCTCCTTATCGAACTGCAGCTTAGGGCCATGTTCTCTTCCCAGTTTATTCCTGATAGTTGCATTAAAGTGCTCCAGCATTCATAAGCACTGATCGAGGTGCTCACAGCTGGCATGGCATTGTGTTCACTTACACTAGACTCCATATAAAGACTGACAGCTGCCTCACAAACGTTATCGCACTATTATATGCCAAGATAAAAGCAGCCACCATTCACTTCCTTAACACCTGTTCTATTAAGAATATCAGGTACTAGTCATGGACAGGCAAAAATCGGACATCTATCTAATCAAGGAATGAAGACCAGTCACAAAGACTGTCTGTGCCCATTGGCTAAGTTCACAAATGCTTGTTTGTTACCTGATTGTTACAACATCAAATGTTGACTTACAGTGTGAAGCAGCCATTACCCACCAAACATCACAAAAAGAGTTTTTCCATCAGTTAATACCTTTCGCTAGACATGGCTCAGATACAGAGGTACAGGTCCTCCAATAATAAATTGCTGAGTGATGCACAGTGTGGTCAAGGAGTCTGAAGATCAGTCTGGGATTGGGAATACCAGGTTTGCAATGCTCACTATCATGAACATCATTGGGTCAATCATTCTCTTTCTTGCAACCCAACCTACTTCCATGGATTTGTTGTCAGGATAAAATGTGGGAGGAGGACTACCCTAAACCCCTTTGATCAGTCCAAATCAGCCCAAAGTTACAGAAGGAGTCACTTAATTACTGTGTTAGATTGAAGGGATCTGTCTTGCACCTAGGATCAATTGCTACCTTGCCACCACTTTTTCTGCCTCAACAGACACCCTGGAGGTCTGTGACCTGGTGACTTATGAATGGTATGAAACTGGAAACAAGCATAAAGGGTTATGTTTCCTATGGTAACTATCCTATTTCTATTAACCTGTGTCTGTCTATGCAACGTGCTGCATTAGATCACAATAAGACCTGACTGTAGTATAAATAAGGTATCACTGCCAACAAATTTGTAAAAGTCTGTGAAGTTAAGAAAGAATACTTTAGGTATTTGATTCCATAGACAACCTAATTCTATCCACTTAGAAAAAGAGTCTTAAAGAAATCAAACAATTCTACCTGATATTTTAGAGACCTCAAGCATTATGGCCATTTATGCACTTGTGGTCTCCTTCGCATTGAGAGTACTTTGCCTTGAGGTTCGATTCTCAGCTAAGTAAATATTTCCCCTTCTTGGGAACTCACCCTGCTCTCAGATCAGAGAATCCCTGCAGTTTTTGAAACCTATTTAAGTGCAACATTTGCTCTCCCTTTGCAGGGAAAGTGAATGACATCACTGTGTGTTAAGCTTTCTTTGGGTTTTCTTGCTCCTCCCTGTCTTCCCCTTCCCACACAACAGCAATTTCTTCCACTCTTCAGGCCACTATTTCAAAATGATCAAAAAGGTTTTCTCTTTTTAAAAAATTAATGCAGAAGCTCTTTCACTGGAGTGATAGTCCCTTGAAATTGACATGAAATTGACATGGGCTAGCAAAGCAACACTAGACCAAAAATGGTAAAAAACAGAACAAAAACAAAACAAAACAAAAAAGGTGGCAGGCAACCTCCCCCAACAGAGGTTGCATTGAAAGAACAAGGAAGTGGCGGGCAGAAAAATGGTTGCTGGGCTATGCTAGTGACACTGCACAGGAGATAATCCCCGTGTAAACAAAAAACCCACAAGAAAAACCCACTGTGAAGCCAACAGCTGCAGGGTAAGTATACATGCATAAATGGCTTATGATTTCTTGCCATCCTTTAATGTAGTTTGAACTGGCAAAAGAGGGATCTGCTCATAAGTTGATTTAAATGAGCTGAAAGAAGGATAAGTAAAAAAATAAGGTAAGTAAATGTATTGGTTTTTTCCCCTCTAGTCCGGCATATGATCTGGTTATGGGTCAGAAACTACTTCAGTTGCTCTGCTGGATAACAGTTGCCAAGCAGCTATTGCTGCCTGATACAGAGATCACTTTTCACAATATTACACCAACTATGTTCATTCCTGGATCTTCCAAAGACCACCTCATTCAGCCCAGAATAACAGCAGGATGGGAGAACTGGGCATACAGAAAGCTATCTGAACCCAGTTGCCCCCTCTAATGACTCTCCAGGAGGGCCAGGAGAAACATAGCTGGATTTTATCTTATAGCCCCATTCATGGCGTATTCCCATAGGGAGGGGATCCTATGGTGTTCAAAAGTTTGGGGATGGTAGTCTGTAGTTTTGTAGCTCCTGTAGTCAATCCCCTTTTATAGTCTATTCTCCTTTGTAGTTTGTTTGTTTGTTTATTATATTTATATACCGCCCTCCCCCGAAGGCGGGAGGGCGGTATTATGTTATATTATTATGTTTAAGATACGATATTCTGTTATTGTGCTGTTATGTTATGATGTTATTCTGCTGTTGTGTTATGAAATGTTATTATGCTGTTATGTCATGATTACTGATGTTCTTGCATCTTTGATATTTGGTATTTGGGGATATGTTTAATGATGCCGCTGTTTTGCTGTTTTTATATCTGATTAGTTTTTTGATGTTATTTGCTTGTTGTTTGCCATCCTGAGCCCTATGGGGGAGGGCGGGGTATAAATCGAATAAATGAAATGAATGAATGAATGATTTGTTGCAGGGGAAGAGGAAGACAGGGGAAAGAGCTCTTTGCTCTGCTTCCTTTCTTCTGCAATTCTTCACATGTTCCCACCTGTTTTCAACTTCCCAATTTTCTATTCATATGTGAGTATGGTGAGGAAGGGGGATGCACGGAAGAAAGGGCTAGCTGCACTCTCAGTGGCTCTCCTCTTTTTTTCTTCACTTAGGCATTAATATATATACACACACACACATACATATAATTTAATTATATGTAATTTAATTATATGTAATTTAATTATATATATATATAATTTTCAGAGGCATTTGATATTGAATCTTTTTGGAACATTTGCCTGACATAGTAGTGTTCCTGGCTGTGTTGCTGGCTTTGATTCCATTTTACATGTTGGTTGTTTTTGGTTGAGATTTCTTATTTTTAAAACTGTTCGGTGGTGTTTTTTTTTTACAAAAAAATTTCAGGGATATAAAACTCCTTAATAAATAAACAAATAAAAGCCCTTAGGAAGTATCATAACAGTCAGCCTAAAATTCCTTAAATCTTTTCTCACACACAGACCAAGAAACAGAGCACGAGGGGAAAGGGCACATTGTATGCTATTTACACGAGGTTGAAATGCAGATGCATCATTGTTTTGGGTCACTTTCGACATCTGAAGATTACTTTTACCTACCACAAAGATGCAAGCAAGATGTAGAGAAAAAAATGAATGAAATTTTATAATGCCAAACAAACAAAATAATGTATCACACACAGAAAATCTGGTGTTCCCATCAGGCCCAGATATTATCAGTCAAGACAGAGATACATTTCTTTTACTGCCCCATCTCTCAACTTTTAGGCCTATACAGGGGAAAGAAGACCGTCAGCGTTTTTGCTATATGGGCTCTTCCTTGATCTTATATAATAGAACTGGGTCAGGGAGAATATCAGGATTCAAGCTGGTTTCTCTCCTATGAAAATTCCTGATGTTGGTGACGAGGGCCATTGTAGGAAAACTAACAAAGGATGAAAAGAGACTGTGCTCAAAACAGAGCTGGAAAAGAAGGCAGACAACCTCATTTAACTGAAGGCTGAATTGATATGTCACCTAAAGTTCCTGCAATTGAACAGAAGTAGCCTTGGAGGCTAAAAGTGGAGAAATGGTCTAGGAAGGAGCTGTTTAATCATTTTCCCTCAGGACATTTTCTCCCTCTGTTTGTCTCTGTCTGTTTTGTTTAGAGGATGATGCAAACTGAAAAAAACAACAGCTGGGGTGGGGTGGGGGTTAAATCATCCCATCCCACCCACAATTTACCTGGTTATACTCTTCACATCCTCAGATTGCCCTCGGTTTTAAAAAATAACCAAAACCATTGGGGAAAAGGTACATGTGACCGTGTGTTACACAGTAATAAAAAATCAGGCAAGATTTTCAAGGTGACATCAGGGACTTTTGAGAGATAATGGGCTACAAGGCTGGGAGAATCCCACCAGATGGCACTCTTGCATTGTTCTGTCTTATCTCCCTCTGCTCTATGAAAAATGAATCAGCAACCCAGAGGGGAAGCTCCTGTCAAAATCCTGACTCATGTCACCAGAAATAAATATTCAGTAATGAGCTATTAACCTTTATGGTTCCCTGAGGGGGAGTGGGGAGGGGATGTGCTAAATACTTTGCTATAAAATTGTGCAGGATCCTGCTGAGCTCCATCCTGCCAGGGTGTTTTCAGGCCACAGGCTCTACCATGGAATTTCAAGGTGGGCCTGGCTTAGTGCTGGTTAAGAGGAAGAGTTGAACTAAGGTTGCCACAAGTGGAAATAAATGTCTTGCAGCCTGTGCTTGGCATGAAGGAAACAGAAAAGAGACGTGATTGGTTCTGATGAGCTTTAAGTGGTAGTATATAGGCAGAGGAAGAGATTCAGTGATTGATTCGGTCTCTTTGCTGTCTATTCTAAATAGCATCCTCATGTCCTGATCTTACCTCCTTAGATCTTCCATTCTGGCACTGTAGCACATCTGCAACCACAGATTTTCAGGAGGCCAGAAAGGCTATCTAGTTAACTTCCCAACAGCTGCACATGTATGCACCAGCCTGCCACTGATACGCTTGAATCATAAATATCTTTCCACTGTTCTCTAACTACAAATAGACATGACGATTTCATTCCCTGCAAGATTCCTTTGTCAATCACCTGTGGTGTCTACTTAGTTTGTTACAGTTTACTAGAGATGTGCAATCAAAAACTGCTGGTTCATCGTGAACTTCAGCCACCTTGTGGAGTTCCTGGGAATTTGCACCTCTTTTGCACATCTCTTCCGGCCTCTTTTTCCTTTCATTCTTCTGGTCCACGATAAATTTTCCCATTCTCTCTGCTTCCCTCAGTTTTCTCTTATTTTTCCTCATATTTTCCCTATTTTTCCATCCTCTCTGCTTCCCTCATACTTTCTGTTTCCAAACCTCTACTATTCCCACAACTTCCTCCCAAGGTTCTTCTGCTTGCTCTGCAGCTCTGTGACATCAGAGCCGCTCAGTTATAGAAACTTCCTCACCAATAGCACCAAACGCCCCAGGGCAGTTGGGCTTCCGTTTACGCCGACTGCACTCCACTGTTTTTGGCCCATGTGGAATCTGCCTTTGTGAAGGGGAGTACTCTCATCTGAGCTGATCTGCCATTTTGCCCACCTCCCTCTCTGTTGTTGGTATGCAATCGCCACTTTAGGAGGCTGTATACTGCTTTGAGTGTTTTTGTGGCCATCTGTGATCTAACGTTATTTGCAGACCTGCCTCCATTAAACTAGGTGGCTGATAAGGAAAAGGAAGCAGTCTGCCATTGGGATCGGTCTGCCATGCTGAGCAGTGAACGTCAAGTCTTGCAGGCGGTTTGGGAGGGAAGGGAGCAAAGAAGGCAGAGGTGGCAGCCAGCAGGAAGAAAGACAAGGAAGACCAGCAAGAGTCCTGTTAATTACTCCACCCTTGTAAATTTCCCTGGGTTCTCTGTTCCATCAGTGGACCTTAAATGAAAGACAAAAAAAGAAGAAGCCAGTGGGGGAACCTCCCCAAACCTTCTTATCATCCTGAAATGGTGACCAGTAGAGTTGGAGGGTGATGGAAGGTGGGGAGGAGTGAGACAATCCTAGGAAACCTTAACACACAGTCATCTCCTTCACTTTTCCTGCAAAGGGAGAATAAAAGAGCTTTAGGAAACCAAGGGATTATCTGATCTGAGAACAGGTGAGGGCCAAAGAGAGGAAAACGTGTATAACCGAGAATCAAACCTGAAGGGAATATACATGCAAAGTGAAGAAAACCGCAAGTGCAAAAATGGCCAGTGCATCTGACAAACTCTTTAAGTGTTGCTTGAAGCCTGCTGTGGAAACAAGAAAGAGTTTGAGTTTGAGTTTACTTATTGCTGATAGCCAAAGGCCATTGTGATTGTAACATAAACTAGAAACATAAGGAGCCCCTTGGTCCTACTCCACTTTGGAGCCACTATAACTCTATCTTCCCCAGGTGGCAAAACTTTGTCCTTCACTGCATTACTGTTACATGTTAGACATTTGTCTTATCAAGAATGTACTTGGAAAGGTTATATTTTCCCTTTTTTCAGGATAAGAGATTAATGCAACTTAAATTAATTTTCTCCCCTGTCTACTTCTGCAGATTTTTATTAGAATGCGGCATACGACAGCTGCCTAGAACTTAACAGCTTGAAAATGATCCATGTGATGGCTGTCATATTGGCTGATATGTTGAAAATATTAAGCATTAAAAGCAACAGCTAGAGCTGCATCTAACCAGCCAGGTTTCTCCCTGCTACACTGTTATAAAATTCATGTGTTTCCTACAATGGCTTTGAAGACTATGGGAAAAGTCCATAAAACAGCTGTATTCAATTGATGCCCATGAGACCCTCAGTTCAGGGGACACCTCTTTGAGTGTGTGTCCAAAACCAATGGTTGGTCCCTTGTCTCTTCTGGATTCTGAATCCTTACTTTGCTAACCTGGCACTACGCTTTCCCTTTGCCTCTTTCTTTCTTTCTTTCTTTCTTTCTTTCTTTCTTTCTTTCTTTCTTTCTTTCTTTCTTTCTTTCTTTCTTTCTTTCTTTCTTTCTTTCTTTCTTTCTTTCTTTCTTTCTTTCTTTCTTTCTTTCTTTCTTTCTTTCTTTCTTTTCACAAATGAACAAATTAATAAGCCATGGTCACAGAATTCAAAATAATAAAATTCTATACAATTTCAATTTCCCAATGATTTTTTCCCTACAAATATCAGCAATCTACTATTCCTTTCATAAAACTTCATGCTAGGACTTAAACTTGTTTTCATCTTTACACCTCTATGTTATCAAGTTAAATAATGATTTAATCTTCCATCTTCTATACTATCCCTCTATATTAGTTACTTATTAGCTATGTGTTACTTCCCCCTAAACAATACACTACTTCTCCATTAGTGCTGTAAACATGTTGACAGATGTTGAAGATCTTTTCTGCTTTTAATATAATTCACCAGTGGGTCCCAATCTTCTAGAAAGGTATCCCAATTCTTGTATTTCATGAACGTGGACAATTGATCTATTCCTGCATATTCCGTCATTTTATTTATCCAATCTTCCATTGAAGAGATTTCCAATTCTTCACTACTAAAATTCTTGCTGTAGATATCATCTACATACCAATTTATCATTTCTCTTACTACTACCAGAATCAAACATATTTAACAGAAACATCTCCAATCTTATTATAAAATCATATCCCAAAATACTTTTCCTTAACTTATAAATATCAAACCAAAAATGTTTGTCCTTCTCACATCCCCACTGCATATGAATAAAAGACCCTTTCTCTTGTTTGCATCTCCAACAAATATCAGATACCTTTACATACATTTTTGCTAGCTTTACCAGATACAGGTACCAATGGTAAAACATCTTGTAAACATATCTTTTATATTTGTACAACATGGAAATTTCAGATCCCCCCCCCCCAAATTTTGTCCCATTCTTCTGATTTAATAATTATACCTATATGTCTTGCCCATTTTATCTTTTTTCTTTCTGTTTCTACTTCCATTGTTAATAACAATTTATACATCTTTTTAGCTAAGAATTTCTCTCCTTTACACAAAGGTTCCCACTCTTGTATTTCAAAGCCAATTTTCTCATCCTGTTTGAACTTTTCTCTTAGTTGATAGTACAAAACCCATTGGCATTGTTCTGTCTTAATTAACATTTCATCTCTATCTTTTAATTTCTGAGTCCATCATGTTTTTCAAGATATCCCTATATCTCAAATAACCTGTATTTCCTCTGCCTTTTTAATAAAACTGCTTTGTGTGGACATGCGTTTTTAACATTGTCTTATTTTTATATTTTACCAAACTTTCCCTACTGCTCTTGTTATGAAATGGCCATTAAATCCTTTACGTATTTTATCTTTTTGTACCATAAAAATACATGCCATTCAAATGACAAATCATGGCCTTCCAAATTAATTTTTTTGAGTAACATCCAATCTTTGAACCATACCATAGCCACCACTTGGTAGTAAAGGTTGAGATTTGGTAAGCCTAAATTTCCACATTCTTGGCTATCACAAAGATTCTTGGCTTCTTCCCTTTCCACATGAAATTTAAAATATCTTTCTTCCAGATCTTAAAACATTTTATCTCACTGATTGTGTTGTATAGATATCTTCTATCCATTTCTGGAAATGTTCTCCACATTCCGTATAGCTTATTACTTTTGTCATAAATTTCCAATATAAATTGTCAAAGGCCTTTTCTGCATCTAGGAAGATTAAAACCACTTGCTTTTTAACATGTTTATTTAATATTCAATAATATTACATTGTCCCTCAGTTGACTATTTAGAAGAATATCGCACTGCTCTTTTCCAATAATATTGTTCAATACCACTTTAAATTTGTTTGCAACAAATTGCTGCAAATAGTTTGTAATCTGTGCTTAATAATGAAATACATTGATAATTTTTATATTACTGAGGTCTTGGTCTTCTTTTGAGATTAATGTAATTGTAGCCTCTTCAAAACTTTCATCTTGGCTTTTGAATTTCTCTTCAAAATGTCATCCCTTGTTCTCTTTTTGGAGAAACAGATCAAAACATCTCTCTCTCTCTCTCTTTTTCTGCCATTTTATTATTTTACTTATATCCTTCCTCTGTATCCATATCTTTTCAAAGATTTTTAAATAATTTTATTTCTCACATTTCTTCCTTCTTTCATACTCCCCACAGTCTTAATATATTTTCTTTTTGTTTCAGTTCCATTATTACCATCTGATTCTCCAATTTTTCCATTTCTCCTTCTAAATTTTTCATTTTATATTCCATTTTTCCTTTTTGCTCATTTCCTTACATTCCTGTGTTTACTTCTTCCTAAATGTTCTTAATTTGTGTCATATCCTTCTTTAATTCCATTGTTTCTTCATCTATTTTATTAAATTTAGCCTCAGATCTCGTCAACTTCCCATCTATTAAAACTAGCCATTGTTTCTTTTTACACAGAGGTCATCATTTTCAATACTTGGTCCAACTTTGCATCAGTCTCTAATTTATTCAACTTATACAGTATGCTGTTTTTCCTTAGCTTTGACATTGTATTGTTTTACAAGCAACTTTGTAAATTCCCTTATCAATCTATTCCCTTATCAATCTATTCCCTTATTCCCTTATCAATCTATTCCCTTATCAATCTATTCCCTTATCAATAACCGTTGTTCCTGCTGGTTCAAACCCAGAAGTTCTCTCACCCTTTACACAGTCTTTAAGTTTATCACTTCCCCTTTTTAAAAAGTCCAATTTAATTTCCTTTTGATTGACTGTTAGAATCTTCCTTCAGTATGTCTTTTGTTTGCCAAGTCTCTTTCATTTATCTTCAACTACTTCTCCACTTGGCCCATCTTTCATCATGTTGTGTCTTATACTTTCAAAATCAACTCCTGCAACTTCTCTCTTTGTTGCTTCTCCCAACACTTGTCTTACAGAAGTGTCTCTCAGTCACACCCACCTCCTTTCCTCTTGTGACACACCATCCATTTCATTTCAAAACCATTTTTGTAGCATCCAAAGATGCTTCTTGGGGAAACTGCAAGACGGCCAAACAACAGCTCACCTTCATTTGGTAGCTGTCTGCACATGCACCCGGTGCCCTCAGTTTTCCCAGTGTGGGCTCCTCCAAACAAGATACCCAGGCTTTCCAGGTAAGCAAATATTGCTCTGACTTCTCCCCCTTGTTTGGGAAGAATAGGTGGAGTCCCATGGGATAACAAAATTAAATCCAAAGGTGAGTTCCGAGCTTGCATCTAGCTTGGTCTTGCTCGCAACTGGAAGTCTGCCTAGCCAGTTGTACCTCCTGACACAGCTTCTTGGCTGCCAAGGACACCTCCCCTTCTACCACTTCTCTTCAGGGCATACTCATGTGTCATATTTTCCCCTGACAGTTTTTAGATAGACAGCAATTTTAGGGAAAGGTTTTGTGTTTTATTACTGCTATGTTTCTAATTCTGTATTTTGTTATCATTGCCATTGTCCTGTATTGCTTAGATCCTTTGGTTTATTTTTTTGTTAGCAAATTAAAAATCCCTTTTGTTTAAGAGCCTTTCCCCCTCATTTTTCTGAGTGCTGATCTGAATCTGCACCTCTACATATATAAGCAAAGTGTTCCCAAGTCTTTAAGCGATTAACAGTACATGTGCTTAGCCAGTGCTTGGAGGGGGATACCTCTGCACATTACTGGCCTGGCACATATGTACTAATTTGAGTAACATGACAAGGGAGAAACTATGGATTATTCACTTACAGAGAGAATTGACAGGCTCATTCCATAAACTATAAACATTTCTAACATGCAATGCCTTTGTTTCAGTTTAGGTTTTTCCTTTCTCCATTTCTTTGGTTTATTGTCTGCTTCTCTCTTCCCTCCTCCCCCCCACTCCCCATTTCCCGTTGGCTTTTGGCCTGAAGATTTAGGCATCATTTGAATGGAAAGCTATTAGCTCTGCCTCGTCACCCCATTTTCAGAGCACTAATAACTCATCCCAAGCTCCCTCTTTTGCACACCACTTGTCGACTCTAATAGCTTGATAGATCGAGCAGTTTGGTTTGTTCTTGTGCATGCTGCTGATTCAAGCACGAAGTGGTAATAACTAGCCATATAAATACAAGTCCACATAACAAGCACATGTTTTCTCCATGGACAAATCTGCGCTGGAGCACATTAGGCTATTAGTCAAGCAATATGTGAATATGTATGTTTCCAAGGGTGAAAGAATATAAGATTGTACATAGGGAGGATAGGGCTCTGTAATTCAGGAAGAACTGGTGCTGGAAAAACAAGGTCATATGAGTTAGTAATGAGGATTATCTGCTGAACAGTGTGCTCAGTGTCTGAATCTACAGTAGTGGTCTGCTCACAGCACGGCTTTTGATGCAATCAACTTTGGGTAAGAACAATTCCATAGCTCAGTGTCAGAGCACATATTTTGCATGTAATGATCCTGATGTGGACTTTATCATGCTGGGGGCAAGACTAGCCCCTCTTCCCCTCCCCCCGCAGTCACTTCCACTTTGGGTAAAATCCAGTCCCCCTCTCTCTAGCATGGTTGCCTGAAGCCAACTTTGCAAGGGGATTGTTCAATAGCATGTCAAGGAGCCACACAGGTGGCTGAGGACTTGCGTAGACTCTCTTCAGTTAAACAACACTTTATTTGTCCAAGGCACAAACTCAGGGTGTTTCCATAGTCAGGATCTAGGGACATGAAGGAGAATAAACAAAAAGGCAGGTTTTATCTGAAGTACTAACAATCCATGATGCATCTGATCTGGGTAGATGCAAGATGCCCCAGCCCTAGTGCAACTGAACCCGCCTTTCACATCATTCTTTTCTTGGAGTTCCCAACCAAGAGGGAGTTCCCAATCAAGAGGGGGGAAAAAACCAAAGGAGGCCCCAAATGAAAGAACAACCCCTCCCCTTATCAAACCTTACCCCCATGTGTACTCAGGGGCATCCAGCCAATCTGAGTGTTAAGTTGGAGTTATCTCTTTCAGCTGGAAAGGATGTCCTGTTCCAGCAAAGAGCATCTTTTCCCTTCTTCCTAGTCATGAAGGCACCCAGACCTTTTCCTGTCATCATAATAATCAAAGAATCTTCTGTCTCCACCACCACTGACCTGTCATCTCACTGCAAACTCCAACTTTATCATCAGGCATCACCAGGTAAGACACAGCAAGACTGGGAAAGCAAGGGACAACAAGGCCGGGAAAGACCTCTCTGTGTTCATGGAGAGTTTCTACTAGCAACTAAATCATGGGCCAACAGTCTGGCCCAGTGAAAGAGCTGCTTACTTTCATGAAAATGTACTATTTCCTCTGATTTAGTAGAAGAAAGTGTATTGTACATTTTGCACAATTCACACAGACTTGGCCAATGCCCTCTTGTGGTATAAACAACCAGCAACTTTGAGGATAGATGCAAAATCACTGCTATGGCCCTGTGTGACTATCTCTCTTCCTATGCACCATCAAAATTTTTTTGTTCACATCAAGGGCTTCAGCAGGTGCCAGTCTGCAAACAGGCAAAATTAACAACTGCCCAGATACACGTTTTCTCCATTGTAGTCCCCATCTCTTGCCCAATAAGGTCAAGAAGGCCCCACTCTTTTTGCTTTCTGTGAATTATGCAAAACTGAATTACTCAAGAGGGCCTTTTTGCAAAGGTAATAGGGTTGCACTGTATCAAATGGTTTACAAAGTTACTTGGATAAATGATTAGGGACTGTGGTTTATACTGCTGTGTACAGCTTACTGAAAGTAGGATTCTATTGAGAAATTTTTGCACTGCTTAATGTGCCATGTTAATGCTTAGTTTGTGTTTCAGTTCTTTCCAGTTGGTTCCAGATTTCTACAATACTAATGAATTGGTTAATGAAAGTTAACTGTTCTAACTCACTATGTTTAATCCACTTTGAGTCTATGTAAGAAAGACAAACTATAAATAATGTAAGTAAGTAGGATTCAGCTACTTAATACACATGTGCCATCAGATCCATAAGGTCATTAGCAGCCCAATCCAGATGGGATTGTGGTGGAATGGACTGTTGGAATGGTGCAGGCCCGTGACAATGCATTTGCCCACCCCACCAACATAAGTGGCACTTATGCTGGTGGAAAGAGCAAAAAGCCTCCCTGGCAGGTGGACACTCTGGAACTCCATGGTGCCCAACTCAGAAGAGGCTTCAGCCCCCAGAGCTGTGTCAGCGTAAAGGTGAATGCAAGCACAGCTATGGGTAGGCTAGAGCAGGGGTCTGCAACCTGCGGCTCTCCAGATGTTCATGGACTATAATTCCCAGCTGGCAGGGGCTGATGGGATTTGTAGTCCATGAACATCTGGAGAGCCGCAGGTTGCAGACCCCTGGGCCAGAGGCATTCCCGGGGATGGAGCCAACAGTACTCGGCTTCCACCGGCATGGCCTTTTAACTTACACTATAAAAACATGTGGCATAAGTCATTTTTAAAATGGAGATTAAGCAGGCATTTCCCAATCCATTGGAGGAGCCTCCCCAGCTGCTGTGGAGCTCCCCCTCATCTGGATTGGGCTGAAAGTTAAATTCTGTGTCTTTTTAGGATGAACATGCAATTTACCCCTAATTATTTTTTATTTATTATTTATTTCAACTTTTATACCGCCCCATCCCCGAAGGGCTCTGGGCGGTGTACAACAGACAGTCACATATAAAGATAAAACGACTAAAACCTTTAAAAGCAGCGATAAAAATAAAGTCTAATAAGTAAGAATGGCGTCCAGCAGCCCCATTTTTCCAAAATCCTCTCTCAAGAGGGAGGAACGGCAAGTCCCAAGATGGCAAGAGGCCCAGATGTAAAGGACCGGGGGGGGGGGGCACCATCAACGGCTGGTCCCTCCAAAGGCCCGGCGGAACAACTCCGTCTTACAGGCCCTGCGGAATTCAGTGAGGTTCCGCAGGGCCCGGACAGCTGGTGGAAGAGCGTTCCACCAGGCCGGGGCCAGAGCTGTAAAGGCCCTGGCCCGCGTGGAGGCCTGCCGTATCATTGAGGGGCTAGGGACCACCAGTAAATTGGCCTCCGCTGAACGAAGAGGCCGTACAGGGACGTATGGGGTGATGCGGTCTCGAAGATACGAGGGCCCCGGGCCGCATAAGGCCTTAATGTAAGACATATTGAAGAAGGAAATGTTGTTAGCTTTTTTCTGTCATGAGGTGAGCTTTAAAAGTCACATAATTTTCTGTCATCCATTCTGAATCATGCATATGTTCTAGAACTGAAATATTCTGTATAAGAATCACCAATCTACTCTGTTCACTCTACTAGCACGACAAAGATATTGGGTGCATCTTCAGCACTCAGTGGCTTTCTTTGGAATGGTGTGAAAGGCCTTTGCACTATTGGCATTTAGAAGGGCTAGTGATGACTTTGTTTTGAAGAGTATGTTCTGATATCTCCATAAACCTTACGGACAGGATTAGTCAAGATTCTGTATTTCTAGGACAAATTTCTGTATATTTTTAGGTGTTTTTAAATATTTCTTAGTTTTTATTGTTACACATACTATAAGATGCCTAACTGCATGTATGTTTAATAACAAACTTCCAAAAAGTGGAGACTAAATTTTGTCCACTTCAGTTCTTTCTTTCTTTTGTAAGATGAGGATGGCATCTGTTGAAATAGGTTACTATTGGTCTGGTGTATACATGTGTGTGTGTGTGTGGACCATATTCCTTTAATACCAAAATTACACATAATATACAAGCAACCTAATGAAAAAAAACATTTCAAGAAAAGTCATTTGTTTACATCCTTTGCCATATATTATGCAGAATGGTAGGTTAGAAGGAGGCAGACTTTCTTTAGGTTAGAAAGAAATGTTGGACTCACCAGCGTTTTTTCTTACCTGTGTGTTAATTCGAATGGCCCCAATAGATGGAATTTCAAAGTAATAACCTTTTTAAAAAGGGGAAAAAAAGAAGATAGTGAATTTCACAAACATATCAGCATGTTGCCTTTGTACTCATTTTTAGTCCCATTTCTGCCATGCTATATTGTTAACCAATTCACATTCAAACACCAAATTCTGGCCACAGTCCAACCTAAAGATGTGCAGTTATGCCCAATGACTGGAAGGCCTCTTAAAGATGATTGTCCTAGATATTGATTTTAGTACCCAGATTCATATGACAAAGCCTTACTGGCATTTGTCAAATAAATGTCATTGGCAACATATTTCTAAGATAACATGTTACAAAGCTAGAACCTTGTATCAAAATGGAATCCCCTGGTTCCATTAATTATTAATTGGGTTGCCAGTTCTGGAAAATATCTAGAAATGTTGGGATTGGAGCCTAAGGGGGGGATGTTGTGGGGGGGGGGAACTTCAATAGAGTATGATGCCATGGAGTACACCTTTCAAACTGGCCTTCCAAGGTCTACTGTTGCTTGTAGATCAGTTGTCATAGTAGTAGTTCTCCAGCTACCATCAGGAGGTTTGCAACCCTAATAATTAATATGAAACTATTCACTTACATGTAGAAGAAGAAACATTTTCCTGCCTCAAGAAGCTTACAATCTAACATTTAAATCCTCAGAAGAACTAACCCCTTCTGAAACCAGTGAGGGTCTCCCAACAACAGCATACCCGCCCACCCAGTGTGCCTTCCATGGGGGGTTGCAGGATCTGTAAGGATGATTTTTACAGCACAGAGATTTTCTTCAAGTGAGGAAATCTCTAGTCCACTTCTCCCTTAGTTAAATGTTCGCAATTCAACCTGACCAGCTGCCTGATTTCTTTTTCAAGTGTCATTAGAATATGTACGCCAGGTAGCAGGTGGGGAACCAGTCATCACACAGCATTCCCTGCCCCGGAAACACAGGGAAGGTTCTGCAACTGCTGCCCAGTTCAAGGGGAGCACAGCATAACAGAAAGGGCACAAGGCAAACCACTGTGTAGTAATAGTAATGATCACTATGCTCACTTAGCATCCAAGGTTCTCAAAGCTCCCATCTGTTGTTCTATTCACCTATCTATGGCATCCACCTAGCACATTAGCTGACTACCGTACAACTATCTCTCCATCTTTAGCAACTGTGAACTGACAGTGTTATCGATCTCTCTGTCAGAATCTGTCTACTTAGATACCATATCTGTTCAGTAGGTCCCATATGAATGCTACGGTTATGGATGATGTTTCAATCTCTCTCTCTTCCCCTCTAGTTCACATGTTTACACACATTCATCACCAGTAAATGACTTAGAAAGACATTATGCTCATTTGATTTTGCAGATAGGAAGCCATAACCCCATAAATATTGAGAAAATTAGCAAGGACAATAATCTTAAAGGCGAACCCCACATTGATCCACTTATTGTTGCTTTATCCAAGAGAACACATGCTGTCTCAATGATAACTTGTAGCTCATCCCTGTCAGTTATCTCATTCCTGCATCCCATTCTTTTAACTGAGACAGAACAAGGGGGCAGTGTGCTCCTTGCATGCCTTCCTTCTTCTGGTTGCTGCACTGACAATGGTAGTCAGCAGTAGCAAACCACAAGGCATTCCCTTCCTGCATCTGCCAAAACTCTTTTCACTCGGTGTTAGATGCTCCTGCTGTCTTCAGTGGAACTCCTCCCTCTGTGTGATGTCACTGCTGCTCTCAAAGCATCTTTGATGTCAAAAGCAGAGGTCTGGGAGACTCACAGCAGGAGGCAACAAAGCTCTCTAGAAACAAAGACTCTCCTCCTCTTCCTTGTGCCCTTCAGAACAAAGGGCACAAAGAGAGCAAAGCCAAGAACAGAACCTTCATCTAAAGGGGTCTGTAACAAATACGTTTTCAAAAGGTCACCGAGAAAATGGAGACAAGCAACGGAAAGCTGCAGTTGGTCATATATTTGAAAACAAACAAAACAAAGGCAGGAGTATCTTGCTGGTTCAAATGCTTGCCCCAAACGTGTGCTTTTAAAGGACCTCTCAGAAGCAGAGAAACAAAAGATTACATAAAAATGCATGTAACATCATCCCAATTGGCTTTGGGACATTAATGTCAAGTGGAACCAGTGGTATTAGCAGGGGGTACTGTACTTTTGAAACAATCCCATAGGGGGAAAGCACTCAGAAGGAGGAGACAGAGTTTCACCACACACATGCAAATAACATCTAACTTGTATTTTAGGGCTTACTTTTTAAAACAAAAGTGTTGGGTTTATGTCGTCAAGAAATTATGCTTTCTAACCTGAAAACCCTTCTAACTAATGCCAGATGAGTACAGATTGGCTGTGATTGTGCTGGGATATATGGGAGAGGTGCCTTGTGTATGTGCTGAGCAAGCAGAGATTCTAGACTGGCAGCTGTGAGAGTCTAATGTAGCCAGAAAAACAAAATGTCCCATGGCACTGGAAAAAAGCTAACAAATGTACTGTGGCATAAGCTTTCATACTCAAAACCGCACTCTTCTTTATGATGACTTCAAATGACTTGGAGCTGAGCTACAGCTTCTAGGGCTAAACCCTGGCAAGCCCTGGCTCAGTACAAATTAATTAACCTCACTATCAATTAATTAATCAAAGCAAATGGTTGAGGCAGGAAACAGTTGTGCCTCTGGTGTAGAGCTCTCCAAGCCTGTTCAACGAAATGCTGCAAGTGGAGGTTGAGGATTGCTTCTGACATTATGTAACTTGATGTGTTCCGGGAAAAAACAACATGTAAGGAAGTGACCAGAAAATGGCAGCAGACACATGTCTGATAAGAGTTTGTGACAAAAATCTAGCAAAGGCCTAGGAACCTTCTCTTTGCATCTCATCTTTATATATGACAAACAGGCACAGGAGAAGGCCTCAGGAGGCTACTGTTGACATTACTACTCTGAATCATTTTAGTAGCATTTTTAGTGTGCCTTATAATATTTGCCTCATACATACTCAAAACACCCTGATAGTAGGGTGCTGGGAAATTTCTGGAGATTTGAAGGTGGGACCAGGAGAGGGTGGGGTTTGAGGAAGGGAGGAACCATCATAGAGTCCAACATCCAAAACATCCATTTTCTGAAGGGAAACTGATCCCTGTAGTCTGGAAACAAGTTGTGATTCTGGGAGCTCTCCAGGCCCCATTTGGAGGTTAAAGATCTTAGGCCATCACTCTATGAGATTTCTGCACCTGGCTGCCTATGAAACAGCCACTCAGGTCCATTACTTTCTATCCAGCTAATTAATGAAAAGAATAGGAGTTTGGAATATGCTGCAGTGGGGGTGAACCTGTGGCACTCCAGATGTTCATAGACTACAATTCCCATCAGCCCCTGCCAGCATGGCCAATTAGGATGATGGGAATTGTAGTCCATGGACATCTGGAGTGCCACAGGTTCACCACCATGGTGCTAAAGCATCCGTTTTGATTCCTTTATTTACCTGACCACAATTTTATCCGTTGTCAACCATCTGCGGCAATGCAGTAAATGTAAGGAGCCAGGTGATGCAAATGCAGGTGCTTCATAATGAATTTCTTTCTTGCTTTCTTGGACTGTATGATTTAAGTGCAACTTAAATCAAATTGCTTTAATGTTGATTTTAAGAATGAACCATCACGGAAGTCCGCTGAAATGTATGGCATTGTGTATAAGCAAGAGGAGATTGCTTTCCACAGAATCATCAGGTTAAATGAACATCACACCAGGGAGAGGCACTTTAAATGCATAAATGCAAAAGCCCCCATATTACTGAACCCGTTATATCCATATACAAACATCCTCTGGTGGCAGATATTCGGAAACAACCTTTCCTGTCAAGTCCATGGACAGCAGCTGCTAGAATAGGCAATACTGAGGAAAACAGACCAATGGATTGATTCAGTTTCATTTATTCAAGCTGCTGCTCATACATACACTATGGCAGTGGTGGCAAACCTATGGCACACATGCCAGAGGTGGCACTCAGAGCCCTCTTTGACTCATCTTTACCAATTCTGGCATTAAAATCCCCCGCCAACAACAACCTGTCAGGATTGTAATTTTGAAGAATATCATTAACATAATTATATAAACCCGACCAGAGTTGGTCGTTCTCTGAGACCTCAAGACTAGGGGGAAAATAGTGGACACGTGTGCTGTCACCCCAGTTTGGGCACTCAGCAATGGCATAGCACCAAGGGAGTGAGGGGTGCGCGATCCACTAGTTGCACACCCCTGCGGGGGCGTGGCAAGGACGTTCCAGGGGCATGGTGGTGGTGTTTCAGGGCATTCCGGGGGCATTCCAGGGCAGGATGGGGCAGACAGGGGCATGGCAGGGGCTCAGGTTGCACACATGCCTCGGGTGCTGTTTCCCCTTGCTCCGCCCCTGGCACTCAGTCTCTAAAAGGCTCGCCATCACTGCACTATGCCCATGGACCTTTCAATGACCTTATGGATTCACAGCTGCATCTTAGAATTGCTGGTTTCTAAATGCAACCATGTTTTTGATCTCAACATTTGACACCTTGGAAGGAGGCAGTGAAGTAGCAAGAAAAGAAGTGGAGACTATATAATTCCATTCCAAAAGTCTTCAGTTATAAACAGCCATTTGACTAGTGTGGTGGAAAGCACATTAAGTTGCAGCCAACTTGTGGTTTTTAAAGCAAGAGATGAACAGAAGTGGTAGGCCATAGTCTGCATCTGTGTAGCAACCCTGGATCTCTTTGTAGCTGGTGGTACATAACAACTGCCTATAAGGGACAAGGTAGAAAACTATTTGGTCTCCACCCCCCCCCACCCCCCACCCCCCCCCGTGCTACCAGTGCCTACAATGGATAGGTAAGCAGGCAGACCAAATAATAATATTAAAATAATCATGAGATAATCCAGTTTTGGTTTGCAAGGTGTCCTCTAGCCTTATAACCTTCTGGTTTTTTAGTGGTAATGAGTTAACATTACAAGACCCAGATGGGCATGTCCTGCGTAATGTCTATATTTAATGTGGAATGTTGAATTTTGTTTCTCATTTTTCCAAATTTCTGCAATTTCCCATGGATTTCTTGAGGAATACCAAAACAAAGGCCATTAAAATAGTTGTAGGCATGCACTGCTCCACAATGAAGACTGCTAGCATGCACTGCAATATACCTGAACACACTGAGAAAACTGTAACAGGGATTTATTTAGGGCATTTCTATTTCAGTTCATCTGAGTCCTGCTCAAGGTAATTTAGGATTACAACCATATCACAATATTAAAAACAATCCTCTAAAAACAATCCATTGTTGTAAAATGTTAATTGCACAACATGTATCACAATGAAAATTAGCTACTATATACAGCTGATTTCAAATTACCACTCAGGTAAGGATTAAAAGGGTGATTGAGAGAAAACAGGGTTTGGACCTGAATGACCACAGGGGTTCACACAGGAACATGAGAACAGAAAGATGCATTACTGTGGACCCAAAGGTTCACAGGCCTCTGCCATCACCTGACAGATACAGGAGGTATGAAAGGAAAGTCTGTGCTGCTGAACAAAAAGGTACACAAGGCAATCTCATATAAATGAGAGGCAGAGACTGGAAGCTTCAACTATAGAGGAAGGTGAGTGAGATTAAATCAGACTGAATGTGATGAACAAAGGAAATGTGAAGACAGGGAATAGGAGGGGAGGACAGCCTGTGGAAGGAAGAGCTGTTGGATCGCAGAACACAACCAATAAAATAGCTGAAGTGATATTTTAGCTGTTGATATAGCAGAATGCCAGCTTTCACTCCCATCAACTCATCAAGTAAAATGTACAGCAGATTATCTCTGGGTTGATTCAAGCTACTAGGCAAGGTGATATTTGTGCAACTACATGGATCACATTCTCATTAACGAATTTCCCAGACACCATGCTGCCTTGTCACATGTCATGCTGGTCTGTTTCTGTAATGAGGCTACTTGAGGCAAGGTGGCTCAGTGGTAATAATCAGCCTCCCAACCTGCTTTCTGCCAACTTCTTGTCACTCACCACCTGCCTATTTGATGGTGTTGTGGAAAACATCATAAAGTCACAGCTGACATCATGACCCTGTAGCGTTTTCAAGGTAAATTGTGTTCAAAGTTGGTTTGCCTTTGCCTAGCAATCCTGGATTTCTCCCATCCAAGTTCTAACCAGGGCTGTCCTTGGTTAACTTTCATGATCTGATGGCATTAGATCAGGAACCCACCTATCTACTGCCAGTCATTGGTTAACTGACTACCACCCTACCCAGCAAGTTTTCCTTACCATCTTGCTTCCCAAAGGTCTACCAGTTTGTGAGGCAATGTGGCTAAGCTTGCTCTGTAGGGTTAGCTGAACTCTCCTGAGATTTCTTCTTTCCATGAGGGTTTATTAACATTTCTGTTTGCCTATCTCCTGAATGGTAGCTGAACCCTTGCAAGAAGGAGTAATCTCATGAGGGTTCATGTAGCCCTGTAGGGCAAGAACAACTTGTCATACTATTTTAAAAGAATGCTAGAGGGGCAATGAAGTAAGAGCACTCATATTCTTATTCAAGTAATAGTGGCAATAGTGAGGAAAGTGAACAGGGGGGCTTTCCCCACTGACAGAGTTAAACTGATTTCTACCTAGGTTCGCCTCAGTGAATCCCCACTGCCAATGAGCTCAACATTGTTTTGTCTCAGTTCCCCCCGCCCCCTCAGAACTGCGACATCCTTGTCACAGTTATGAACTACACTTTTCTGCTGGAACAAGGTCGATACCGCTTCAAAGCTTCGAAGTGGGGAAGCATCGAAACGACACTTCATCCGTTCAACCAATCACGAGCTGCTTTTGTGGCATGTGCAGAACGGGAGAGTCGTGGTGGGCAAAAAGCACATGTAACTGTAAACTGTAAACTGTAAAAACTGTAAAAAAAAAGAACGCCCTGTTTCCCGCCGAAACACAAGCGCCAATCACGATCGAGGAGTGAAACAGGCACCAAGATGATCCCGCCCACTTAGCTCGGTTCTAGGGGGCCAACTCAGTTGCTGTGGGGACAGCCTGGAATCGCCCTCCACTGAAGGGTACCGAGTCGACCTTAGCTCCCTTCTGTTGTGGGGAAAGCCCCAGGCAGGTGTTGGTGTTGGTGTTGGTGAGGCAGTGAAAGAACAGCCGGCAATTTTTTTTAGTTGTCACTGATGTCATCTACCGGTAACTTCAATTTTCAGCTTGCCATGACAATAGGATTGTAGCATTCCACACCCACTCTTTAAATATTTAAGAATGTATAGACCAAATTTATATTATACTTTCTGGAGTTATGATTAGCAATAGCATGCTGAGTAGGATCTTGCTTCCTAGGCAATGTAGCTGTGTAAAATAGCAGCACATTGTTGGACTGCTTGCTGTTATGGAAACTTCCTTTCAGTTTCTAACTAATATCCTTTTGTATAATAGTATTTCCAGGGCTGAATATGCTGAGATGTTGAGAGAGTTTTGCCTGCATAGTGGACCAGAAGTCCTCACACACCAGCAAAAAGAAAGCGGGTGGTTCTCTTGGGGTAGTTCTTCGTAGTCATGGAGTGAACTCTCTGCATATGATTCAGAATAGCAAATGAAGATGACAGCATAAATGAGAATGGCCATTTATTTACTCCTATTTCAATACTTTTGAGAAGTGTTTCTTTTATTCTGCCTTCCCACAACATTAGGATGTTTCTGTGCACCACCTGGGTTTTCCCTTGACTTTTCAGCAATTTTTTCCCAACTTGCTTTGCTGCAATATTTTTGGGAAAGCTGTTGTGTGGGCAGAAAGGTCTAGATTTTTCTGTCCTTGCTCATGCAACAGCCTTTTTTCCTGCAACCGTGATGACCATTTCCTTGCTTTTAAAACACAGGCAACTGACAAAAAGATGTAATGGTATATTGGTATTCCGTTACCAGTTTCAAAAAATCATGGAAAGCCCTCCTCCCCATGCTGCAATGCAGTATAGGACACTGCAGTGCGTGTGTGTGTGTGTGTGTGTGAGAGAGAGAGAGAGCGAGCAATGGGGACTCTGGCAGAGAAAATGCGGGAAAAACTGTCATCTGAAAGTCCCATTGCCACCTCACTACATTCTATAGGGATGTACTGCTGTGTGGACAAGGCCAGTGTTTCAGCCATAACATCTCACATGTTAAAATTAGAACTCATTAGAAATTATTCCAGCTAAATGATGACATAAGATGAGTTTTTGATTAACAGATGTGTTCAAAAATATGTTTACGCTGAAAGCAAAATTCAGAGTTCTGTAATTAAGTCTTTCTTAAAATTCGGGGTGTGTGTGTGTGTGTTTCCCCTTCAGTTCTACCTCCTCCTCATGTTCTGAGAAGGTTGATGAGTGAGAATAGAAGTCAGATTGCCCAGAGGCCATGACCCAGGTTATAGATCAATTAGTTAATTAAAGTGCATTTGAATGCATACGTGAATGTCATTTGCTTACACTGCATTATTTCCAATTGGATGTCCATCCAAGTACACATTATAGCACAATGAATAATGTGTGAGAATAGATAACCATATGCCTTGCCTTATGCCAAACCAGACCACTGGTCCATCTGCTTTACTATGGTCTGTTCTGACCAGCCATTGCCAGTCTCAGGAAGAAACAAGGGCTGATTCTACGCAGCAAACGTATAATATGCTGCAGTCATTATAAAGGAATCTGTTTTCCTGTTTACCCGATCACATGTGTTCAGTGCAGACAGAGATTGGAACCCACAGAAACAATCCCAGTTGCTTTCGTACTTTGCATGGAGATGATTCTCTTTTTTAAAAAAATTCCTGCTACACATTCGTAGTTATGCAGGCATGCCATTGCTGATCATCTCACAATATGACCGGCTGCACCTGCATAGCTATGCAGGTGCAACCCGCAACATTTTAAAAAAGGAAAAAGGGGCCTCCCTGGAACAACTGGGCAAAGGAGCAGCAGTGGCGTAGGAGGTTAAGAGCTCGTGTATCTAATCTGGAGGAACCGGGTTTGATTTCCAGCTCTGCCGCCTGAGCTGTGGAGGCTTATCTGGGGAATTCAGATTAGCCTGTACACTCCAACACACACCAGCTGGGTGACTTCGGGCTAGTCACAGCTCTTCTGAGCTCTCTCAGCCCCACCCACCTCACAGGGTGTTTGTTGTGAGGGGGGAAGGGCAAGGAGATTGTAAGCCCCTTTGAGTCTCCTGCAGGAGAGAAAGGGGGGATATAAATCCAAACTCTTCTTCTTCTTCTTCTTCTTCTTCTTCTTCTTCTTCTTCTTCTTCTTCTTCTTCTTCTTCTTCTTCTTCTTCTTCTTCTTCTTCTTCTTCTTCTTCTTCTTCTTCTTCTTCTTCTTCTTCTTCTTCTTCTTCTTCAATGGCAGGCAGCTTCACTGTGGAGGTGAATAAAGTGCTTCCTGCCTGCCTGTTCACTCGAGAGTGACTCCAACCTGGCATTTTTCAAAAGAATCGCTAGTTTAGCAAATAAAAAAAAAACAGGTTGGGGGAAATAAATGGGGCCAACTTGTTGTGGGGGCAGGACCTGTGTGAAGTCCCCCCCCCCTCCAAGTGGGTTTGTTTGCCTGTGAGGAATCAGCCAAGGTCTTTCCTAACAATTGCTGACTGAGCTTTTGACTTGCCAGGAAAATGAATTGAAGCTATTAGTGAAAAATGTCAATTTGTCCCTAACTGAGGAGACTCCTAGGGCTTTGAAGGAGGTAGTTATTACACCTCTGCTCAAAAAGCCTTCTTTGGCTAGGAGTGAGGTAGCCAATTCCAGTCCAGTTTCCACTTAACTTTAGGGGAGCTGATAGAGCATGTGGTGGCAGAGAAACTCCCAAAGTTTCCTGGATGACACATTGCCCCGGACACATTTCAGTCTGGTTTTGGACATGGCCTGATACCAAGATAGCTCTAATTGAACCGATGTAGGAACTAAATTTAAAGTTGGGCAGGTTGTTGATACTGTTGGTTCTCCCATCAGCCTTTGACACAGTTGACCACTCCATTCTTATCCAGTGGGTTGAAAATAGAGTTGGTATTAATGGTATAGCCTTCGCTGCTTTCTCTCTTTTCTATCTGACTAGAGCAGGGGTAGGGAACCTGCGGCTCTCCAGATGTTCAGGAACTACAATTCCCATCAGCCTCTGTCAGCATGGCCAATTGGCCATGCTGGTAGGGGCTGATGGGAATTGTAGTTCCTGAACATCTGGAGAGCCGCAGGTTCCCTACCCCTGGACTAGAGACAAAAAGTTTTCATTGGAGGTGCAGAATCAAATAGATGGCATTTATCTTGTGGAGTGCCACCAGGTTCTATTCTCTCACCTGTGATCTTTATGTATGGGGGGCCACTGAATGAGATTGCCTGGGGCTTTAGGTTTGGTATCACTGTGCAAGTAACATCTATACTGCACTGATATAGATGTTACAATATAAATATAATATCTCTATTTCATTATCCAAGCCTCCAGATGTGTCTGTCTTAGTGCTTCAAGGCTGTGATGAATGGCTAAAGCAGAACAAACTGAAGCTGAACCAGACAAGACAGAGGCAATGTAGTTGGGAAGACTGATGTTCCAGAAGGACTGAATCCACTTGCCCTAGATGTTGGCTCATCTGGCATTCACCAGAACCTGGGTCTTTCCCATTGTGGCTCTGTGGAATGAGCTCCCTAAAGAGGTGAGGGGACACCACTCTTTGAATATCTTCAGGAGGCACAGAAATCCTTTCCTGTTTGCTGGAGTTTTTGAGCGGACTTTAACGGCAAACATCTTTTATAGGGGAGGAGGAGAAATTTGGGGCTTGCTTTTGATTTTAACTGAATGTTTCTAACCATTAACCAGTAGGGGTGGGGAAGACAGTGCAGCCTGTGCAGAGGCTGTGCTGTTCCCCAAACACCTTACTGTCCCTACGGCCTTCCGGCGCATCGCACAGGCCAGGGGACACGCTCCCCTGCCCTGCGCAACAGCTCTGGAGTCGCAGGGCGGGGAGGCATGTCCCCTGGCCTGTGTGACGCGCCGGAAGTCCGGAGGGACGGTAGGGGGTTCAGGAAGGGGGGGGAAATGGCGCCTTCCAGCCGCTGTAGTTCGCACGGCAGCAGTTGGAAGCCACTGTTTCTGAAAAACCTTGCTCAGGGAGCGAGGTTCGGAAACAGTGGCTTCGCACTGCTCGGGAGTTGCGAGGCCGGCATGCTGTTTTTAGCGTCCCTGGGATGCTGTATTTGGCCTGTGCGGAAATGGCCTGAGTGACTTTGGACCAGTCAGACACTCTCAGCCTAACCTACCTCAAGGGTTGTTATGAGGTAATATTGAGTGCAGAAGAATGATGTAAGCTGCTTTGAGTATCCATTGGGAGAAAGACAGGGTACTTATTAAATAAATAAATAAAACAAAATAAATAACTAGACTGCTGGCTTACAGAAGCTAATTGCTTACCTTTCATTCCATCTGTGGAAAATAAAAAGTTCCCTTTCCCTTCCTGTCAGTAGATAAAATATCTCCCCCCCGCCCCATATTTTACTTGGCAGGCTAGTTAGAAGAAATTCTGCTTTTGAGTCACTCACACTACCTTTGTTAGCACAAGCCATCCACTGGAGGGGAGTGACATCATAATTATGTTGTCCAACAGAAAAGGTGAACACTCGTACCTGTCAAAAAGAACAAAGAGAACTTTTGTTAATACAGGGAGAAGAGAAAGCAAGTTGATGACATAAATCTGGATCACTACTCATGGCAGAAGATTCAGCAACCCATACCAAAACAAAATTACTGCTTCATTGAAAAGCAAGTTCAAATAAAAGATATCCAAAAACGTGCTTATTCAAAGCACCCACTGTAGTTCTGGGGTGCTAGTGGTTATTCTATAGTCAAGCTTGATGGTACTTGCCAAGGAACTGTTTGCAGGATTACTGGCTATGTGGTACCTGTCTACTATCCTAGCCCTGCCCTGCACTCAAAAGAGGTCTGTATTTTTAAAGCATTTTCTAACTTGAAAAAATGTGACTTCGTGTATGGTGTTGATTGATTGCAGCCAGGGATTGTGTAGCCCACACACATAGGGCTTCCCAAATGGCTAACAACATTTATTTATTATTAATTATTAATTAATTTATTTACTCATTTACTGGAAGCTTACTTCTAGAACATTATCTGTACTACTGCATCACCTAGAAAAACAGCAAAAAAGCTAAACATGTCAGCTAATTATTACAAGATGAATTATTTATTTGTAAATCTGTATCCTGCCTCTTCCAAAATGCTCAAGGTGGCTATAAAACCCTTTGGCATGATATGTTTAACTAAAGGCTGGTTCCCACAACCCAGGTTATAGAGGCAGAAATGCAAAAAAACCCAGACACACTGGTTCTTAGTTTATTGCCTACTGAGTTTGTACAACACCTACATAGTAAAGAAATGCCCCCCCCCTTCAAAATAGCCCGAAGTCATGAGCTAAAAGCAAAGTCCCACGAATGGTGGTAGATACATACCCCCCACCTTGCTAAATGCTAAGAGTTGACCTGTGTGCCATTCCAAACAACTAGCCATGCAACCTCTGGTTTTGACAAGAGTTCCTAATTATAACAACTGTGACCTGCTTGCCTAAAATTTCAGTGTGTGCTCTTGGTTGTCCTCATGCAGATAGAAATATCCTGTCTATACCTATGCAAAGTCAGCTTTCTGTGCACAAGAAACCAGCCTGAATTACTGTGTGTTTCGTGTCAACTGGAGTAGCTAGAGTATAACAGCAGGATTTCTCTCAAGCGCTCTCAAAAGAAAGCAAACATTTCATGAACTATGAAGTCTAGTTTCTGGTTTGGTATATGGTGGTCACACGTCACTTTCCTTGATTGTTCTGAACTTCATAGGAACAGTAAGGAGATGGTTAAATCCTATTTCTTACTTCTGGAATCCCTGATCCAATTGAATAAGAACATATCTTCTGGAAGATATCAGAGGGTCACTTCTCTACACCCATCTCTTTTTTCTCTTCTACACAAGAAGGGAGAAAGGAGATAAGTATGACCCTGTTTGGAACCCAGCTACTTGGGTACTCAGCAGCCTGATATTCCTGTATACATTCTGCAGGATCTTCCCCAAATCCCATGACTACAATAGTATTAACAAAGGTCCATCCTTTCCTGTTGCAATAGTTTGTGTAAAGTTTGAGAGGAAGTTCTCTCCACCTCCTTTTCTGGCACTTCAAGGTCGATGCAGGTAATAAAGGCAGTGCCAGCATGTTAGACGGCCCATTAAAAGGGCAGTGGCTCAGCACAGGAGCAGACAGGCAGGAAGATCAACTGTCTAAATAGCTCACATCAAATGAGGCGGAATCCAGCAATAAAGCATGAGTTAGCCACTTCCCCCTGCCCCTGTGACTGAGCTGATGCAGGTCATACAGCTGGTTCCTTAGCTATTTGGTCATGTTTCTTGACTAATTTACACTGTACCCTATGCAAATAGCTACAGGCTATCATGGCTACATCCCTGAAGCTATACTTTATTAGCGAAGCTTGTAGGAATTTCTTTTGCCTTTCAGTTTTTGAGGTATAAAATTTTGACACAGTGCTGTACTACAATTTGATATCAAACAAAATAATTTCTGAACAGATAATAAATACGTCTATTTTTCTTCAAACTTAGCACAATTATAATGACTGTCAGGCATTTGGTTCAGGCCTCAATCATTAAATTTAAAATTGAGGCCTGTACTGAGTGAGGAGAAAACTGGATTCAGACTCTGTAGTGTGGGAAAGTCTTGCTATCCCAGCCATGTAATCTCCCTCAAATCTTATGCGGCAGATTAACAGAGAATCAAGTCTCCCTCTGTGCATCTGTTAAGTAGGTCAAGCTTCTGGTCTACAGCCAGCTACTCAGAACAAACCTCTTGAGACTCAAGGGGAGGCAGAAAATTAGTTTTTGCCTGCTAACCGCATAACTATATTCTTAATATCTGCTAGTAAATGCTGAGTCACAGAGCACTGCACCGGTAGGAAAAAATATAAACAGCACTCAATACAAACTCCAAAGAGAACAGCATCTTAGGATTTGCTTAGCAACTGATCTTATAAAATATCTATAGCAGCAACATCTCCCAAAGAAGTTGGAATAGTTTTTGCCATGCTATTGTGGTGTCTAAGGCGGCTTCCACACAACAACTGTTCCTCAAGCAGATTTCATTCCCACTGAGAATACAGAGACATTCACAGTAGCAAAGGAGCATTCACATGGTAGCTTTCCCTGCACTTTCCATACCTTGGCATTCTATGGCCATAGTCCTTAACAACTAGATTTTTTTAAAAAAATCATACTTGATATTTTCCAGTAGGGTTATAATGATTGACTTGAATTCCCAGTTGTCATTTCAAAAACTAAGTCTCTCATCCATTTTCTTGTGGAGCTATAAGAGGAAAGTCATTCCTCTCCAATGAAAAGGGACAGAGACTTATTTTTCCTTAAATGAAAGCTGGTAACTCAGTGATACTAGCAGATGGATTCTTATAACATTGTAGCAATGTGTCATTAGTCAATTTTTTGAAAAGCCGCCATAAAGCCCACAGATGGTAGGGAAATGCTATCACTGGAAGGAAGGGGGGTGGCAAGGAAAATTGCGCTAATATGGCCAAGACCTGAAGAAATGTGCACCTTCCCATCCCATAGCATATAAGTAAGCTTTAACTGTGATGTTTCCAAGAAGATCAAACCAAGTATGGGAACGATCATGGTAAAGCAAGGGGAAAACCCCCCATAAAATGGATGATTAAGGAACATCACATAACAGCTCCCCAAACCTCTTTGTTTGGATGCCAAACCAGAGCAAAACCTGTGTATGGAAGCTGCCGTGGTGCCCCTGCCAACAAGACTGGAAAATACTATGGAGGAGACCCTTAGCTTAGGGTAACATTAACTGGGGCCCTGCTTTGCATTTCATCACCATAGGAGATTCAGTAGATGGGCATGCAAGAGAGGGTCTTTTCAGCAAGAGCCAGTGTGGTGTAGTGGTTAGGAGCGAGTTTGATTCCCCATTCCTCCACATGACCAGGGGACTCTTATCTGGTGAACAGGATTTGTTTCCCTGCTCCTCCACATGAAGCCTGCTGGGTGACCTTGAGCTAGTCACAGTTTTTTGGAACTCTTTCAGCCCCACCTACCTCACAAGGTGTCTGTTGTGGGGAGATGAAAGGAAAGAACTTTGTAAGCTGCCTTGAGTCTCCTTACAGGAGAGAAAAAAGGGGCAGTATAAATCAGAGGTGTACCGGAGCCAAATGGCGCCCGGAGAAAAAACCCTCTGGGTGTCCCCCCATGTGGGTCCCCGCTTACTCGCAAGTAAGCCACACTTGCTCGGGCTCCAGCCCCTATTCCCTGCCTACAAGCGGGGCGTGAGGGAAACTCGCACCCAGCTTGTAGGCAGGGAAGAGGGGCTGCCCAGTTTCCCTCCTTTCTGAGCTGCTCAGAGGGAAGAGCAACTCAGAAAGGAGGGGAACGACTGCTGCTAGCAGTGCGATGGTGCTAGCAGTGCGAGTGGAGTGAGCTGGTGCTAGCAGTGTGAGTGGAGTGAGCTGTTGGAAGTGCTGGGGGAAGACTCACTGGTCACGTGGGGGGCAAATTTTGCACCCCCACATGACCAGATGGTGTGCGCCCGGGGACATTGGGTACCTCATGTCACCGGATCGATATGCCATTGGTATAAATCCAAACTCTTCTTCTTCAGTGGTGGCACCCAGCTTTGTTCATAGAACTTCTGTTGCTTCTCACCCTTACTTTATTTCACTTGCCAGGTCAGGACACTGCTAATTCTATGCCCCATGGACCAGGGTAGTAAAGAATTATTTTTACCCTTGGGCTTTATTTTAATTGTCTACCAGTCTACAGTTCTCTCTGTTGATTTCTTAATGCATTTGTTTGAATTTAGGATTCTGTGGCAAGCAAGAGCTCCAATGCTGAATTCTTATTCAGAATCCTCTCTATTTTCCAACATAGTTTATTTAGGGAGAGTGACACTTTGCATCTGCATATGTATAGGAGAAGGTGGCAGTTGTACCATGGCTGGAAATGTAAGGTGAAAGGGGAAGAGATCTGACAGCTGATACTGAAGTTCCTTGCTTTAGAATTTATCCAGACAATGGCTTTGCCTGTTGTTATAATGCATATCCTGAAGCATGAAGAATGTTCTGACATAAGATGGAGAGTTCTTCCTCTATGATACATTACTGTGTTAAGCACTAGATCAGCCATCTAGTTACGTAGTCAGCTCCCTTTTACACAATATTAGGGAATTACAGCAGTGAAAAGAACCATAAGAATCTCACTTTTTCAAATGGGTAGAAATCTGGTGACCCTAGAAGGGAAGCTACAAGACCACTGTTACCATTTTGGGATGCAATCTCACCGTCTTGTTGGGCCAGTTATACTTCTCAAACACATCCTGCACTCGGTCTTCTCCTCCATCAGTGAACATCATGATCATCTTATTGCAATTAGCTCTTGTGACGTTGGACTGCAAAGAAAAGACGGACATTTGAATGTGTGCAGTACTCAGAGACAAGATGGTGCCTGAAAACAGATGATCAGAGCTGGCATCAGCATACCTGCAAAGTGGGGCATTTGCCAGGGTCCAGGGACTGACTTCCACCCACCCACCCACCCACCCACCCACAATCTCTGCAACGTGTCGCCTTGCCCTTCCACTGCCCACTTGCTTGTAAGCATTCTACCTGCTGTGCTCCTTGTACCTGGGTTACCCAGCACTGCCAGGAAAACATGTGCCACAGTGATGGTCACAATAGCAGCACTCATAGCCATATGCACTTCCCAGTGCCACTGAGGAAAGGACAGGCATGAGGCTGTGGGAGAGGCCATGATGAGCAGGTAGGGGAAAGATGCATAGGCAGGGAGGGAGTATGGGGATAAGGGCAGGAATGGCAATATAAGTGAGTGCCCTGGGCATAGGAGGGGAGAGGGGATAAATACCCTCTGCCAGGGTCCATCAAATCCTGAAACCAATCCTACAGATTACAGAAAGAGGACAGCAAATGCTTCTCTGCTTTTAATACTCAGTTGAAAAAATGGACTTGCAAGCACCATCAGAGTTATGTACATGTGTAACAACAGAGGCGGCACAGGCTGTACTACTGTCTTTCTGGACTTGAATCAGGTTTATCTAAGGCTGCATAGGACTATAACTTCCTCCATGTAAAGGGGAAAAGAAACAGAAAAAAATGGACAGATGTGCATATCAGTTAATGTTATATATGGAAGAGTAGGAAGCGATGGCCAGTTGTCAGATTAAAACAGGAATTCAACACAAGTTTTATTTTATTTATTTAGAATTTTTTTACACCCTTCTCCAAGGAATCTGTTTTAATAATTAAAAGATAGCGATCAGAATCCAGCATTAATAACCCAGCCACAACATAGAAATGTTGATCATAAAAACAAAAAGCCTCCAGAAGCTTAAAATAATAGTTTTCAGACTGAAAATGGGCCACTCCCCACTCACCTCTTACTGTGCAACCCCGCAGCGCCCCCCGCCTGGAAAAGCCTCCGTGGTTTTTGACCACAGAGACATTTGTTTCCCACTTGCTCCCTGGCTTAGGCGAGAGGAACTGGCGCCGAGGGAGAAGCGCTCCCCCAGACCTCCTTCCACCTTCCTCGTTGCCGGTGAAAAATGTGCACTGGGGCAGGCTGGGGAAGGAAGAGGAGGGACGGAAGGAAGGCACGGCCTGCCTGGCTGTGTGCAGGAAGAGGGCCCCCAAGCTGCTCCTGCCGCCGCCGCGTATGGCACAGCGGCGGAGCCGATGAGTAGGCGGCCGCCTGGTTCAGCGATGAGAGCTGTGAGAGGCAGCCCCCCGCCGAGCTGCCGTTCAGCCCCTCCGAGCGCTCCTGCACCGGCCCGAGACAAGAGGGAGGCAAAGAGGGATTTCTTTTCTGTCAGTTCACTGGAGGAGTCTTTGCCGCTCTTCCACCTCCTTGCCGCGGGGTTTTTGAAAATGTTCCTCTTCGTAGAGGACCTAATTTGCCGCGCGGCAAGGTGGGAGAGCGGCAAATTCCGGGCAGCTGCGCAGTGAGCGCCGGTGATGTGGGGAACGTCCGGGATCCCCGCGTCTTTTACAGAGGTGACCCCGCGGCTTATGGGGAGTGGGGAGTGGCCCAATGATACTAAAACTGTGTTAAAAGATCAACCTCTTAATTAAAAGCCTGGCACCTAAAAGAGACCAATGTTTTGACTTGGCACCTAAAAGACAGCAAGATAGATGCCAGGCAAGCCTGTGTGTGATAGGTTTGCTTTTCCTTCGCAGGAGCAATACTCATGTAGGGAAATCATCAGCACACAGAAACATGGATATATCAGGGCCAATGAAGGCTTCAGATCTGAACAAATACAATGGTAGAATTTATTTTTCTTTTTAAAAAACAAAAACAAACCCCAGTGTATGTGGGCTTAAGAGTGTGCTCCTTTGCTTGTAAGAGAAAAGGGGAAGGGCTCACACACATATCTGTATATGTATGTATATGTGTGTGAGCAGACGATGGAAAACATTGGAGCTGCAGTTTTTCCCATCCCCACCTTCAGACCAAGAAACTGGAAGTGAGAAATCTATTTTCTCTTGCTGCTTCTCCAGGGGTGAAGGTGGTACTGATAAACAGGGAGAAGGAGGGACTGTCTGGACGGAAATTATGTTGTGGCTATTACTGTTCAGTGATTAATAGGGCTATTCATCTTTATTTTGCCCAATGTCACTGTAGCCCATCTGATCCGAGCCCTCTGAGATGGGCCCTGCTAACTTCCTAATAACATGAAAGAGGCAGCTGCTCCCATTAAAACTTAAGAATCAGCCACTGAAGATTTTCATTTTCTGGGGAGATATAAACTGCACTGAAGCCCCAGCATAGCCCTTTTCTCAAGGCACATACATTCTAATGATGCTGATGGTGCGGATATGATAATCATCCCATTTGCCTCTTTGCAACTACTATGACACCAGGTGAAATTTATTCACTTCACGTGCTGGGAAAAAAGGTGGTGGTGGCAGCATTTCAAACTATTGTCACATCTTCTAGCAGGAGATGCTGAGCTTAGTTTGCAAAAGGTTTCTGAGTCAGAACGTTGGCACCTGCGGGTGGGAAGATAATTGTGGGTTTCAGTTGTATCCAACATTCTGGGGCATAAAATCTTTTTCGTAGGTACTCATGTCAGAACAGCTGACTGTTCCGGGCTGATGGATGATAGGCTGGAGGGGATGCGGTAGGATGGGAGAAAACAAAGGGTCAATCTCTGCCTTGTACGGCTGGTTTCAGTGTGCAGAAACTTCAATAGAAATGGAACCATGGTTTGGCAGATACTTGGACCTGAGGTGGGGTCCTCCCTAAAGCATTTTTTTTGGCAGTGGATCCTGATAGCAAAGATTGAAATTCTTAAAGGTGATGAAGACAAAGGCTGCAATTGAGAAACTGAAAGAGTAAATTGGCCCAGGGAGACAACGCAAAGTGAGACAATTGTGGCTGGCACCACACATTTATCTGTGCGGAGAAAACAAATCCAGCTCAGTTAAATAACTCTCTGTGGCTAGTTCAGGGTCAAGAAAGTGATGGTTTTAAAAAGTCAGATAAAGACCAGTTAAGGAAACTACCACAGGGCTATACTGTGTTGGCTGAAATCCAGTGCCCACAGAACTCACTGGGGGGAAAATCACTGAACTGACAAGGAACAGAAAAACTTAAGATTCATACTTAACTGCATTTTTGCTTATACTAATATGTCTGAATAATGGAGAGGATGACATCAGTTCACACAGTGTATCCCCAAAGTTGAGATGAAACTGCCTTATAAACTGCTAAACTACTCATCTATCAAGGTTAGTACTGTTAACTCTGCTTGGCAGCAGAAGCAATCTGAAGTTTCAAGTGGAGGCCATTCATATCACATACAACATTTCCTGAAGATGCCAAGGATTAATGGGACCATCTACATGGAACCGTCTTCATGCACAGCATGTGCTCTACCACTGATTCTTCCCCAATGACATAATCCTGCTTCCTATGATGTTGCTTCCTACATGATGCTCAGAAAGTTGTGTGGAAAAACATTTTGAAAATGAGTGACTTGGCATGAAACGCACCTCAAGTGAAGCTTTTCTGCAGTTTACATATTTTACACCCACATTCAACCAATATCCCACTTTCTTGTTTGAATTCTAGATTTCCTTTTCTGACAGCCCCTCCTGCCGCTCAAACACTTTGCTTACATTCTGCAGCTGCTCAAAGGCATATTCAAAGCCGGCCTTGTAATCCGTGGTTCCTTGGGCCACCATGATCTCCACATCTTCTTTGAAGACCTTCTTGTTGCGAATATTCGCCTGGACTAAATGCTTGAAGCATGATACAGGCTGTGCATTTTGGTTAAACTGAAAAGCAGAAGATAGAGAGTTTCAGTGTACTGGAGTGGGAGAGATAATATACAAATCACAAACCACCCCCACACTTGCATATACAGTCCATAAATATTTAGCAACATTATCACTACATCCAATAGTAAACTGGCTATGCGGATGAGAAAAAAACCCTCCTGTATAGATAATCAAAGTCAAAAAAGTGGGCCATCTGCACACTAGACTGGAGTCTTTACTAACGCATAAGACTTGCCAGGTATGCAGAAAATGGGACTCTTATCAAAATCAAATCTGCTCAAAATGGCTTAATGGGGACTGAATATGCTCCAGAAGGAATGGAAAGTTGAGAGTAGCAAAGTGTCAGGTAAAGGGGTAGAGGAAAGATCAAACCCCTCAAGCACCTTGGTCCCTTCCACAATTCCTTGCAGGTTTCCAGTTTCATATTGTATCTATGGCTGACACATTCCATATGCTAAGCATAAAAGTAGCAAAATCAGGATATGCAGACTCTGTGAATTAACCAGAAGAAAAAGACGACCCTCCCCCCTCAGAAGACCCAGCCTGATGATGGTGGAATACGTTCCAGGAGCACAGAATGTTGAGAACATCTGACAGTCCATAAAAGCCGAAAAAAACAGAGGGTGAGGAGATTAGCTTGCTCCAGTTCTTGAGAGTGTATACAATCCTGGAGGATGGAGGATGATTTCCAAATGGTCCTTCCCCCACAATTCCACACGAGCCCTCATTTTGTCATGATCCTGTTAGCAAACTTGGCCATCTATGTGGATGGCCAAGTAGACTAATTGGAGAGTCCACACTAGGAGGAGACTAATCTCAATTTTTGGTCCTCTGTCCTTGCTCCACAATGGCAGATACATTATACCTATCTAGTGGACAATGTTTCCGCCCTTATTTTAATCAAAAAGTTAACTTGTGTGGTAGGCAACCGGGAGTAAGTAGGTTGGGATGTGTGTGGTGTGTGGCTAGAGGTTGACTGGAATCTCATAGACCCAGCTTTAAATCCTCACTCTGCCATGCAAGGTTGCTTAGTGACCTCAGTCAAACACTCCCCCCCCATCTCTTTAGGCATAAAAGGGAAACTGCTGTTAAGCCACTATGGGTCTCCAACAGGAGTACCTAGTCTCCCACTATAGCTGGAGGTCTCCTGCCCCTGCCTCTACTGCAGTAGCAGAAGTGGTAAAATGAAATCTGTATCATGCCCACTATGAGCTAGCCCAGGGGTCAGCAACCTTTACCACCCAAAGAGCCATTTGGACCTGTTTTCCACAGCCCTGAAGAACTACAGAGCTGCCTCCGGTTCGGCCCCTCCACTCCCCTTTCCTTCCAGCGCTGGGAGGCAGAGGCACTGGGCAGGGAAACCCCCTCTGCCCAATGGAGCAGGCAGTCGCCTGCACTGTGGGGCACAGGTTGGATGGCTTCTGCAGCCTGCCCAGTGCCGCTGCCTCTTGCACTGCGGGAGGCAGCGGCGCCAGGCAGAAAAACCCTCTCTGCTCTGTGGGGAAGCTGCCTGCTCCGTGGGGCAGAGGGGGGGATGGCAGCCATGGCCTGCCTGGTGCCGCCAGCTCTCATGCTGCGGGAGGCAGCGGCGCCAGGCAGGGAAACCTCCTGCTCCATGGGGCAGAGGGGGTATGGCGGCTGCGGGGATAGCAGAGGGGGTATGGCGGCTGCTCTGGAGGGACATGCCCACGCTATCCTCTGACCTCACGGATGGAGCCGCCTCTGGTTCAACCCCTCGACTCACCTTTCCTTCCAGTGCTGCTCTGGAGGGCTGGAGGGACACGCCCACACTACCCTCCAACATCCAGGCCATGTGGAGCCACAGTATAAGGCTGAAAGAGCCGCAGGTTGCAGACCCCTGAGCTAGCCAAAGAAGACCATGATAAAGTTTTGTTGTAGCAGCTTCCAACATGACACAGACATGGGTTGGTGTTGTGTTTGTGGTCTTCCTACTCCCAGTCACTGCAAATTCAGCTTTATCACTTCATAGTTCATTATTCCAAGTGTAAAAAAGAAGGGGAAACAAAACCAGGTGGATAAAAACTGGGAGGACTGAGTACAATTGATGACTGAAGTAAATAAGTTCTTAAAAAATAAGATTGACAGTGCCACCTGGGGGTACAATATCTCCTGGGTTATAGTACTCAGTAGGCTCTGGTGCTCTGGCGCGTGGTGGGTCAGGAAGTGCATCGGTGCAAGAAATCTTGTCCCCAGGGGAAAGCGAGAGCACTTCTGCTGTTGCTTTTCATGCCACAGTGGGGTGAGGCCAGGGAACTCTGGCAGTGAGTAATTAGCCAGACACTGATTCTCAGGTCCATTCAATAGAGACAAGGTGGTCCCAAGCAACGGCCATTTATTTATAAGAAGGGCAACTCTAACAGCAATCAGCTTTAGCAAACATGAAAGAACTGCGAAGTGAAACAAGAACTCCACCCAATGGGACCAAACTAAATCACATAGATAATAGGGGAGAACCAGACTGTTCCATTTCATACTTATATCCACAGTAAATATGCTACAGGGGGAACTCCTCAGGAGGTGATCTGATTCCAACACCAGTGTAAATACCACTTGCACTGGCATAAGGGGCATTTACGCTGGTGCAGAGGCACTTAAAATAATTTCTTTATATTCCTTTGGCATTCTTATTAACAAGGCAGAATTCTGCTCTCAGGTTTGCAGGGGTATAGGCTGCAGAGGAGTTCGCTGACTTTAATGGAATGATGAGATCTTTCCCTCAGTGTGTGATTGAGAGTGGAATGAATTTGTTGAGAGACAAAGCAGTGATTACCTGAACACCTCCAGGCATGCTTTCTGCAGGACATTCCAGTGCCTTATCACAAGGTCACAGGCCCAGTTAAGCGAATGCCCTGTGCCGAGCTCCTGTAAGGAGAAGGCTGACTTTTTATTCTGAGAGTTTGGTCAAGCAGGTGAAGCGAGAAAGCACTCATTTTTGCTTATGGCTTAGTTTGCTGGAAATATGGAACATTCATTTAGGAGGCAGTGATCCAGCAAAAGTAACGAGGCTAGTCTCGTTAATTAGCACAGGCATGTTCCTTGCCAGACAGCAGGCACATGATACAGAGAATGATGGAACTCTTCATTTTCTTCCCACTATAGTTTTCTTGAGGCTCAGAGAGAAAGAGGATTGCAAAACTTTTCTCAATGAGAAAAAGGAATGAAACCATTTGAGTAAATGCTTAAATTATTCAGGGCATAGCCCTCAAACAGATTGTCAGTGCTAGAGATCAGTTCTCCTCAAGCAGTAAATAATAATGAAGACTATACCTTATGTTTATGAGCACTGCTTTCCCAGACTCTAACTGCTGGCAACCACAGCCAACCATATTCATTTGGGATTAGGCACGAGAATTTCCTAGGAAAGGCCAAGTAAGCTTGAGCACTGGCATCTTGTACAGTGGAAGATGAACACTGAACAAGCTGGCTCTGTGCCACTGGAGCCAACATCAGGAATAAGAGCACCTTCAGCTCTACCTTGCTAGTGTGCACTGAAAAAAATTAAGGCAACTCTCTAGGCCAGCTCCCAGTCCATTGCTTCTGGGATCATTCTCTGTGGTTAAGACTACTAATGTCTGGCACGGACAGAGATGCTTTAACCATTGAAGCTGCTTTTTGGCTGTACCTGCCAATACCTGTGCAAGCTCAATTCAAACTTGCATTCAGTTGGTGGTGATACTAGTTGGTCAAAATGGCCAAAAGGAGCCCCAAATCATGGTACCTATTTGTTCAATCTGTCGCTCACACATGTAGCTTCACCTTGTGCTACATGATATCTTTTCTTTCTGTACCACTGATAAGAGCTTTAGTGCATGTTGTCAAATTATTCATTCTGGGGCTGTTGTGGGTTTTCTGGGCTGTGTGGCTGTTTCCAGAAAACCCACAACTGCCAGTTGATTTTGGCTATGAAAGCCTTTGACAATATATTCATTACCTCTTTTAATTTGTCAGATATGGAATACTAGCAGTAAAGCCTGTTGTATGAACACATTCAATGGGCTCTAGTCAGCTTTTAGTGGGAATGGTACCCTCTGAGGGGGGGCACTCCTTCTGCCTTTTCTCCCCTACATCGACCCTACTGGCTCACCCCTCTTTGCAAAGCTTTGCAAAGCTCTTTTGCAAATGGGAGGAGGGTGCCTAAAGAGAGGGGGGAGGAACTCTCCCCATCTTCATAGGTGCACTGCTGCCACCTTTGCAAAGCCAGGATCCCAGCTTTGCAAAAGTGGGGAGGAGTCAACAAAGTGCCTATGAAGAAGGGGAGAGTTCCCCCCAAATCCATAAGCACCCCCATCCCTGGCTTGCAAAACTAGATCAAGGCTTTGCAAAGTGGGAGCAGCCACCAGGGTACTTGTGAAGATGGGGATAGTTCTCCCAATCTCCATGGCACCCCCACTATTAGCAAAGCTGGGATCCTGGCTTTACAAAGTGGGGAGGGAGGCAGCAAAGTGCCTGTGAAGGTAGGAAGAATTCCTCTTACCCTCCTATAGGCACTCCCATGCTGCCTTTTTCCCACCTCACTTTCCAAGACCTCTAAGCTTTGGGAAGCAGGGTGGGGAAGGGGATGTTGTACATGGGATGGAGCTACCTCTGTTCCGCACGCAGGACTGTGCTGTCTTTCCTCCCCACCCTGCTTCCCAAAGTCTGGGGATCTTGGAAAGTGGGACGGGGAGGGGAAAGATAGCCCAGCTTGCTGTCTTATGGCTGCTGCTCTCCACCACCTCGCTGCCTGAGACCTGCAGGTTTCAGGAAGGGTGGTGGAAGGCCCAATCCTGCTCATTGGATTGCAGGCAGGACCAGGCCTGCCTCTCCCTTCACTTCTCCTCCCAAGACCCACAGGCCTTGGGAAGGGAGGTGGGGAGCCTTATCCTGCTTGCTGGACTCATGCAGGATTAGACTGCTTCTCCCCCCACCTCGCTTTCTAAGGCCCATATGTCTTGGATGGGGTAGGGTGGTTGGGATGTGAGGGGGTAGGGGGTAGGGTGGTTGGGATGTGAGGGATGGGGGGTAGAGTGGTTGGGATGTGAGGGGGAGTAGGGTGTGAGGGGAAGTTGGGATGTGAGGGGGAGTAGGGGGCAGGGTGGCTGGGATGTGAGGGACGCACTTCCAACCAATGGGCGTGCTTATTGGTTGGGGGTTTGTCATCAGACATTCCAACCTTAGTGAATTATGTGGAAGATAGATTCCATATCTAATACTGGCTGCTAATAAATTGTGCTCAGTTAAATTCTTCATTAAATATTGATATTTTTGTTACAAAGCCTGCAGGAACAGAATCAGCTATTTTGCAATTGCTACTGTCCAGAAACTTTTTGTGTATTGAGCAACTTTCACTTCAAAGTTCCTAAGCTCTGTTCAAAGATAGAGAATGCATGTAAGTGCATGTTGAAAGTTTATGTGCGAACAGCAGAAGTCTAGGGTGAAGGTCAAAGCTCCCCCACAACTCTGAATCAGACTCCTGTGCCATCCTGTTATATGTGATGTATGCTTGAACATCTCCATGCGTTCAGCTTTTTCCTCCACTCTTCTTCAAATGGCATGATGAGATAAAGGGTAATGTAAGGTGAATTTAGGCACCAGAAGTCAGTAATTAAGAACGGGGAGGATTATGTTTAATGACTGTGGAAGGATAAAGACAAAGTGACAGCTGAGAGGCGTGGGTAGTGCAGAATAATTTATTTGTGCCCTCAAATGGTTTTTGCCCTTTGTATTTATTATTATTATTATATTATATTATTATTATTATTATTATTATTATTATTATTATTATTATTATTATTATTATTATTATTGATACAAAACAGTTACACACAGCAAGCAAGATCAATATGCTGGATTTTGTATTACATAACACGTCGGACACTTCCCAAGCATCTAGGACTGTGTGATGTATCGTCGAATAATGCATGCAGAGCTGAGTAGGGTGGCCTTTTGCAGCTGACATATGGTGATTTTGTCAGCGCCAATTGTTTTTAAGTGCCGTTCAAGATCTTTAGGCACTGCACCCAGTGTGCCGATCACCACTGGGACCACCTTTACTGGTTCGTGCCAGAGTCTTTGTAGTTCAATCCTTAAATCCTCGTATCGTGTAAGTTTTTCCAGTTGCTTCTCATCAATCCTGCTGTCACCAGGAATTGCAACATCAACTATCCACACTTTCTTTTTTTCCACAATCGTGAGGTCAGGAGTATTGTGTTCCAAAACTTTGTCAGTCTGAATTCGGAAGTCCCAGAGTAGTTTTACGTGTTCATTTTCAGTGACCTTTTCAGGTTTGTGATTCCACCAGTTCTTTGTCACAGGCAGATGGTAGTTGTGGCACAAGTTCCAGTGAATCATCTGAGCAACAGTATTATGCTTCTGCTTGTAGTCCGTTCCTGCGCCGATCTTCTTGCAGCAGCTAAGTATGTGATCTATTGTTTCGTCTGCTTCCTTGCAGAGTCTGCACTTGGGATCTGTAGTTGACTTTTCAATTCTGGCTTTGATGGCGTTTGTTCGAATTGCTTGTTCTTGGGCTGCAAGAATCAAGCTCTCAGTCTCCTTTTTCAAAGTTCCATTTGTGAGCCACAACCAGGTTTTTTCCTTGTCAATTTTGTCCTCAATTTTTTCTAGGAACTGTCCATGGAGAGCCTTCTTTTGCCAGTTTTCTCTCCTGCTTTGCACTGTATTTTTACGGTATTCACTCTTTGTCTTTTGCACTTTGAGTAGTTTTCTGCTGTTGACTTCCATCAATGTTGGTTCTTCACTGTTTTTCACATAATCTGCCAGTGCATGTTTCTCTTCTTCCACCGTTTGTTTCACTTGCAGAAGCCCTCTACCTCCTGATTTTCTGGGTAGGTAAAGTCTGTCAACATCACTACGCGGGTGTAATGAGTAGTGGATTGTCATCAGTTTTCTTGTTTTTCTGTCCAGATCATCCAGCTCTGCTTGCCGCCCAGTTCACAATTCCGGCAGTGTACTTGATGATGGTATGGCCCAGATGTTGATAGGCTTGATCGTGATTCTCAAATAAGCCGCTTAATTTGCTCTTCAAAATTTTTCTGACCCTTTGGACATATTCTCTGCTGACCACATTTTTCACATGTCCATGCTTGATGTTGTCCAGCTGTAGTATTCCCAGGTATTTATAGGATTCAGGTTGATTGCACTTTATGGTTTTTCCATTAGGCATCTCTATGCCCTTACTGTCAGTAATTTTCCCTTTCTTCAATGCCACTGTGGCACATTTGTCCAAGCCGAAATCCATACTTGGACAAATGTGCCACAGTGGCATTGAAGAAAGGGAAAATTACTGACAGTAAGGGCATAGAGGGCATTTATTATTATTATTATTATTATTATTATTATTATTATTATTATTATTATTATTATTATTATTATTATTATTATTATTATTATAGATTTCACAGCTGCCAGATCTTTAGCTGGTTGTTGGCCTTCATTACAATTCGAGCCTCACCCAGAGGCCTAGGAAGTTGTAATGTATTGGCATAGTATTCGTGCGGATCCCAGCAGGGCTGCCTTCTGAATTTGACAGATGTTGATTTTGTCACTTCGAAGATGTTTCAAGTGCTGCCCTAGTGTTTTCGGGATGGCGCCCAGCATGCTGATTACCACTGGGATGACCTCAGCTGGTTTGTGCCATAGACGCTGAAGCTTGACTTTCAAATCGCGGTATCTAGTGACCTTCTCGTGTTCTTTTTCAGTGACCCTGCTGTCACCGGGGACTGCTTTGTCGATGATGGTCACTTTCTTGTCCTCGATCAGGGTGATGTCTGGTGTATTGTGTTTCAACACTTTGTCTGTTTGGATTCGAAAGTCCCACAGGATCTTGACCTTCTCATTTTCCATTACTTTCTCTGGACAATGTTCCCACCAGTTCTTAGCTGTTCTTATGTTGTAATTCTTGCATAAATTCCAGTGGATCATCTTGGCCACTGAGTTGTGTCTCTGTTTGTACTCAGTCTGGGCAATCTTTTTGCAGCAGCTGAGGACATGATCTACAGTTTCATCAGCTTCTTTGCAGTCTGCATTTTGCATCATCTGAGGATTTTTCGATTTTGGCCTTGATTGTATTATTATTATTATTATTATTATTATTATTATTATTATTATTATTATTATTATTATTATTATTATTATTATTATTATTATTATTATTATTATTATTATTATTATTATCATTATTATTATCATTATTGTTGTTGTTGTTGTTGTTGTTGTTGTTGTTGTTGTTGTTGTTGTTGTTAAACTTGATAGACCACTCAACCCTCGAAGGCCTCTAAACAGAGTACAAGGCCATCTTGGCAATAAAACAACAGTATAAATATAACATTAATATAACATTAAAAAGCCATAAATTTCTATAACAGCATAAAACAGATCCAATAAAATTTCATTATATATATATATATATATATATATATATATATATATATATATATATATATATATATATATATATATATATATATATAAAGTAGCCACCTTAGGTCTCATTGAAAGACAGGCTATAAAAATTATAATAAATATATAGTAAAAGCTCCAAAAGTAGGCATGCTTGCATCTCTTTACTTGAAGTTCCTGGCCCTTTAATCCTGCCAGCCTCATCACTCATGCATACAAGCCTTGTGTTGCTTCGATCTGTCCCCCAGAGGATTAGGATTTTATTTTGGAATCATTTGAATAACTGATATGATACTGTTTGACAGCTGATGTGTCAGTTCCATCAAGCAGAATCCTAGGGTAGCCTGAACTTTGCTTTGGTGTTTTCCTGCAATATTAATTGGAGATGGAAACAATCTATGGGAAAGAGAGCAGAAGTAGTTCTTCATGGGCTGAAAAAAATGGGAACGTGAATAGGTAAATAAGGAACCAAATAAGAAGTTGTATCAACAGATGTTGCTTCCTGCTGATCCATCTAGTCAGTCTTTCTCCTGGCCTATCCAACTCTCTTCAGAATAAAACATCGTTCTGGCTTCAGAATGCATGTTGCCTATCAAATGAAGCAACCCACAAAAATAAGTCCTTTTGCTAGGAATGGCCCTAGCTGTTTGGATGCTCTGTGAAGATACCATCACCAATGTTCCTCTTCCCCAAAGTTCTGCAAATGTAGTCTAAAGTGAGACATAGAGTCCATTTTTTCAAATGTTCAATCTTCTCTCCAGGAGAAGCCAATTTGTAGAAGCCAGCTGTGCATAGGGCTGATGGACTGGCACCTATGATCTCACAAACCCGATCTCCCTGGAACAAGTTTTTAATTTTTAAACAATATGACTTTTTACAAAGTCATGCAGCAGATGAACATTTAATTGGATAAGCATAAAGGAGTATTTTATTGTTTAAAATAAGGCCGACCGCCCACAGAGCATGGAGGAGGAGCAAAACTGAATACTAATTCATTGTTTAAAATGGTTGGTAATACAAAGATTACCACCAATACAATAGTGGGGAAAAGCTGAGATTACCTCGCTGAAAGAAAAGTCATGCTGCTTTTTTAGGTAAAGCAGCAACTAAGTTATTTAGCACTCAGTTAACTGGCCGGCCAGCCACCGCTGTCTATTTCTTTGGGAAGAGCAGGCTGTGGCAGACTGGATGCTGCCAGCTTGTGATCACCCCATGTGGTGGAATGCTAACTCCCTGCCCCCAAGCACCAACCAAGATTTAAAGGGTCAGAACATGTCCTGACATGTTCCAGCCATGGACACCAATAGCACTGCTGCTTAGCAGGTGGTGCCCACGGACAGAAGCCCACCAGGACCAGCTGCCTCCTCCTTTTCCACTTGCTCACAGGATGGGGAGAAGAGAACGGTCAATTTCCACTCACTTAATTGGCATGTTTGGTTAACCAGAAAATGTCAGTTCCCCAAGGATGCCAATTAAGATAACTTTTTACAATACGATGAGGCTGTAATACCACAGTGAACTGTACAAGACCACCGGGTGATCTTCATGGCTATGCAGGGAATTGAGCCTGGATCTCCCAAGCCCACATACCTCTCTGTCCATTATACCATATAGGCTTTGCTAATTCCATTGGATTGCTTTTGTGTCCTGGAAATATTCCTCGAAGTATCTGTCAGGGGCCATAGTGATAGGGATGTGTGTGAAAGAGAAATGTGTGCGTTCCTTAAACCCTGAGAATTCTTGGAAGGATCTGTGAATTTTGATGTTGTTTCTTAAAACAGTAGGCAGAAAGTGGGATATAACAAAGGTTTTCCTAAATGTCCTGCAAAAACAAAACAAAAATGTGTATTGCTGCAATCTGTGCTACATCACCTAGTGGTTATTTGTACCAAGAACTTAGTCTGCTAATTTCTCCTGTTTCATTCCACATGTCTTGTGCCTGGAAAATCAAAATTATTTGGGGCCTATCAACTAACATTACTGCAGATCCATCCGGAAGCATGGCCTCTGTTACTAGTTAACCTGATGTGACTGTCTGCCCCTCTGCCAAAGCCTTCCCTTCTCTTTCCACACCATCATCTCCTCAGCCCTCACTACGATGAACATCTCTCACAAACAGAACAGTCGGTCAAAGCTGGCATGGGGGAAATGGCAGTGCAGTGAAAGGATGTAATTTATTTCTTGCAGGTGTGTTTTGTCATTTGCAATCGATCAAAAGGCAGAGAACAGTCTGGAGTGCAGGAAAAGGAGAGGTGACAGAAATGGTAAATTGGGCTGCAGGAATTGCACGAGGCAGAGGCCGCTACCTCTGCCAGGCATCTCCCTCTTCTTTCCCATTATACAAAGAAATAAATAAAGCAAAATAAAGATCACACTTATTTTCACAGGGCTGATGTGGCATTTTGTTTTGAGATGCTTTCAGAACTCATTTTCTAGAGAAGCGGTTATTTAACTCCTGGAGGCTGTTAAGTGTTAAGAGTAGGCATTGGAGCTCTGCATAAAACCCAGAGATCAGCGTTGTTGATTATGCAGTTCACCTATCAGTGAAACATGTCCCTCGCTCCTGAGTTCTTGGTCTTTCTGTCCTTTTCTTCCCCTTCCCAGCACCATTACACCATTTGATGAGCCACACAGACTGAATAGAAGAGAATCTCAGCAAATGTCACCAGTACTGAATACTTTTCCAGAACAGTACTTTCTATCCACCACAAAGGAGAATGAACTAAAAGAGCAACCTGTCTAAGGAGACAACAGGCTCCCAACAATTTGTTATATTATGCTAAAGTACATGATTATTAACAGACTGTACACTGTACATCTGTCCTTGATGTCTTTCCATGTAGGCAATTTGTTTCAATGCTGTGCTTGCAAGTGATGCAGTAATGATAGGATCAGAGGGGTTTGTAATATGTGTTTGTAATATGTGTCACATGGTGCCCCCTCGCTCTCTAAGGAAGTGGGGAGGGAAGGGCTGGAATTCACACCATCCAGGTCACACGGTGAGATATGTGTTGCCATTAGGGAATTGCTGGTTGATGCCCCTTGGGACATGGCTGGCACGTGGTTGAGGTGAGCGGCACAATTCTCTGATGGCTCTGGAGTCAGAAATTGAGGTGTGGCTGCAGCAAGGGTTGGCCACGACCTAATCCCTTGTAATGCATGGAATGGAAGAGGGGCATGGCTTGGGGTCCTGGCTGCTAATTTAGGGACTGACCCATCATCCTTTGAGTAAGGAGGCTGGCCACAGCCTCTAATGCAGCAGCACCCCTTTCAAGAGCAGTCCGAAAGCTGCCCATCACATCAGCATGCCTCCTCACAGCCTCCTCCTTGTCCCACCTGGCCTCTTCCACCTCATCAGTGCATTACTGAAGGAGCTGGCAGAGGGGAGCCACCCTCCCACAGCCACCTCCATTCGGGGAGTGAAACGTGGGGGGAATTGGTTTCCCCCAACCCACGGCCACCACATGTTGAGAGCCAAGGATCCTCCCCCTGCCATTCCCCTCCATCCAAAGCTTGAAATGCAGGGAGAATTGGTTCCCCTCTGCCCCGCAGCCACTGTATATTGACAGTTGATGATCTCTCCCCCATTCCCCTTTGTCTAATGTGTGAAATGGGGGAGAATAGGCTCTGCTTCCCATCAGACACCCCTTGCATAGAAGACCACGGTGGGAACCACTGGGAGAAACTGCCCCTCTCCCATGCCCCAGGCAAAATGGTACCCGGTCAACACCATGAGCAGAAAGTGTGCTTGAGGGTACATTTTGGGAAGGGTGGGCTGCAATAGTCAGCGGCTCAGCGGAGTTTAAAAACTGACATGACATCAGGTGGGGAGATCAGGGGGGCGGGCAGCAGGTGGGGAGATCAGGCGGCTGGGTGGGAAAAATAAATTCGTTCTGCTCCTGTGGTGTTTGCACAGTAGCTAGTTAACCATGGGATTTTTGAAAAGAATCGCCAAATTGGTGATTTTTGAAAATCCTGGGATGAGGGAAATATTGCGGGACAAACCCGCTTTAGGACTGGGAACTGTTTGAAGACCAAACTGGGATATGATATTTCCCTTGCTCAACCCGGGATATTTAGACCGTGCAGAAATGACCACAGTCAAATGTGGTTCATTTGACAAATGTAATTGGGCTGACTGTCTTGATAGAATCGGGTAGCAAGTATTCCTCAGGCTAAAGGAACTTAAAAGCTTGCTATGTTACTGTATAAATGAAGCCAGGTTGTCTGTGAACAACCAGAATTAGATCTGGAATTGAATGTATACCCTACTAGTTCCCTAAGGCCATGTGAAAAGTACAAAGCAATGACTAACAGTCAAAATAGGTTTGATCATCAAATCATGATGTCGCTGGAAGATGTCATTGAGCCATCAAGGGAAAACTGGCTATGACCTTGTGGCCATCTAGATGCTGAGAAGTTAACCAGTCTGCCTAGCATGCATTACTAATACATTTTCCTTGAGAATGGAGAAAATATTGTGTAAAATCCTCTTTGACAAGATTTTGGGGTTCCATATTATTAGAAATTTTTGTGGAACAAAACTCATTAATGGTCGATTCCCCACTGAGGATTAGATGCGTGCTTGTCACGCCAAATATCCAGGTTTCCTGCAAAACTCCCCACTTCATCAGCGCCGAACACGCATTCATCCAATTTCTGGCGCTCCCCCCCTCAGCATGTGTTATTTTAGAACCTGCATGGAAGTAGACCTTTAAAAAAACACGTGGGCAATCTGGAGCGGTGGGGAAGTGGGGTGTGTGTGTGTTTGAATCCGGATTTGTTTTTCCCGCTGCTGGTAGTGATGTGGAGCCTCCCATCCAATGAGAACGCAGTGGGCTGTGTGCGATGCGCGTGCAGCCTTTTTTTAATTTCGCAGACTGGAGACCCACATGGATATGAAGCAACATGGGGCCGGTTTTGACTGATTGACTCAGTAGAAGGCAATATAAAACAGTGCTACACATCATATCCATGTGGATCTGACTACATGGAGGTGCATGGAAACAGGGCTTTGCTTTAATTGCCTGTTTCTTCTCTCCATGAAGAGTCTTCTGCGCATGCTTGCACAGACATTGATCCACAAGGTTAAAAATAAAAAAACCCAATTCCTGCCCCAACACAACACAGCAGCCAATCAGGAAAGCCCCTGAGCAGATCACACGTTCGATCCACCAACAGTCGGGAGTCCTGCGTTGCTGCTGTGTTGTTGGGAACAAGGATTATTTGGGGGCCACAAGCTGCGGTGGGGACCATCAAACTGTAATCAAGAGGTGCCGAATCTTTCCAAACCTGGATGTATCTAGAGTCATTTTTTCAGTGGGGAATTGACCAATGTTGGGTTCTGGGTTGTATTGCCAGATGTGCAAAAGAGATTTACAAAAAGATGTAAATAGAAGTTAAAAAATAAAAATGAAAACAATCCTGTAAAAAAAGTAAATTTGTGTTCTGAAGTACATTTTTGTTGCTTCTTTTAATGGAATACATATGTATAACAGTAGTAGAAACACACTGAAAAGGTTCTGAAATGATAGTACTTTCAGCAGGCAAAAGAGTTAATTTTGGATGGGTCTTTTTATTTTGTTTTGTCTTGCAAAAGAGCACATTTGTGTTCCTCTGCAGCATAAAAACACAAAAACAATACCCCTCTCAAACTATTGGGTGTTGGAAAAAAATCTTTCGTATTTGTTTAGCCCACAGGGTGATTTTTTTGGGAAGATTGTTGTTTTCCTGCTGTACAAGAGTACTGTTAGTCTGCTGAACTTCTCTGAAAAGATAAGAAAAAGCTGCTGCTTTAATTTAAAAAATATGTTTTTTAAAAAAACCTTCTGTAGCAGGGAATCATTATTGATGTCCCAAAATTCTCCTTTCTTAGAACCATGGAGTAACAATGGTGTGTGGGGAAGGAGTTCTGCTCTTCCTGAGGAAATGCCAAACATGTAAACGCTAGAAGATCTCTCCAAATGAGAAGAGAAGGGAGAAACTGAAACCTTTGTCCTCCACTTACTCCTTAACAACGTCCTCACAGTTGAAAACCATATTTGGAACCACGATGAACTGCAACAATGTCAAAGCCCATTGCCCTTTGATTATCCTGCAGTACCCCACAATCACATTGGACACCTGAATCTTTACTGCCACACTTGGGTCTTTTACAATGAAGAAACAGTCTGCAATTAGGCACTTAAAACTATGGAACACAGAAATTACTCTGTAACAACATGCCTTATAGGCTTGTATCTAAGGGATCTGCAATCACTTAACACCAAGAAGCACTAAAGTTAGCCTATACAGACTATCTGCATAACATCACAGTGCGATGGTTGGCAATAAAGGTTACAGCATAATTAGTGCCACTCAGTTTACCTCTTTCCTAAGCAGCAATATATACCATTCATTGCAATTTATAACTAAGGCAGAATGAACTTAACAATGCAAAAAAGGCCCAATTCTGTTCTTGTAACTAGAAACTATAATCAAGAGAAGATGCCTAGAAAACTGCTTTTTCCCTTTAATTCCAGTGTTTGTATCTTGAAAATCAGAACCAGTTTTGCTATACACTGCAGAAATCTGCATTGGTTCTTATTTTTTACACACACACAAATTTCTTGTTTATGTCTTTCTTTCACGGACTGGGATAAGGAAGGAAGACTAAGAGAAGACTAACAGCAGAAGAAAGAGGGATGTCGGAGAAGAGCGATGTTTATCCATACAGCACCTCCTTTCTTTCCACCTCTGCAATCTATCTCTTGATCCCTCCGTCTACAGACTGGGCACTTACTGAGGCCACATTAACGTAGTCATCATCAGAGAGTGTGTCCAGCATGTCGTACACAGATGTCTTCATCAGTTTCAATGTCAGGCCACTAACACTGCCACTCCTGCCGAGGAAAAAAAAATACAGCTGATGTTCATAGGCCACTTAACTATAAGATCTGTGGGAAAAATCAAGTCTTCCTACAATTATATCTCCTTCCTTTTGGGGGGAATTTTCCTTTGTTGTGGTGGTGAGCACCATGTTTGGTGGCATACAAACAAATCAGATTCCCTCATGCCTTTGAAATGTTGTAACTTTTCTACTGGGAGACAAAACTACCTGATGAATATTGACCTTTAGACTGATGAGGGAAATAAGTCACAGAGAGTAGCTGACTACAAAAAAACAGCAAAAACACAAGGAACAAGGTTTGCCAGGGGCACTTACACATCCACAATGATCACCATGTCCTTTGGAGATGAAGCCCCTTGAATGTACCTGCATGAAGCAAAGAGATGGATAAAGTGAGTTACAGGTACCGAACAGCCTTATTGATCCCACAGGACATAACGACATTGTTAGATCTCAGCAATATCAAACAGAGGGAAATAATAAATTATTTCATTTATTATACATTCACAATTAGCACGTACCATGTTTTTCTTCCTCAGTCATCAAAATACCATGAGACACTCTACTGAAAGAAGCAGTAGTTCTAGAACATGCCAGAAAAGACAAGGCTCAAGTGACCTTTCCCAGTACATTCCATTAATAGGCTTCTTCAGGAGAATCTGTTAGCTTTGCAGTATTGTTCCACAAGAGTACAAAATCAGTACACGTGTTGAACGAACACTGCAAGACTAACAGATATCCTGGAGAAGTCCACTGGTGAAATTCATGGAGAATTTGAACCGAGTAATAAAATATATTTTTACTTACTTGCCCCATTGACTTTGACCTTTTTAAAATCTTAGTGACTTATTTTCTCATTTTCCAGTGCACCATGGTCTTGATCGGAATTAGAACTGCACGTGCCAGAGAGGCACAGAACTCCAGAACACATCTTTATAACATGTTAATTGGACCTGAGTTCCTAAGAAAGCCATCAAATCGCATTGTTTTGTTATCTATCAAGCATTTTTTTAAAAAAACACTTTTTTGTTATTACATGGTCTGTTTAAAATAGACCTTATTCATAGAAATAAGATGTAATTTAGTGCTAGGTGAAACTAATTTGGCATTTTTGTCACTTTTTAAAAAAGTATTTTTCATTATCAATTAATAACTTTTGACAAAAATTATGTACTTCACTTTCTTTGATAATCATAATAATACTGATAACAAATATTGCTCTGAAATACATGTTTTCAGTTATATCTATATCCATTCTAAGTCAAATTCAATGCTACCTTTTGATTGTCAAATTTCAGGAAAAAACCTTTACCTATAACATACTTTTGTGAAATCAAACTTGTATATAAAATAAAACATCCATACATCAATGAAATTATAGATCTTATAACACCATCATAAAATAACTAGACTCTGTAGATATGACAAAATATAGGTTTTTTTTTAAAAAAATGACCAATGTTTGTACAGAAAAAGGAAACACAAGATTCTCTGACTACATACATACATAATTTATTTACGGTCATTGACCAGCAAGATCCAAAAGAATTAAAATCATAAAATTTACAGATATTACAAATATACAGATTAAAACAGTTAACAAAATACAGATAATAGACCTCAGGAACTCAGAACATCAGCTCAAGATAATGAGTGGAAGGTCAGTCTAATAGTAATTAGTAATAAGGATTAGCTGGCAGAGCCAGTAGTGCTCTGTCGGGCCTTCCTGATTTTACTTGATATCCAGGCAAACTTGGCAACAGAATACGTTAGATTTTTATTGGTATCTGATAACAGTATTTTAACCTTTTCTTTCTTAGCCAAAGGAATGTTTGTCTGGTCAAAGGACAGAAGCATCCAACGTATCTCATCATAGTATGAGCATTCAAATAATATGTGTTCCGAGTTTTCAACACCTCCTATTTGACAACTGCAAATTCTGCCCTCAGTTGGTACTTTGTTATAAATCCCGTTGGTATAATTAGACGAAAGGGCGTTGTAACGGAGTAGGCTGTAGGCTCTTCGATAGTTAACGTTAAACAAAGAAGTAAGATAAGGCATTATTGAAAGTTTATTCAGCATTATTTTGCTGAAGATTGGGTGTTTGAGTTTATTCAGGTCGTGGTTGCCTCTCTACATCTATGATTCTAAGTTTAACAAGATTCCTAGCTCTATCATAATTCATGCTTTTAATTAGTTGATGGGAGTTTCCATAATATGTTAGTTTCCGTGAAACTGCTCTTAAGCCACGGGGGAACAAATATGTCAGACAAGACAAGTCTTGGTAAGACCCCTCTGGCAATCGCATAGCCTGAGCCAATATATTATAGAGAGTGTCCATAGTTTTGCTTGTACTGAAATTAGGCCAGTCTCTATACGCAATGCAGCGTTCGAAATGTTGTTTGGGAGCTGTAGGATGGACCTCAAGAATTTTGACTGAGGACGCTCAAGATTGCAGAGGGAGCCGGTTATGGTGAGTGGTGTACCATATGATAGTTGTGCCAATGATTTGGCCTTAAATAATTTGATGGCAGCCGGAATATGATGCCCACCTCTGTTCCAGAAATAATTTCTAATAGCTCCAGAGCTTCTAGACGCATTTGCAACAGCATATTTGATATGAGCCATTCTAAGTCCTGATGACTGAAATACTACGCCCAGATATTTGTAGAGTGGAACCTGCTCCAATTTTTTCCCATTTAATTTCCATATATGGCGTTTAGGTCTAGTAGTGCAAACCATCACTTTGGTTTTTTCATAGTTAATTTCTAACTGGATTCTCTGACTAAATTTCAGTATAGTTTCATTTGGTTCTTTATTTTAATTAATAAATATCAAAAGGTTAGATGATATGTGATGATGTTCATAATGTACACAAGGCTGGGTAACTGATAATGAATTTCTTATGTTTGGAAGTTGTATTAATGCTTAGCCTTGGTATATATCACATGTTGCATAATTTTAGGCTGAAGATCGGGAAATTGTATGTTCCTGCATATAAAATTTCCTGCACTTAGAAGACTAGCATCTCAGTGTAAAAGGTAGACTAGAACCCCCTCTCCTGACATGCTGATTTTCTGTGTTTTCTCAGCCTTTGCAGACAGTGCCCAGAGGATTCATAGAAGTGTTGGAAGTATGTATGGACAGGGGTGCTCTTAACCAAAACACAACAGGGATAGACCCCAAGCTGCGGGGTCCCCAATACCCCAGGACCCCTCCCCACAACAGACTGGGCAGCAAGCCTGGCAGAAGCACCAGCTTATAGCTGCCCAATCTTCGGCTTGGGCAGTTGGCTTTTGGTGACAGCAGTGGCTTTTGACCAGAGGGCTACTGCTGCACCTTGCTTGGACCTCAGTAGCAGGAAGTAGACTCAATTGGGGGGGGGGCATGGAGGTGTGTGGCAATAATTCCAGGGTCTCATCATGGATTTTTGCCCAGGGCCCAGAATCACTAATTCCGTCTTTGTGTGTGGAGGAAAATACATTTTGCTTAAAGTGTGCTAGTCTGTGATCAAGTGCCTCCATAAACTGAGCATAAAGCATAGGGATAAATTATGCCAAGAATGAGGTATTTACAGCATTCTTATGCTAATGTAGACACCTTGAAAGGCCATAGCTTTATCACTGTAATTTGAAAATTTGAACTACCGGTAGTACTAAACATATTTCCAGAATATAATCAATTTGTGGCCTATTAGAGCATGGCATTCTGCAATACTGAAAGAAGTGGATATTGTTATAGGACATTTTCAAATAGTTGTGTACGCAGATATAGAATGTATCCCAAATAATCCACAATGGCCTATTGCTCAAATAAAGCAAGCAAGTGAGAAGACACCAGAGGGCACTGCCAAATTGTCTTGAAAGACAATGATGGGATGAAGAAAGACTCTGCAAACTGATAGTGACCTGCTGCTCAACATTGTGTCAGTTTAATGAGCTCTAAATGCTAAACTGTTCCATCATTACAATTTTTTAAAAAGGAGCTATGATTATGCTGACACAGGAATATATATTAAGATTCTATTTACCTCCAACCCCACCCCCCCCATGGTTTCAAAGGCCAAACTTGATTAGGTTATTTTTAGCTATTTGGAGCGGAGGCATATTTCCCTCCACAAACAATGACAACAGCTTTTTAAAATTCACCTCTATTATTTTGCAAACAGCAAGTGTAACATCTAGCTAGGTCTTTATCGTTTGAGTTATGTCACATGAAAAAATGGAGATGAGCATATAAGGTCCTTGCTGTGACATATATGACAGAAAAAAACAGGAGGAACAGGATACGTGGTTCTTATCATGCCATGTTGATTATCGATCCATCTACCCATCTATCCACATATGCACAAATGTAGTTAACACAAAGAAGCCAGATATTCGCTTTAGATTTATAAGCTCAGTATTATTTAGATTTATAAGCTCAGTACGTGTTGAATTTAACAGAGAAAATGGTTGAATCCCCACTGGCGTCTTACCCAGGTTTCAGAACACAAACTAACCAGGTTTGAGGGACGACCTCCCCATTGCTTGCATGGCAGATTCTGTTTCTGGCCCTCATTCTCCCCGTTAATCCGTGTTCCAGCAGGACCTGGTTGCAAGTGGCATAGACCCTATTAACATGGTTCAGAGCTGATCCGAGGGAAGGGATGAGGGTTGAAACCCTGACTTGTTTCCCGCCCTGGAGTGTGACGTGGAATTCGGGCAACCAATCAGCGCTGCAATGTGCGCGCAGCCTTTCTTTGGTTTCGTTTCTGCTTTTGCGATTGGCCAGTAGAAGGGGACACAAATGTTAAACAGTCAAATGTGTAACTTTGAATCATTAATGGTTTACACAGGTAATGATTAACTGTTTGCACAGTTAAACGTTAAACTTTTACATGTTGGTTTTTTTGTTCGCGCCCCTACAATGTAAGGTCCCGCCCCATCAAGGCACTCCAGCCAATCAGGGGAGACCAGCAAAGCAAGCTCGCCTGGTAGTGGAGATTGCTAAGAGTTCTGCAACCGGGTGTGTCTGCTGTGTGCTCACTGCGGTGGGGAGGGAGAAACTCCGATGAAGAGGACATGGTTTCACAACGAACAGGTTTGGATCTGCATGCAAATTTCAAGAGGGGATTCAGCCAATAACAACAGCAGAATTACTGGTGGTGGAACAATTTGAAATGTTCACTCCATCCTTGCCGAATCTCTCCAGGATCCTCTATGATCTCAAGATCCTGAGCAATTTGATAGCTCTCCCATTTTCCTTAACTAATGCTTAGCTGCACTTGACATCCTATCCGTTTGGCAGCATTTTCAGATCTCAGCAAGCTTGTTTTGAATGATTTCTTTTCTTGTTGTTAATATATAATCACTTTCCCGTACATACCCTGGGGAGTCTCTTGAGTATTTCAAGGTCCCTGTCTTGCTTGCTGATGGTTTCATTTTGGAATATGTTTGAGTATTTAAGGATTGAAATATGTTGACTAACATTCACAACTACAAAGTAGTGAAAGGGGAGTTGTATACACAAGAAGGATTGACATATAGCTGGCTATTAAAAGTGAATATCCTTTTTGTGTGAAAGCGACTTCAGAATTGCACAGTTGACTCGGGAGCCATAGTCACTCATGGGAATCTGGAACAGGACCTTGAAAAGCAGGTGTTTCCAGTGTTTACAACTGATTTGGGAAGTATGAATGCATATTTGTGCATGAGATCTATTCATCGTGGGCATTTGATGACAAATGCTAGGAAAAAGATACAATACAACTTAATCGCCAAATTGATTAATTTATGTATTTATTTAAATATTTATATCCATCTTCCTTTATGGCTCAAGTTGTGGCAACTTGAGTACAAGGAAATAAGGCAGGATAGAAATGTTTCAAATGTCAGAAAAATAAATGGGTCTGAAGCTGGAAACTAGCCTAACTCCCCAAAGGACATTTGTTCTGTCTTGCCTTGCACATGCAATTAAGGAACTGCGCACAACACTTCCAAGGCTTTCTTGAGATCAGAATGTTGTTACCTCTCAAGTATAATTCTTGACCAGGAAGACCCTGCTCACTAACCACCTATCTTTGTTCTTCAGTCAATTGCTGAAGACTGATCCTGCTGAGAGAAACAGTGTAGTCAGAGACTTTAGTCTGTTTAGGGCCACCAAGAAAGGGGACTAAAGGGACAGAACTTCAAGGACTCTTCTCACCTTCAGAGCCAGACAAATTGTGTAGTTTTTAACATCATGTTTAAGTTTAATAATGGGTTTCGGGGGGCGGGGACATTTGTCTGGGTAGTTTTGGTGGCTTTTGGTTATTCTACTGTAAAAAAAGATGAGTCCTATTTACATTTTCTGTCTCTAGTAAACCACATTAGTGACCACCAAAGCTTTGGGAACCCTGTGGGGAAAATGATTGGGACTGGCTAGAAATGAATCGGTATAATGTCAAAAATCCTTCCACATGAAGTTTTGTGGTATTTCAAAATATATGTTTGGAATAAGCCTTTGCCTTTTGCTTGACTGGTAACTGATCACAATTCTTGAGGTCAGAATTCAGGCTTTGCTTTTGTGCAGGATTTCCACCTCAGCACCATCCTTTCAATTATACCCAGGCTTCATCAAAGGATCTTAGGAAAATGATCATGGAGTTTGGTTATATTTAAAATAATTATCCGATGTTGAGTAGATTAGAATTGCCAACCTCCAAGTGGCACCTGAAGATCTCCTAGAATTACAACTGTTCTTTAGGCTAAAGAGATCAGCAGTCTTGGAGAAAACGGTTACTTTGCAGGGTGAACTCTATGGCATATACCCAGCTACGGTTCTTCTCATCTTCATACCCCATGATCCAAAGGCTCTTCCACCCCAAAATCTCTGTTTCCCAGCCCAGAGCTGGTAGACTGAGAGACAGTAACTGGCCCAAGGCCACACATTCCCTTCTTCCCTTCTTCCCTTCCCTGTGTGTATCCAGCAGTTCCACAATGGCACAACGCATAGCTCATCTGGCCCACGAGGGTTACTAGGGCCCCTGGACTTAGGTTTCCTGATCTTCTGGCAGTCCAGCCTAAGAATTCCATAAAGGTGGATGGACTGTGAAGATTAACAGGTACCAGATAAATGGAGAATCACTTTTACAAGGGCATCAGTATGGAGCTTTTATGCCCACTGCTAATAGTGTGGCTTGATTTTCTCGGCAGACCATCCCCCTGCTGAGGCTCCTTTAAAGGGCTGCTCCAGTTTCCACACACGTTGTAGCCTGTCTGATATGTTTTCTGGTGCTGAATCCTGTAACAGCTTCTCCAGCTTAATACCTCCTTCAGGGTAAGGGGAGAGTTTGAGCAAATTCAAGTGGAGTGGGGTGACAATCAGGAATGCTGGCTCTAGGGGATACATTTTTCCTTTTGATGTTCACAAATAAGCGACAGCCAAAGAATGGATTTTTAGCTTTTTCATACTCTCTGGTTCGCTCTTACACTCAGCTCATCCCTCTTTTTATGGCTTCCTCATTTTTGTGTGACAGAAGACACCCTCTGGAAAGTTGTTCATGAACCGCGAAGCATACAACAGTTCTGCCTGCTTGCCAAGGCAAGTTACCCCCTCCCCACATTAGAATACTCCCCATGAGAGAGCAAAAATGATCTAAGTATTATAAAAATCCAGCTAGAGTTGCAGACATACAGCACATATAGATGCACTTCCCACAGAAACCAATTTGTGTACCTAGAAACACAAAAAACACTCACACCTTCTGAGCCGCAATAATGCACATATATTTATTCTGGTGTAATAGTTAAGAGCAGTGAACTCTAATGTAAAGAACTGGGTTTGATTCCCTGCTCCTACACATGGTGCCTGCTGGGTTAGTCACAGTTCTCTCAGACCTCTCTCAGCACTACTTACCTCACAAGGTATCTGTTGTGGGGAGAAGAAGTAACTTAGGGTGAGAAAGGGGGACTGGCTCAAGTCTGGATGGGGCCAGAAGGCTGATCCAAGGGGTCCTTGGCTTGTAGCCTGCAACTTTGTACCTGCACAACCATCACCAGCTTGGGACATCCTTGATGGTTCTTCACCTGTTCGAAGTCTATAATTCCCCCCTCCCAATTCTATTTTTATGCTTATTTCATTTTGTAAGCTGCTTTGAGTCATGTATATGTGAGAAAAACAAAATGCAAATATTCTTAATAAACAATGAACTCATTTGCAAATATGTTTTGCTAAGCATGAGTTAAGTTTGAGTTTTCTAGTTCCAGAATTTTCAGTACAGATATTCCCAATAACTTCTTAGCTGCTTTCCAATTGTTATGCACCGGACAAACCAGAACTGGAGTTGTTGATAACTGTAAAGCCTCTCTAGGCATCATTTTATGAATTTACTAAACCAAGAACGTAAGGCACAACATATAAATATATGATAGTGAGACTATTTTCAGTTGATCCTTCATTTAGCTATATGAAGTCATAAAAGCTGGCCAAGATTTGCCTGGTCCTTACAATTTAGCCAGTGATAAACTAAAGATTTATAATCCAGTCCTGGCCCAATTCTCATATAGATGGTAGTAGAGAAAGTATTTGGAGGGGGGAAATTGATTTTTAGAAGAGCAAACACTGTCATTCATGCATACAGGGTGGGTGCAAAGGAGAGGGAGTAATCTTTCAGAGAAGGTCGTACACCTTTGCCTCTGTCTGCAGTTCTACCTGTAACCATGTGTTATTACTCCCTGGGAAGTGGTGAGATTTAATCTGAACACTGATCAACTACTTATCAAATACAAATGCCAAAGTGGAGACAAGGAAGGCTCCACTTAGCTCTGTTAAAATTTCATTATGATGTTAAATTATAAGTTAGGCTCCAGACATCACTGGTGATGTTTCCTCCTGTGTCTACACAGAACCTGATCCCTCATTCAAAGAAGCTAGAGGGAGATTTAATGAGGCTGGCTGGCTCAAACAGGATCAGTCCCAGCATGAATTAATTAGTGCTTAATTACTGTCAATTACTCAGCATTACTGGGAATTGCTTGTAAATGGACAGCCTTTGATTGCTAATCCCAATTACTAATGTTATCTAATTGGGAGTGATTATATTTTCTTTGGGGTATGATGCTGAGCTTTGTGGCTCATGTGCAGCAAGAAAACACATTGCTTTCTCGTCTAGCATACTGGCATGACTTGCAGCTGTAAACTTCCACCAAGTTCTGCACAGCTGCAGACCTAGTAAGAGTTTCGCTGAAATCACAAGGCTGATTCCAGTGAACTCTCACATAGCTTTTACTCTAGCCAAAACGGAAATGATGCCCCTTCCTCTCACCTCCACAGACATAGGAGCCAAAGTCTCCATTCAAACGCATCTGTGTAGACTAATGTGTGTGTCTCTGTGTTAAGTGCCATCAAGTAATGCCTCACTCATGGCGACTTTTGCATCAACATCAACCTATTGACGAATATTGATGAATCAAAACATCCTATCATTAACAGCCTTGCTGAGGACTTGCAAACTGAGGGCTGTGGTTTCCTTTACAGAGTTGTTCCATCTTCCTTTATAAAGTTAATCCATCTAATGTTGGGTCTTCCTCTTTTCCAGAGGTGTAGCTAGGAAAAATGGAGCCCGGTGCAAATTCTGAGTTTTGCGCCCCTCCCCCCCCCATGGGCAGCCGCTGTGATGCTGGAATCCTCCCCCAAACAGCATCACTTTCAATGGTGTTTAAACTAGGGAGCCCAGATTCTCCTTTTAAATCCACCTTAAAGGGAGAATCTGGGGTCACCAGTTAAGACAACATTAAAAGTGATGCTGTTTTGGGGTGGATTCCAGCATCACAGCGGCTGCCCATGGGGCCCCCCCGTAAACTGGAGAATCTGGGGAAATTTGGGGGGTGCTTGCTGTCAGGGTGCAATTGTTAAGCTAGCAGCACCAAATTTTCTGGGTATCTCTAGGAGACTCTCCTGATGATACCACCCAGATTTGGTGAAGTTTGGTTCAGGGGGTCGACCCTCAAAGGTGTAGCCCCCATCTCCTATTAGCTCCCATTGGAAACAATGGGAGATGGGGGACTCCCTTTGGGAGTCCATAACTTTGGACCCCCTGAACCAAACCTCACTTAATTTGGGTGGGATCATCAGGAGAGTCTTCCAAAAAATCTCTGAAATTTTGGTGCTTTTCCTATTGTCTCCAACCGTCCCTAGCATTATTGTCTTTTCCAGTGACTCTTGCCTTTTCACAATGTGACCAAAGTTTAGGTTTCATTAATGTATAGAATGGAAAAAGACACTCACAAATGAAAGCTCTTCAGATAATTCTCCCTAAGAAAGAGTGGTTGAATTTACCTTGGCCATCATTGTTACCTGGGGATGGGGCAGGGAGAGGGGCAGGCTCAGTGCAGGCATCTAGCCCAGCTGCTGACACAAGTGAATGAGGTGGGGCCGCAGCCTTATATGGGCAGGCTGGGCCATCCCACACCTCTTCTTGCCCAAGCGCCAACAGCCTCTCTCTCTCTCTCTCTCTCTCTCTCTCTCTCTCTCTCTCTCTCTCTCTCGTGTCACCTGGCAGCTGTTTATCAGGCCACGTGGAGCAGCGGAAAATGGCCTTTTAGCTTAGTGCCTCTAGGCAATGGAAGAATGCCTGAATTGAGCAGTAAACATGCAGCAGCGAGTGACTGGGAATTGGTGGATTGCACCTGGCGAATTGCAGTGCAACCTTGAGTAGCACGTGAGGGAGGACAACAAGGGGCCTGCTTCAGTAGCCCAGTGGTAACAGGGATCCCCCTTTTCTTTTTAGAGCTTGGGCAGGAGATGCCAAGGAAAAGAGAAAAGAAGCTCCAGCGGGGGGAAGGAGCACCAATGTCAAGAGGGAACAGTAGGGGCAGTAGGGGCAATCCAGGCAAGTGCCCCCCCAGGCTGCAGGCAGCACGAGGTGCCTTAAGAGCAGGGGCAAGCAGTGGCACCAAGGGTGGAAGAAGTGCAACTGATCCAGTGAGGGCTCTGCCACATGCAGTCTTGGGCCCCCTCTTCCATCTAGTGGGGATGGGAGAGCCCGCCCAACTTGAAGCAGGACCAAGACCGCGGCACCAAGGGGCGCTCTGCATAGGCCCCCATGCCGCAAGCCCCTGGCAAGAAGAAGACAGCCTCCCGGGTCAGGGGGGAGGGGCAACAGCCAAGGTTTCCAGGGCCTCCACGCCTCAGCAGCACTTGTGCAAGCAGCCACCGGTCAGATATCTTGGGGTATGGGATCAGTTGGCTACCATTAACCAGTTCCAAGATGCTTGGGCCCCAGGCATACAGCCTATAAGGACTTGGGGTCACCCATGTCCCTGGGTGCATATCACCGAGCCCTGCCCCCGGACTCCGTGCAGGCCAACTTTTGCCCTCCCCAGGTTCTGTTGGCCTGCATGGAGGCCAAGGGTGGGGTTTGGTTCCCCTGAGCCATGCCCCCAGGCACAAGTGGTGTGGAGAGGCACAGGGGCACCCAGAGAAGGTGCCATTTCCCCCTGATATGCCTCTGTCCTGTCCCATTCCAGTTGGGTCCTTCCTGCCTCTGTGGCCCTGGCCAAACCCTCACTGGCCCATCCTGGATGCCAGCTATGCACAACAAGTTTATGTTCTGCCCATACTGCTTTTCCACCTAGTTGCTCTGTCATCACCTCAAACTATTTAGGAAGTTATTAGTGCATGCTGGGCTGCAACCTGCTTTTGGTACCCTCTTTTCATATACTCTGTCATTTACCTACTCTGAACAGAAACATACAGTCTCGTTATGTAAATACAAAAGTTTTTTAATCCATTACATCTGTGCAGTTGACAGAACAACAGGAAGAAGTTATACAACTGAAACTGTGAGCTGGTCAGGAGAAATGAAATGCTCATGTTTAATGGGGTTGGTTCAATTAGATTACAGTGAATCAAGAACTGATCTAATGGAAATAATCTTAATTCAGACAAAAAGTGGTTTAGTTTTACATAATTCTCTGAAGTAAATAATAGAGAAAGATCCGTTTTCTCCTGAAGCACAGTATCTATATAGCAGAAAAATTCAGTTTATCCTTGTTCTGTTCAAAATTCAAGTTGTTTTTATCTTCCCCAGAAGTACAAGAAAAGCTAATTCCTCATAAATCAATGCTTCATGAAGTCATAGTTACTACAACATCACTAGCAATGGAATGCCCTTCAGCCTTTCAGAAAGCTGGGGAACTGGCCCACTGGACCTGCGTTGGAAGGATAATGCATAGCATCAGTTTATACTTTGGATTATCATCATGTGAGCCAGATTGTGCTTTATTGTCTTGGAAGCAGAGCAGGGATAGAATTCAGAGGACACAAATGTTTCTTTACTACTACTTTCTTTACTACTACTTATTATTGAATTGCTATTTTATTGTTGTCCAGTCATTCCATATTTCTATTCATCAGCTATCATTTATATTTACTTATTGTCATCAAGTTGCTTCAAGTTGGTGACCCCAAAGGGTTTTCAAGTGAAGAAACATTCAGAAGTGGTTTGCTAATGCCTTCTTCTGCTTATCCACTGTGGAATTCCTTGGTGGGATCCCATCCAAATGCTGGCCAGGGCTGACCCTGCTTAGCTTCCAAGATCTGATAAGATTAAGCTAGTCTGGGCTAACTAGGTGAAGGCTCCATTTAGATTATATGTTGGCATATGATTTAGAAAAGGGTTGGTACTTAACACACTGTCAGGCCTACTTTCTGTGGGTTATACTCTGTGTGAATTTTTCTGTTTGTTAGCTGGCAGCCTGCCAGGTGCACTATCTGCTGGTGCTGGCCTCTGAAGGCCACATTCTCAAAACTAAGGCCCCTTCCGCACACGCAAAATACTGCGTTTTCAAACCACTTTCACAACTGTTTGCAAGTGGATTTTGCTATTCTGCACAGCTTTAAAGAGCACTGAAAGCAGTTTGAAAGTGCATTATTCTGCATGTGCGGAATGAGCCTAAGTCTTGCTCACTGCCTGGGTGGGAGGAGGAAGGGGAAAGAATGCTTATATGATTACCTGCCTTGAAACTGTTCTGGACCTGACTTATGTCTGCAATAAAGAAACCTTTGTGAAAATACAAGTGTCTTCATTGTCTTGACATACACCTAGCACAGTACACATTTGACCAATATTACATTCTCTGTGTAACATCTATGGATGTAAAGGAATACTGCACAGAAAGTACAAACCCAGAACGTCTCTAGTTTGTGTACTAATTGTAATTGATGGCACATCATCTTAATTTTATTAATGCATGTATTAAAATACTTAAAGTACATCTTTTTCCCACATCAAAGAGAAAATATGTGGAAAAGATTATTTCCAACAGGTTGTGCATTAAATCTAGTACATTTAATGACATAGTTATGCAGACTGCTGAAATCAATTGAATTGTAGATGTGTTGGCTGAAACTTTGGCATAATTTTGTACAAAGAACCATAATCTCTATTGAAACAGATAGTACCACAACACCAAAAAACCATTGAGAATTGTGTTGTAGTATTTTCTGTTTTGGAAAGCCCATTGTTATATGCACTGTACTACACTGGATGATACTATGTGGTCTCTATTTTAAGCATAATATTCTATTGCCACCCAAGGTGGGTCATTGGGAACTGTTGCACAAGACGTTGAGTGTATATGTCATTGGGTGTATGAGCAAACAAGGATGGGAATGGAAGATGTTGCTCAAGATCATGTGCAATCCCATTCTTTTTTTCTTCTTTTCTAACAAGCTTTTAAGACAATTGGAAACAGAAGAAGCTAAGGAGAAAGTAGGGGAAAGGAAGACAGAGTAGGGCAGGTAATATACAGTAAGAACTGAAATGTGAGTTCTGTGCTACTAGATGTGGTTAAAGATGAACTTCAGATCTGAAACAATAGAAGACTATTGGCTATAACTATTGTTGCACTTGGGGACTGATGTTATAATACTGATGGAGACAGAATCCTGGATGCTTTAGAACACTGCATAAATATGTGCTTTACTAATGTGCAAGCTGAAAAATTCTGTTTTCCCCAGGAAAGATCTCTCCTCCAGTCAGGGAGTTCAGCTTTATTATCCACCTAACTTCATGTGCCTCAGTGAGAGCCTTAATTTCATCGTGAAATGCAAAGCCTGTCAGTTTCTCATCTCCTTTACCCCTAATAGCCTGCAATTGAGGAAAGTTAATAATTAATGTGGAGCAATCGCTAACAATTAACCGGAGTGGTGCAGGGTCATTAATTTTCTGACAAAGAAAGTAGGATCACTCCAAGTGCTCACTGCCACTACTCAGTTCTATTTGTCAAGAAGGTGACATACAACAGCTAAAGGCACAATTGCCTGTTTGGTCTTCTAATACTTGAGGAGGTCAGACACTCTCCACATGCAAGATCCAACCCAGAGGAAACTCACAAAAATTTGCCCAAAATTTTTGCCAGTTTTCAGTTCACCACAAGCTCAATTATGGTCTTATTTTGACTGCAATTAGTTGGTTGTTATTTCGCATTCATCGTTTTAATTTTATTTATTGGCCTGTTATCCTACCACTCCACAGAGCAATGCCTTAAGTCTTACTCCAGCCCAAGGAGTCTTTGTCTAATGGGTGAATCTCTTAAGTTGGAGGAAGGCTCTGAAGGCTGGAAGAGCTTTCTCTAACCTAATGTTGGCTACATGCCATAGTTTTCATTGAAGATGTGTCACTTCATTACATTGCAAACATGTATTTTGTAAGCTGCCTTGTTTACTTAACACAGTAGAATGGAGTATAAATATTCTAATTAAGTAAAGAAAACAATAACTCATACTCCGTTCACCCTCTCATTTCACCCTCTCATACATTACTCACACAATAACTGGATCCATATATCTCATTCACAAAATCAGCCTATATTGCTGATTATTGTTGTGAAACTACTGCTGCCTAAGGACCAAATTAAACATGATGGGGCAGTTCCACATGTTTAAATGCAGAGCTGCCAAAATCAGAGAGGAGCTTTGTGTTCCAGTTTAAGAGGAGGCATTCAAGTCAGGAGTGCTGAACCCTTCCTTTCATGCATCCACCTCACTGCAGCCGTTCTCAGCAGAGGAGCTCTGATGCCACAACTTGGTTTGGATGAGAGGGGCTTTGGGGAGAACAGTGGTAGATGAATAGCCATCCTCCTTTATCTGCCTCTTTCTGTATAAGCCCTCTTAGCAAGTTTCAGTGATCATATGTACAACTCAGCTTTTGAAAGCAAGAACCAACGTGTTCACTTTACAAATGAAACCAGGGACCAGTACCTGGATAAATACGGCATTTAAATCACATGTTGAGCTGTGTATGTGTTGAGTCAGGTGTGAATTGCACACAGACTGTATGCATATTCATTGTAACCGGGTTTAAACCGGGTTTATACCGGTTTAAACAAACAGAACTGTTGCAATTATATCTAGTTTGAACTTCACTTTGCTGCTCACCTTCCCACAAATATCTCATATTGCTTAAATCCATCTAGCCCCAAAAGACACAATGATCAACTATTTCTGGAAATCTGACGTTAGTTTTAGCACTTAAGGCTTGGCTATTTGGGAAGTCCCTCCTTAATTTTCCATACAGCTTGGACAATAAAACTAAAAACCAATTACATTCCAGCATTATAGCCAGAGGACCCAATCATCCTTCTCCTCAAATATTCCTTCAATCAATAAAGAAACATCTCCCCACAGGGAATCGGCCTCTTAGAAGTTTGTTTTGAGGCAGACTAGGAATATGAAGTTATTTAGATTATCCTTGTGATTGCTCAGGATATCTGGCTTGTGGTAGAATAGAAGTCTTCAAAAACAAGATGCCATCTTTGTCGAGGTTCTTTAACAAAATCCATCTGAACCTACCTAGTCCACAGATAGCTGTGGTTTATGTCTTTCAGTTAGAATAACACATAAAATGAAACGGACCACAGAGAAAAGTAAACTTGGAAGATATTTATTTATGGCTCTCAGGCAGCAGCTTTTCAAGATGTTTTTCTGAAGTGTGTTCTTAAAAGGGAAAAAAGGTTAAAAAGAGGAACTTTCAGTGCTTCAAGAAATGGATGTGTGTTGTTTCATCCTTAAAGGTATACCAAAAGCAAGATTTGTATGGCAGCCTAAAGGTCTCTCAAAGTGATTTTGTCTTTAAGGAGGTATACATACACAGCATAAAGAACCCACATGTTCTCACACAAAACACCCCCACCCCCTAACAAAACCTAGAAATAGTGAGAACAAAGACTACTCTGTTTAATGTCTATTTGATGTGATCTGCTTCAATATTTTGGCTGGAAACTGTGGCATTTACATTCAGGGGTGTATCTACAGAAAATGGCACCCGGGACAAGCTCTCAAACTGGGTGCCCCCAACCATTTGCGATCTGGATGTTATGTCCCTATTGATACACCCCAGGATTGAAGCAGCCTTTTTTGTTGCTGCAACGTGCTAACTACTCATCAGTGGCATAGCACTGGCGGGGGGTGGGGGTGGGGTGCAATGCTCTGGGCGAAGCTGTGGTGGAGGCATGGCCAGGCCACAGAGGGGGCATGGTGGGGGCATTCCCGGGTGGGGGTGATCAGTGCTGTGGCCCTGGCTGCAGTTTCTTTTCGCTCCGCCCCTGCTGCTCATGTTTAATTTACTGTCCACCAGTACCCCAACATCCTGTTCTCACACTTAGTAGTTTATCCTCCATCCAAAGAGAAAGAGAAATTTCCCCAAGTAAATTTCTTCATAGAAGCATTTCACCTTCTAACTGGCATGTATGCACACCAGAGCTAGTATGGGTACTAATATTTTAATTAAGATCAGAAAAGAAAGGGTAGATTCTACCTAGACTTCCTCTTGGTAGATTCCACACAGCATATGTATAACAGGTTGCAGTCCTTTTAAAGGAACCCATTTCCCTTTTCCCATGTGTGCCTTCCACCTGTTGAGGCAGCAACTGGAGCCCATGGAAACAATCTGGATTGCTTTCGCGCCGTCACATGGAGACACTTCTCTTTTAAAAAATTTCTTGCAACACATGCACAGCTGTGCAGGCATACAGAAATGAACCCCTGCAGCCATGTCAATTGTCCCACAATCTGATTGGCTGCACCTGTGTAGTTGCATCTGTGCAACACACAAAAGAAAAGAAAAAGGGACCTCCCTGCCACAGCCGGGTGATAGTAAACGTGTTGCTGCAGATCAGTCACACTCGCTGCCACTGGGAGAAAACGTGCTTAGGGGACTTTGTACACTGTTGGGTGCCTAGAGAACCTGCCCACAACGTGCTGGGCAACCTGCACAGAATAGCAGGTGGGTAGATTCTCCCTGACAGTGGACAGTGTGGAACCTAAAGTGAACAGGTGGAAGGGAGGGAAATAAAGCATCTACTGCCAGTTGTATTTGCTCAGGAGCACCTCCAACCTGAGACTGTGCAAAAGGATAGCTGGTTTAGCGATTTTTGAGAATCCTAGGTTGAGGGGGAATAAAACAGGCCACACTTGATTTGGGAATGGGACCTGTGCGAAATCCCCCCCCCCCCAAACGGTTTATCAAACATCCTAAACCCGTTATATTTGGCCTGTGTGGAATCCACCCCTATCAGTTTCATGGTGAATGATGGCAGAGGACAGGAGATGTACAGAGGTGGGGTTATCAGGCATGTCACCACCATGCCTCAGGTGTGGTTGGCTCACACTTGATAGGATATGTTGCTAGATCAGGTCTGTTCTTGAGAGAGAGAAGAAGGAGAGACACTGGAAAGCATTTAAACAAAAAAAAAGTGGGGAAGTCGGCTGCGAAGCTGAGGCTACAGGGTAAGCACTACATGCATAAAGGGCCATAAGATGGCAGCTCCCATAAGCCCGCCAGCAAGTGAAAATTAGCCAGTTTGTCTCTCTCTTATACAAACACATTCATTTGCTGTCCATTTGTGAGAGTAATTGGTAACAGGGCTTAAATTAAAGGAAGTTAAATGATTGTGAAAATCCACCTCATTGTCACTTTAGAGGAAGATTTAAAGATGTGAACACATTTTCCTCCAAAGCGATCTGTAGGAGGGCAAGAGTACGCCCCTTCATCTCTGCTGGGGGCTGTGCTTTCAACTCTGCTGCCCTGCCATTGTGCTAATGCACATGTGGAATGGAAAACATCAGACCCACATAGCACAGCAGAGAGCTCCTTATCCATCCTGCAGGCAGCCCTGTGGCAACTGCACTTTGTCTGTCTCCAGAGAACTGGGGACCCGAGTTTAAAGGACAGACTTAAAACAAGCTGTTGCTCTTTATGCAAATAGTGGCTATTGAGAGAAAAAGAGGAGCCCGCATCTTCTCTGACTCGGATATTTTTTCCCCCTCTGTTGCCCAGACAGGGTTTCCTGCTCAAGATGTCTCCTGCTGTATTAGCTCAGCTAGTAAATACCTGTTTGAACAACCAATGCAGCCTGTTGGGTGAGAGAAGATGCAAGTAGCAAAAGGAATGTCTTTCACCCCATGAGGAAAAAGAATGGAAAGAGCTCTCTTGGTCACAGGCAGAATCAATGTGGAAGGAAGGATGTTTACCTACAATTGAAAAGCAGCACGCAGAAAAGCAAAGGCACTATAATAATTTCTATTATTCTCCCACTAGGCACACACACTGCAGGAAGCTAGATCGGTTTTGCTGATTTACAAGAGCCCCAAATAAATGGAGGAAAATTAAATCCTAAGCACCCTGCACTTGCAGAGGCATAATTAGTAATGTCAAGCTAGTGCCTTTTACCTGGGCTAATCGTAACTGATTCAATCATGCTTAACTTGGTGTGTGGCTAAATTGATGCTTGCAGCTTTCACTTAAATGAAGTCTGTCGTCGCGTGCCGCATTTATTTCTCTGTCCTCCTGGCTCTGTTCCTTGAGAGTAATTTATTTTTTTGCTTTTTTCTCCGTTTCCCGAAGTAGAGAGTCCTACCCAAAGCCATCTGCAAATAAGGACTAAATTTACAATTGCCATTTCAGTAGGGAGGGTGGAGGAACCCTGCCCCATTTATCTGTATCTAAGGTTATAATCTATCTATCTAATCCCCTCTCTCATCCAAATACACAAAGGGAGGGAGGGAGAGAAGCAGCTGAGAGCCGCAGCTTGGATGCCCCTGCCTGTGTTATTGTATCCATTTTCCAATGGCAACGATGTGTGAAATGAAAATTGGACAGAGCTGGCTGCTCACAGACCTGGAATTTCATACAGGCTAGTCGAGGGAAGGAGGGAGCTGAGACACAGAGAAGATGTTACAGATGGGAGGGAAAGAGAGAGTCTGTTGAGTGGCTGCATGCACACATGGCCTGGGCAAATCCCGCTCCAGTTTAATAGACCCTTCTAGTGGTGCTGGGAGCACGGTGCTCATTTACATTTCATTACCCAGAAAGTGCTGCTACTTTGTGGTAGTTGAGATAATTTACAGAAGCACAAAGACTGAATATACACTTCAAGGCACTCAGGAGTTTGCCTCCATGCCTGGTGTTGTGCATCTCCTTCTGCAAACATTTATCTATCACACTGTCCTGCCTGCAACATTACAGATATTTTACCAAGTACATATAAGATAGTGTTGCCACAACACCCCCCCCCCCGCTCCCCGGAAGAGCTTGGAGACCTCTCAGAATCACAACTGATTTCTAGACTACAGAGATCAGTTTCCCTGGAGAGAAAGGGTGCTTTGGAGGGTGAACACTGATAGCATTATACCCTGCTGAGGACCCTTCCCTCCCCATATCCTGCCCCTTCCTGCCTCTATCCCCAAATCTCCAGGAATTTTCCAGCCTGGAGTTGGTAGCTGCAGTATAGAAGGAGCCATTCCTATAGATGGTGAATTCTTTTTTACCCATGACTAGCTAACAGCTGCTTTTATTCATTCTTACACAAGTGCTTCACCTCACCAACAAACAATGGCTTTTTCCAGACAGACAAAATATCCCCTTGGAAAACCAGGATCATACATACTGGGATGTTTCTATCCCGGTTCATGCCGGGAGAAAGAACTCCATGTTATTATGCATGGCCCTGGTTTAATTTCATTTTCCTTGCCAACCTTGCCATGCATGTGCAAACTGTCCCGTTTTTCCTGCTGTTCCGATTGGCTGCAGCCAGCAAGGAGTGAAAAATAAACCAGTCCGTCTCCTGTGGTGTTTGCATGGGAGTGGGAGCGGCACTTCCCCCCCCCCAAAAGAACCCCCAATTTTATCACTTTTTAAAAGGTGCAAGATGAGGGAAATCTCGGGGCCGTGCCCGAGTTAGACCCAGAAGCCATGCAGAAGTCATGGTCAAACCGGGATGTTTCACCTCCTTATCCCAGGATATTTTGGCCATGGGGAAATGCCAATGAGGGATACATGTAGGACTAGGGGAAAGAGTGCATTTGTGACAATAATTTAGTAGATACTAGTTGTTCTTCCCCCACTTTCAATGAAACCTGATGAGTAAAGAAGACATAAAAAGGGAAGCCCAGCCTGCAAGGAACTTCTCTTTTGCCAGTTCCTGATCCTATTCACAAATACCCTTTCAGAGTGCTTCCAGCCCCATAATTCCTTATGATAACGCATTCTGATAAGTGAATAGCTTTTGGGATTTCTTTTAAAACTGTGTGTGTGTTTTGGACGAGGGGAGTGACAGTCTCATAAGAAAAGCATGATAGCAAAATTGTAGTGGGTGCCCAACATTCAGAAACCCAAAGATATGCCATCTACTTTTCTTTCGGAAAGCAGAGCACAAACAAGATCAATTGAGCTTTGGCCAGTTCTGAGAGACAATAAATTCATGATTATTTTCTTTGACATACTGATTTAGGGCCCATTTCTTTGTACAAAAAAAGTATAGTTCTTACTCATTTATTGGGAGAATCCAAATGTATTTCTCCAGATGGCATTGCTGTTAGAAAAATGAATTTTTCTAGCATCTAGATAACATCATAGCGTTTCTGGATACAAGCATCCTATCACTCCAAACTACTGCTAATGTCAATGCAAATGATCCTTTCAACCAATTCTGCATGCCCAATGGAGAGGGGGAGAGTGATTTTTACCAGTTCCCACCTCCTACAGCAGATCTCCAACTCCATTGTCATGCTGTTCCTGGAGGTTACCACCCTCCAGAAGCAGCATCTGGGGGGCATTTGAGCATCCAGCAGGAGGATAATGCAGAAACATCATGCCCCAATGATGGAAAACATTCCATCAGCAGAGATTTTGGGCAGGATCCAAGCCACTAATGTGGAAATTCACTGTGTAAACTCCATGGACACTTTAGTGATGATATGTATGACATAAACAAAGATCAGCTCACCTCAACTCACATGTGACATTTTGAGACCTTTTGTTGCTGGGATTTTTTTGGGGGGGGGGATTTATACTTGAACGTCTGTTGGTTTGGCTCATGACCTGTTTGCCACTTCTGATCTGGAGTTGCTTAATTGACAAACTGAGCAGGTGTTTGCAACCAGTTCTCATCATTTGGCACCAACAAGCCAGTTGCAGAATGGGATCTGAAGTCAACTCCCAGTTGCTCCCCATCAGCTGAGTATCAGTTTCTGACCTCCTACTGTGGAAATGTTGCTGAATCTCAGTACTGCTACAAACCAGGCAAGCTGGGACAGGGGACCCAGAATCCAACTCATGGATGATTGCAAAGATCAGTTGAGAGTTGGCTTTCTGATCTCCTAGCCCTGAATGGTTTGATGCACACAAGCCTAGTGCTGGGACACATTTGTGTGTGTGTGGGGGGGAGTGGGGGGAATCAGAAGCGGACTCCTAGCTGATCAGGGGAACAACTAAGAGGTTTCTGTTCTCCAACTCTACTATGTCTCAGTCTGCCCAGACACAGTGATTTTTATGAGGTGAGTGGGAATCAAAAACCCACTTCTACAAGTCAGGTTCTTATTCACCTTCTCCCAAAATCCTTGACTGTGTCCCAGCAAGTCTGGCAAGTGATTTCAGGATTGGCAATCAGAAGCCAACTCTCAGCTGATTGGTAGCTCAGCTAGGTTTGATCTTCACCTTGAAAAACTTCTGTCTCCTAATGGTTGAAACCCAGCAAAAATTTTAGGGAGAAAAGTAGAAGCCAACTCACAAATCCACTGATCAGCTGAGAGTTGGCTTTTGAACAATCTTGTTCCACAGCTGTTTTTATTATTTGGGCTGAGCTGTATAAATCTCTGTTTTCTGCACAGGTTGTCTCCAAAATTTGTGAAATTCCTAAAAGATGATTGTTGATAACATGGGGGCCTGACACTACACTATAGAAGAATTGTAACATCCTGATGTGAACTGCTTCCCCTGATATGGTGCCAACTGGCCTTGGGGTCTCAATGAATTAGGCAGCACCCAAATCCTCACTCAGCCTGACTGGCCAACTTCACCAGATTACAACCCTCCAGCCTGTTTCTGCCTCAGCCCTTCAATAACTCTTTTTACAATAAAGGTTTCTCCATCCACCTTTTCCAAGCCCCTTTCCCCTTTCATCCCCAACTGCAAATCACCTCAGATTTTCATGTTTTCATGCATTTAGATGTCAGAGATCTAAAACTAAGCAAGTATCAGGCTAGTGAATGTTTAAACAGGAGATTTGCTTGGATAATCACACAAAGTATTCTCAGCTTTCCAAAAGAAGAATAAAATAAGAATCTTTCAATGCAAGTCCACATCTATGGCCACCAATTCTGATGTGAAAGTTCGTTACTGTTCCTGTGATATATGACTTTGTCTCAAACATGATTCCTTTAGCCTTCACTTACCAAGGCCTTCGTCGGACATCATATAGGTCAATCTTATCAGGTACCCTCCAGGGGGTAGCTGCAATGAGAAAAAGGAAAGGCAAAAAGTTGTGACATGTTTCCTAGGGGAGCAGATGTTGGTACAAGGAAAGACAATTGGGGAGGAAGACATGAAAGACTTTATAAGGAGCAGCAGTGGTGTAGGAGGTTAAGAACTCGTGTATCTAATCTGGAGGAACCGGGTTTGATTCCCAGCTCTGCCGCCTGAGCTGTGGAGGCTTATCTGGGGAATTCATATTAGCCTGTACACTCCCACACACGCCAGCTGGGTGACCTTGGGCTAGTCACAGCTTCTCGGAGCTCTCTCAGCCCCACCCACCTCACAGGGTGTTTGTTGTGAGGAGGGAAGAGCAAGGAGATTGTAAGCCCCTTTGAGTCTCCTGCAGGAGAGAAAGGGGGAGGGGATATAAATCCAAACTCTTCTTCTTCTTCTTATAGGAAGGTTCACCTGCCACAGGTAATGATGGGGACATGAGAAAGGACCATGGCTCAACCACAGAGCATCTGCTTTGCCTGCAGAAGGTCCCCGGTTCAATCCACAGTATCTCCTGTTAAAAGGATCGTATAGTAGGTGTGGTGAAAGCCCTCTGCCTGAGACCCAGAGATACATTCCTTAGCTTCTACCTGCAAAACCATGCTAGTTTGTGTTGCATTGCTAACATTGCTTGGTTATTGCTTGGTTATTGTGTTTAACAAATACTCTTAAAATAGGCTAAAGTTGTGTCAAATTTTGGAAACATTTTCACCCGTTAATTTGGATGTGTTTTCCATGCAATGAGTTCATAAATACACATTTTAAATTCATTTTTATATTTGTACTTCCTCTTTACTCCCAGATGCTTAGATTAGCAATCTGAGGTTAGAATGACCTGTCCACAGTAAGTATGGTATAATGGATATCATTTTCGACATTTACCAGGTTCTTGATTCTACTCTTCTAAACTAGCTCCCCAGTCTGATATTAGTGTTTTAAAGTAGAAAGACATATTCTTTAAAAACTTGTATTTTCTCCTTTGAAAGAGTAATAACAGAATGAAGGAACCTGTTTTGAAGAACAAAACCAAGCTGAGTCCAAAGGGTTAAACCCCATCTCCCTTCGCTGCATGCTCCCAAGCCAAATCCAGACTGCATGACTTTACAGAGGGAGAGAAATGAATGATCTTTGTCTCATCTGGTTGAACCCTCAGCCTCAAACTTGATAGGAAGTCACAGAGAAGCCCCTCTAGGCAAACTGGATGTCACATTCAGAAGCATGTAACATTACCCTGGTGTCTGTTCAGAGAGTAAAACCATATCCAGCAGTGTGATATCATAATCAGAGAAGGAGGAGGTAGAGGAGTGCTTAACTGTTCCCCAACCTGCTGCTTCCCCACTTGAAATTGCAGTCCCAGCAGCTTTTTCAGAGTCTTGAAAGCCACTTTGGAAGATGTGGAGCAGAAAATAGTAGGGGGAGTTTACCAAAATGCTCCCTCCAACCCTGACGTAAATTTTCCTGTTTAAAGAGGACCATGGGAATAATGCAGTACGCATCTGTATGCCACATCTAGCTTGGTCTACTATCTCAATTACCATTCCCCCACCTGTAAAATGGGCCTATTGATGACCTACCTTGCAACATTGTTGTGAAGATAAATGAGATAAGGATTGTAAGGAATGAAGTACATTAAAAATGTTAGGAAGATGGTTGAGAAGTGAGGAGCAGCTGGGAAAGTAGGACAACTGAGAGCAGTCATGACACTGAGAAGGAGCCAGAAGAGTGTGAAGGCAAGTGGAGAGACAGAGAAAAGAAGACAGCAATGAGCCGAGTATAGAAACGGAAGCATGGATGATCCACAGATTCCTGCTGCAATGCATGCAATACAGAGCACACAGTTCTCCCTGCCCATTTGATTTTTATATTATCATATAAGTTTCTAGAATTATCAATATGATATGTTGTTTTATAGGGATAAGGAGGACCAATTATTTACTTTCTCCATACGTATGTCAAACCTCACATCTACCCCATACTATGAAATCCTGGATAGAAAGGAAAGGAAGGCATGCAAAGAGATCATTATCTACTGTCATAAGAACATCCTTGGCCCTATATTGTTAATGAAACTAATCATGACAGGACCAGTCTTCAAGGGCAGTAGCCCAAGGCAATCTACAATTGGTAAAATAGTCCACACTATTACATTTACTGTGTATTACAAGGGACTATTGCATTACCACTGGCTAACCAAGGCATGTCTTTCTCCCTAAATCTTGACTGTGTGATGACAGTGCTGTGGCTGAAACCCCACTATTATATATTTCCCCTTTCTACTTTAAGAATGCCACACACCTGGGTAGAAGCGAGTCACACCTGTGGCACTGCCAAAGACCTGCCACAGCAGAGACGGGTCTTCTTTTCGATTTTCAACAAATACATCCTCCAGGGCTTCTGTCCAGTTCAGCTCATTGAGGATTACAGTAGCTGCAAGAGACCAAAAAGGAACTAGATTAATTTGACTGGGACTTAGAGCTCAAAAGATGGATAATTTCATTCTCAAGCAATTAAAAATAACTCAGGAAGTTGTCATCAAAATACATGGACAGGGTCTACTGACAGAGATGATACCAGTTGAAAAACCATTACAGCTCATGCTCAGCATCCCTTGCTGGGGTGATTGTCACAGATCCCTTTATTCAGTGATGCATGATATGTTCCTGTTCTCCCTTAAAACACTTCTTTTTTGCCTTTTGGACCCTTTCCTGATCTCTGTCTAGCCAATCAAATATGATATGCAAAAGTCTCACTCTGTACCATGGAGGTAATTTTCTCATATGAAATATGCCCACATCCAGGCTCCCAATGGCCACTGTACTGTGGGAAGGGAACATACTTGCTTATAGAAAGTGCTATGTTTAATAACTCCTCACATCTCTAGTTAAGAGAATTTCAGTTTGTAAGATGGGGAGAGACCCAGGAACTTGTAAAATGACTGCAAATTTGAATAGACAATACTGGACAAGATGAACCCAAAGGGCCAGGACTCAGTGATAGAGCAACCAATTGGCATGTAGGAAATCCCAGGTTCAACCGTGGCATCTCGGTTGAACGGGTCAGGCGGGAAGTGATGCAAGGGACCTATGCTTGAGACCTTGGAAAGCCACTGCTATCATCTGTCTCATCAGATGCAGTATGTAGCACAGTAATTAAAAAAATAAACCCTAAATTAAGCTGCTAGGACTTCTCTCTAGATTTTTTGTTTTTTTAAATTCATTCATTCATTCATTCATTCATTCATTCATTCATTCATTCATTCTATACCGCCCCATCCCCGAGGGATTTTACATTTTTTCACTGGTGGCATACAATAAAATCAAGTTAAAACAACTAAAAACAAGAGGCAACCGCACACTTAACCAACAGCAGAAGGGAATCAGGGCAACATATATATAGCCAAGATAAAAATGATATATAACCCTATAACACAGAAAAATCATCCACCAGACCACGGTCACACAGCCTGGAAAACCCACCAGAACCAGCAAAATCTAGGTTTTTTTTAATCTTTCAAAAACCTCTCTAAGTTCAATTTTTACCTCAGATATTGGTGGCAGCTTATATTATTAGTTCTACTGACTGGATTTGTGACTAAAGGGGCATGTGTGTGTGTGTGTGTGTGTGTGTGTTAGTGGGGAGTGCCTGGCCAAAACAGCTATCAAACATCCACCCCCAGCAACACGCTTCCCTCTCTGTTGGGCCTCTGTCTCTCTTAAGGGAGTGGGAGGTGTTGCACCATCCATTAGAGAATGAACACTCTTTGTATCACTGGTTAAGGCTAAATGAAAGATAATGTTTTGTTTTGGTATCAAAATGAAGCAATATTCTCTGTAAATTGGCTCTTGTGGGTTTTCTGGGCTGTGTGGTCATGGTCTGGTAGTTTTTACTTCTAATGTTTCATCCATATCTGTGCCTGGCTTCTTCAGAGGCATGTCTATGACCCCCCTCCCCCAAATATCACTTGAACCGGGGGGGGGGGGGATGGACCCCCGTATCACTTGAAACACAAGTTATGAAGACAAACCAGATCCAGCACTCAGACTGCATTCGTTAGAATTTATCAAGTCATTCATATTCCCACAGGCAAAAATCCAACACCCTTGACAATGAAAGCTTTATTCTAGCCTTGAAGAATATCAAAGCTTTCTACAGAATGTGATATGCATTTATGCCCCTGGTCACCTGCAGCAGATGGGAAATAAATTGCCTGCATCCCCTTTAGAAATGGCAGCCAAGGTTTTCCCCTATAAGGCAGACCCAGAGAGACTTAGAATGAGAGAAAAAGAGGCAGTACTGGGGCTTGTCCCACTCTGCATTCATGGTGGCCCTTGTGCCTAATGCAAAAGCAATTAAGACACCAGCAAACAGAGGTTTTAAATTATTCAGCTATTAAGAAAAGTGATAAGCTCAGAGCAGCCTGACTCTGTGATTAATCAGCTAGGGCTGGGATTTAAGGAATGTGTAGAAGAACAGGCACTTGGTTACTTGTCACTGACAGCCTGCTCTGATTTTTTTAAAGCAGGATTTTTCCTCCCAAGAAACTTCTAATGACAGTACTCAGAGGGGAGAGAGATTCTCTCTTTGATTCCTAGAAAGTTATAGCTTGAGCTGAGCCTTTCTAAGCTTTCAAAGAGCAGCCAAGAAACAAACCCAACAGATTTTACAAGAGTGCAATATTTGAATTCTCTCTATTTCACAGTCAAGACAACAGGTCCTAAAGGCAGGATCAGAGGTGAGCCCGAAGTATCACAGATGAATAACCACATCACAGAGTACACTAGCAAACCTTACAGTCAGATCCAAGGTGACAGACATGGCACCACTATATTGCGCCTTGGTCAACTTATCCTAATTTATTTTTTTCTTCTGAAACCTTTTAAAATGCATATAGCTTACATAAGACAACTCCTTTCCCACCTTTCCAGTGAGGTCCTGCAGTGAAACACTACAGTTTATTAAGTGTGAATTCTGATTTCCTAAATATCTTCAAGTTCATCAGTCTTACCCTGTGACTTTCTCTGCAGGCATATTTATTATCACGCACATCTTTTCCAGGTTATCCTTGAAAGGGGACCTGCTGTATGCACAGATGGAATCACTCTCCATACTGAAGGCTTTGACCTCTCTCCAGCACTTGGCAGAAGATTCAGAAGAGATTACACCTAGCTCACAACACTGCCAGAACACTAAACTACAACATGGACTTACTGCTTTCACTAGCTAATGCCAAACAGCTTGCATCCAAAGCAGTGCAGTGTGGTGACACTGGAACATAGGCAACAATCCATACAAATGACACACATCTAAATCTGACATGGCTTTCAAAACAGAGTAATAACAATATAGTGCTGTGGAAATGCAATGGAATGGAATGAATGGGAAAGTAATCACTTTTCTTTTATGTAAATGCTAACTAAATGTTTTTTTTTAATTTCTTCCTAGATTCAGGCAGCACATAGGTATTATGCTACTATATCTGTAGTCTGTGAGGGTATAAGGGGAGTGCACATTTCTCTGTGTAAGGGAGCCAAAGCTACAACTGCTTGCATGAAGGATCAGAGTGCAAAGCCAAGATTAAATGAAATTAGCTACAGTTTGCTAATTCTGCAATTCAGCTCAGGTCAGTTTCCCACTCTAAAGATGAACTGCCAGCATAAGGTTGATCTTTTATTGACACTGCTGTTCGAGCTCCTCTAGGTCCTTACGCCTGTCCTTCCTTCTGTCCCTCTTCCTTCTGCAAAGCATTACTGCCATAGATAACTAAGTCCATTACTATTTTTCCTCCCTATGGCTAACTGACATTCTACAATTCTATTCAAAGTCATACCTACAAACAATTTTTTCAGCAAATCTGTGGCTTTCCTTATGTTTGTAGAGAAATTGCACCTGACTGTCCCTGGCTCGGTTGTGTGGATTTTTTTAATCCATAATGTATGGTCTAATTCAGAATTAGATTGATGCATGGAGGCACACATTGGCCAGAGGGTTTTGGAAGTCTGGGCCAGGCACAATTCACTTGTTGATAAGAGCTGAGGATTCCCAATATAAGTATTATGGAAGCAGATAGTGTAAGAACAAATCCATCTCAAAGATGCTGACCTCACAGGCTGTGGGTGGAACTCAAATCAACAATAAAGCAACTCCCAAAGAAAATTAAAAGCAGCTAGGATCACAGTGAATAATGAAAATGCTCTCAGGGCCTGTCACTTCCAAATGTCAGTGCTGTCAAGAGGATGGATTTATGGAGAGAGATGACTGTTTCCCAGTGTGAATCTTTCACACAGCCAGAAAGCTTGATGGCTTCAGGAATTTGAGTGTCTGAGGGTGAAAACACAGAAAACTGAGGATATGACATCATTCCTGTCATTTTATTTGAAAACTGACACCCTGACCCTGGAAGGCTTAGCTTAGAGCACACTGGATCCCTCTACTGCAACATGGGTGGCAGAAGCTCTTCAAGCATATTCACATTGCAGGCAAGTGGGAAATCTGCTTGCATTTATAGATCAGAGCACTTGCAGAGTATTGGGATGGAGGTACCTCTTATAGGATGCTTTGTGGCTTCTCACTTATAACATGAGAAGCCCCATAGGAAGTTGCTTCTTTTGCTGTGTGCATAATCCTCCAGCCAGCCTCGTACTGCTGAAATTAAGAATCTGATATTATGCTATGTTCTTTGAGGAATAGTCTGTGATATCTGGTTTATATTTAGCTCTTTCAGAAATTGCTCCTGCGGCAGACTCTCCTCCATTGAACTCTGTTATACTTACTATTCTTTGATCAAAGCCCTAAGGATCACTGCAGACCACTTGCTTGGCCAGCTGACAGATGAATCACACAAATGGTTTTTGTAATATATACGCATACCCTGTTTGTTCTAAAAATGTCTTCTGAACACCATAACCATTCTGACAAATTTCAGAGGACTTTCAGGAGGATTTGATATTTATTTTTAACATTATGTTTACATTGGATTCTTGACAGTAATGCAAGTAAGGATTCAGAGTTTTTTTAAAAAACACTTTCTAATCAAAACAGTATTTTAGAATAAGAAAAACCTTCAGTAGAAATTCTCTTATTAGAACCCGTTACCCTAATTTTGGTGCTCCTGATGGCATGAGTTGTGCAAAGTCTTCACTTAAGAGAATAAAATGTTTACCATGAATCAGGCTTTAGCTGCTACAACCAGGTATAAGCCAGAGAAGAAGAGCTGAGTGTAATACCTTGTTTTTCTCTACCGTTTAAGGAGTCTCAAAGTGGCATACAATCGCCTCCCCTCCCCCACCCAACAGGCACCTTGTGAGGTAGGTGCGGCTGAGAGAGTTCTGAGAGAATTGTGACTGGTCTGAGGTCACCTTTGTGTGGAGTGGGGAAACAAACCCATTTCACCAGATGAGAACCCCTGCTCTTAACCACCACACTACACTGGCTTTCATGGCCTTTCCACATGGGACAAATATCCCGGCAGGCAGGCGGGATACATGGCCCTGAAACTGCCCCAGGACAGGGGCCCATGGGACCACAGTGGGTTGCGGCCATGGCTCTGCACGGAGCCATGGCTGCCTCCTGTGCCCTGCCTCCCTGAGGCCCGGGGATCCTTCTCCAGCCCAGCCAGCATTGAAGCTGCAACTAGCCGGTCTCCCTGCATCTGCATGGCCATGCAGGCATTGGGGGGAAGGGATGGTGCAGCTGCCGTCAACTTGGCTCCCTGCCTGGACCATTCGCTTGGCCCACCTCCATGCCGGGTTTTACAAAAAGAATCACAGAAAGTGTGATACATGTAAAAACCGGCATGGGGGTTTCCCCCTGAAATTTACCCAGTTTAGTGGCAAGAACTGTGTGAAGTTCCCACCCAAACTGGGTCACATCCCGCCCCCACCATGGGATATTTGGCCCGTGCGGAAGGGCCTTAGCCCTCAGTCTGAAGGTCAGAAACTTGATAGATCAGATTGGTCCTTTCTGCTATAAGCTACACAATTCCTATGGTTAGATATTCAAACAAGCATTTGTGTTTTGAGAAGGAGTCTGTGGTGTAAGGCCGGAATTCAAACAAAGGTAATCCAAAGCAGAGCAGGGTCTCTGGTTTGGGCTGCTGAAATGAGAGCATAGGATTTAGCAAGCAGGCTCCAATGAGGATGCCCAGGATTGAGGAATGAGAGTACTTTTAGTCAATCAAAGCTTGGGAGATTTCAGGTGTTACATGCTAGTTACCTCAGAGATGGAAAGATCCAGCAACTCTTCTAACTTTGTTAACTGCCTGAAAGGCAAAAATATCTACTCATATACCTGAAGAACCAGAGTCCCTTAGTTTACAGATGACAGTAACTCTCTTTTCTTTTTGTATTTGTTCTCCTTTTTCTTTCTTGTGCTGTCCTTTTAAACATGTGAGCAAGGCATAGATTATGTGGGCAAGTCAAAGCTTTTAAAAATTATAGTATTTGTACAATGCCTAGATGTTCATTGTAACAAACAACCTGAAACCACTGCTGCTTTTAGGTGAATACATTTCCCATCTGTGGCTTTTGAGCTAATGCAATAATATATTTTGGGAAAAGAATACATTGACCATTTATCTGAAGTTATACATAACTAATTTTGGAAGAGAAGTGGTGGATACTTTTGCACTATGCTGGGTTTCTGTTTGATGAGTAACGCAGTAAAATATATTATACTTGCATTTTTTCAGGAGCACCACATCTAGCAGGAAAGACTTTTGCATATCCCTGCAGCATTTTACCCCAAGGCTATTGACATATCCTTAAGAGCAGAAGTAGGCCAAAAGTTCCTACAGGTGTCTAAAATCTCTGAAAGTGGGCCTTATCATATGTTATTCAGCATTCTCAGATTTGATTGGCTTTTTGTGACTCATTTCCCTTAATGACTATGAAAAGAATATGGAAACTAGAGTTTGTATGAATATGGAAACTAAACTTTGTATGAAGAAAGGCTTATAATTTCCCCAATGAGGAAGGGGAGAGGAGAGAGTGAGGGTTAGGGAGGAGAGTGAGTGAGTGAGTGAGTGAGTGAGTGAGTGAGGGGTGGCATGCAAGGGAGAGGAGGAAGGGGCCCCGGCGTCTGGATGTGATCCACCCACCCTAGCAGAGGGAGGGGAGGGAGGGGGAGGGGTGGCATGCAAGGGAAAGGAAGTGAGGGAGGGGAGGGAGGGAGGGGTGGCATGCAAGGGAGGGGAGGGAGGGGGAAGGGTTTTGCCTCATAAGGAAGATTGGTTGATAAATCTGTTAATGCATGTTAGGTGCCTAGACCCTGTAGCATCAAATATTTCTTTAAAAACCTCTACAAATAAATAAAACAAACCTTTAACCTATAAATAACTCCATAGGGACATTTCTTCCATCAGGATAGTAAAGCTATTAACCTAGTTTCAAGTAAGTTGCTTAGGCATGCAGTCCAAACACATTTCTCTTTTCAACATTTATACTTTCCAAGACTTAATTTAGGGAGTGGTATAATGGTTCAAGTGTTAGACACTGACTGGTGATACCTGGGTTCAAGTCTCTGGTCTCTGGTCAGCCAAGAAGCTCTCTGACTGATTCTGGACTAGTTACCTTTCTCAGCCTAACATACCTCACAGGAGCATTATAATTTAAAGGGGAGAGTTCAACCTGTGTTGAGCTCCTGAAAGGAAAAACAGGACAAAACTGTGATATTTAGATGGACAAATGAGACAAAGGCTGAACAAACGCAGGTTTTCATGTCATTCAAAGTTTTGGTCCTAACTTGTGGATAGTCCTCTTCATGTGCAGTGTCTGCAGGGCACCAATTTATGTGGGGAGGGAAGCTCTGCTGATGCATGGAAACTGCATATGAAGGGGCTGGTACATGAGAAGAACGCTTGGAAGAACTGTGACATCAGGTGGAACTCTGCATATGGGTGGCTGTTGTTCATTCTGCTTCTTATCCATTCGTTTATACATGTTTCTCCTGCCTTTCCTCCAAGGAGCACAGGGCAGCATATGTAGTTCTCTCTTCCATTTTTTCCTCACTACAGTTCTGGGAGGCTGGTTAGGGTAAGAAAGGATGAGTGGCCCAAGGTCACCAAGCAAGAAGGTGAATCCAGATCTCACATGTTTCTACTTCCAGATCTCTGTCACACTAACCTTTATATCGTATTGGCTCTCTCTCATATAAATCAGCACATAAATGAAGTTCTGTGCCAAAAACACATGATTCCAAAAGTGTACAACAACTGCATTGATGTTGCTTTATTTGAATGCGTCTTCGCACAGCCCCTCTCAATGACGGGAAAACAGTGCTATTAGACAAAGCCCTTGCACAGCAAACATTGCAAGGAAACAAAATTTTGGGCAAATTCTTAATTCAAAACTCAAATTAAAGCTCTTAAAATATTTTCCTATTTTAAATCTGAAATATGACTTTGAGGGCTACTTAAAAAAAACTTAAAATGTCATTCTTGTTGATTAATTTTGAGGCAACTTGCTTCAAATATTAACTTGCTAAATTCAGCACTGTCATTTATCAATGAACGTTTTTAATTTTTGCATGCAACTTCAAGCCAGGAGAATTTACTTGAAAATTCCCCCCCCAACTTTTTTTTTGGGCTTTGTTTTCTTAGCATGCCTTTTCCTTTTTTGATTTTCCTGCCTCCTGGCAGTCCATTAATGAAACATTACTCAGTGTAAGAGTCTGCATTATCAGGACTGAGAAAAATGCTTTATGAAATTATTGCTTTCAGTCTATCTAAGGGGGCGGAGAAGGGAAAACAACATATTAATCTATCCAAAGTCTCTGTCTCTCTGCCTCTCTCTTTCCATTTGGCTAGTACAGGGGTAGGGAACCTGCGGCTCGAGAGCCGCATGCGGCTCTTCTGCCCTTGCACTGCGGCTCCACGAGCTGAGCCGCTGGCCCGATCCTTGCCCGCCCTGCAGGCAGCAGGGCGGGTGCACCAACTGCCCGCGGCCGGCTGGGCCACGCCGCGGGCTTCCCCTCTCACCTGCCCCGTTGGAGCGGGGCAGGCGCTTTCCCGGTGGCCGGCGAGGCCGAGCCGCTGGCCCCATCCTTGCCCGCCCTGCAGGCAGCAGGGCGGATGCATCCATGCGCTTCTCAGAATGAGTGGAGTAAAAGGTAAAAAAACCCCAATATATACAGTGTTATCTTTATTTTAAATGTCAAAAATTATTTGCGGCTCCAAGTGTTTTCTTTTCCCATAGAAAATGGGTCCAAATGGCTCTTTGAGTGTTAAAGGTTCCCTACCCCTGGGCTAGTATGAGTAGTTAGTAGAGAAATGAAGTCAGCCCCCCCCCCCCCGGTCCTGTGCAGATGTCCTCAAGGATGCCCTGGGGAGGGGGGGGATCATGATCACAGCAAATGGCCTTCTCCTTTGTTTGCAAGGAAAAAAAGAAAAAAATGCCATTTTTAAACTTAATCTACATTTCAAATCTATCCATTTGTTTACTTTGTTCAAACTGGACAACATGATACAATAAAGGAGATGGAGACTTCCAAGCCAAGAAATAAGACCAAAAGAAATAATGGTCAGGGTTTGGCAGAAGAACAAAACATTTCATTAGTAAGAAAAGTAGACCTGGTTACCGCTCAGACATTTATAAATCAATCCACACGGAGCCACTGCAGCAGCTTGAAGATGCAAAAGCATCAGAAAAGTGACATCTGATCTAGCAAGTCCATGTGCACCCTCATTACTGACAGGTAAAAGTTCCCGTAAGTGTAGTTTCATATTCTTCTGCCTCCACACCCAAGTGAATTGTAGTGGAGCAGCTGTATTTATGGATCAACAAAATTAGATGTCACTTGATCCATACTGCTGTATTTCTGCTGTGGGCTATCTATGTGGAGTCATTTATTAATGTCCCTATCAGCCCTTTGGAACCTTTATAAAAGACAATTAGGCCTGCTTTGTTATCTGGGTCTTTAATCTAATGGGAAAGCTGGGCTTCTCTGTTTCCAGTTATGGAAGATAAATGAGCTTCATGTGTTTGGGAAGCTCCATCTGCTATAGCCAACAATGACAATACTGTACATACTTGAGCCTCTGAATCAGAGATGATTTTTTTTCTTGCTGCTCTTTTGGAGGGAACCTTAGCAAAAGTCATTTGCAGATTACTGTATTTCTCATCTGAACAAACACAATAAACACTGCTTGTCAAATAACAAATAGTATGTTGGTAACAATATACATTGCCCACTCAAAGTGGCAGGTAGGATAATCAGCAGTATTAAGGCTGAAGTACAAGCAACAACCTTCAAACAAAAGTTGTTTTCAACTGCTCAACATGGCACCTCTTTCAACGTGGAAAGCAGTTCAGCAGGTAGATCTGACAATTCTCTCCAAAACACCACAGACCTTCTGACCCAAGGTCTATGACCCAGGGACCTACTGTTTGCTCTGTTGGGTGCTACCTGTGTTCTTATAAGCAGGAACTTTCTCCAAGAGGACAAATAGTAGCACCTTTGGTATGCTTCAGGTCTAAACAATGATATAGTATGTTTGTGTGCATATAAAAGGGAAGGATTAAGACTGCTTTTCCTACATGCTACAGTGTGAATGAATTGGGCCCACATGAGCCTGGGAACTGAGTTCTAGCACAGAACTCCCAGAACATGTCTCATTGACAGGACCTTTGGTGGACACATGGGAGACATGAGAACTTTCAGTAGATGGGTGGTTCTCAAAGGCTCCCAGCTTTTGGGATCAACAACCATATTTATCAAAACTGACATGTTTTGGGACAGTGCTAAACGCACAGTGCATTATACTTGATACTTTACTGTTTCAGAAGTCTAATGGGTTCAAGTTTTTTATTTACTGATTTTTTTTATCTAGAGGCTATCATATATTTTTATTTGCACAGAAAAAAAATCTCACACTGACTCTTAGTTCACTTCATATACTCCCATCTTTTCCCTTTATGATGTCTGGTTCTGAATCATTTTTTCCAGCACTAATACATAACACAGAGAAGAGGATATTGTCTTTTTGCTGACAGACGCACCTCTGAGCAACAATTTATTGTGCCACTATCTCAGAAGCTGTTTTCTCAACCCTGTGCTATCACTATATCTGTCTGCTTTGTGATTTCTTGCTTTACTCCCATCTAAGGCTGTGGATGTTTTCCACTGGGGAAATTCTGGATAAAGATTCAGTTTCATTAGCACTAGATTTAACAGCAGAAATGTAGGCAATATGACAATATGGAATACAATAAAAAATGTGAGGCACATGAGAAGTGAAGTGCACATAGTATGAGGTGCACAAGAACTTGCACTCTTGGCTTAATGACACATCTTCATGCCACTATTTAATACTGCTACTCTGGGAGTCTCAGGGAGCCATGAATTAATGGTAGAGCATTCACTTGACATGCAGAAGGTCCCAAGTTTAAGGACCAGCTGATGTGAAAGAGCTCCACCTGAAACCCTGGAGATCTGCTGCTAGTCAGAGTTGGCAATATTGATCTTGATAGTCCAGTGGTCTATTTTGGTATAAGGCAGGTTCATGTGCTAAGGGGGTTTATTCAGAACCCTACACCAGAGGCGTAGCTAGGGGAAATGGAGCCCAGTGCAAAATCAGAGTTTGTGTTTTTTGTATTTTTTGTGTTTTTTCAGTTTTTGGCCAGCAGGGGGTGTAGTTTTTAGGCTAGCAGCATCAAAATTTCAGGATATCTTTAGGAGACTCTCCTGCTGATACCTTCCTGGTTTGGTGAAGTTTGGTTAAGGGGGTCCAAAGTTATGGACCCTCAAAATGGTAGCCCCATCTACTATTAGCTCCCATTGGAAACAATTGGAGATGGGAACTTTCTTTGGGGATCCATAACTTTTGACCCCCTGAACCAAACTTTACCAAACTTGGCTGGCATCAGCAGGAGTGTTGCCGGATGATATCCTGAAATTTTTGTCCCACTATCTTAAAAACTGTGCACCCTGCTGGCAAACAAAGTAAAAACGCTAAAAATATCAAAAATACATTTTTGCTGCCCCCAGGTGCACACCCGATGCGACACACACACCCCTGTCCCGTGGTAGCTACACCACTGCCATACACTGATCTATTAACAGGATTTACTCCCCAGCAGGGAGCCCCAAGCAGGTGCAGAGGGTCATTATAGTATGAGCTTGGTGTAATATACACAGATCGATTCTTAAAAAGAATTGAAATCTGTATGTGAAAGTGCTCAGGTTAAGAGTTTAACCTTTCCCACCTGACTGCAGCTGAAGGCAAATCTGTATGAAAACCTGTACTATATGGATGAAAAGCACTTGTCCCCTGTCTAAAACTTTGCCAGAATTTTAGGCTGATTGAAAAGGCCACCAGTTTTATGTGGGTAAAATTCTTTTTAAAATGTTGCTTTAATTGCTCACAAAATAAACACCATCCAGATAATCAACTAATGATGCCCAAATCACATTTTCCCCATAGCACAGTTCCCAAGCACACTGCTAACAGCATGAGATGCAGTCTGTACATTAATTAGATGTGATGGAGGAACAGCATCAGTGTGGAGGAAAAATAGCTATGTGACTATTTGCATTTTCTGTCCTAAGAAGACTTCAAATTGTATACATCGAACTCTGGAGAAACACAACTCCCTTTGCGATCAGAAAACAGGGATTCCAGCTAGCATGCTCAGGCTCAGAGATACCCCTACTGATTTGGTCGGCTGCTGCATCAACTCTCATTTTATTAGAATTGTAGTAGAACCACAAGGCTTAGGCAGCTTCAAGGCTTATAGTTCTCACAACTCCTCTCACATCCACATACACTTCAGTTTCTTTCCCCTTAATTCTCTTCCTCGGCCTTTCTCTTCTATCTTTCCTGTGCTCTCTCCCGTATAAATGACCCTATTGTGGCCCTCCTTCATATTCATGGGCGGCTCAAACCAGCCCCTCCAGCCAGGCAGAAAAAGCAAGAGTCCAGGCCACGCCCCTCCCCACCCTTCCTTAGCAAGTGATTACAGATTTAATTAAAAGTGGCACAGTAAATAGAAAACATATAAAATGCAATTTGTGTGTGTACTGACGGGTGACTATGGAGGGTGTTTTATTAAATGTTTTAATTAGTGTGCCAGCTAGCGATAGTGCCCCTCCATTGCTTCAATGCTGAAATCCTCAGACGAGGGTGAAGAACTAGGAATGTGGCATACAAGGTTTGGGATGGCAAGTCAAGAGGAACAGTTTGTTCATTTCAATCCCATTACAACTTCTGCTTGTGTCTCTGGCAAAAGCTGCTGCTGCTGCTTCACACCACACATAGCAGTGAATAAATGCAGAATACGAGGAAAATTCTGAAATGTCATTTGAAATATAGGCCAAGTTCAGGGCTTTTCTGTATAACGGCCACTGAAAAATGAGCACAACATGGCAATAGGGTGCTACATTTCTATACTGCCAACACCACAAGTTCTGTTCCATCCTTGTTGCCCATTCCCCTCAGTATTATTATGGTCTGCCAGTCAAATATCCAATTCATTTAGCCTATTATTTCCATTTAGCACACAACTCTGCCTTTACTATTTACTTCATTTAAACCCCACCTGTCTCCCCAGTGGGAACACTCTCACCTATATTATCTTTGCAATAACCCTGAAAAGTAGACTAGTCTGAGAAGGTGTGACTGGCTCAAAGCCACCTAGCAAGCATCCATGGCTGAGTGACATTTGAACCTGGATGTCTCAGGGCCTAGTCCAATGCTCCAAGTACACCATACTGACTTTCCCCGTGCTACGTTTTACTCAATCCTTTCTCTAGGAACACAGGGTAACACATGGATTTCGCCCCTCCATAATTTTATCCTTGCAGCAACCTTGTGAGGGGAAAGAGAGTGACAGACCTAAGATCATTCAGTGAATAACAGAACAAGTATGGATTTGAACAGGACAAGCATGGTCTCCAACCTTTTAACAAATATGCCATCTGGATCTCATATTACCTTCTCATCTATGTTACTGAATGACTTCTGTCTCACTTGCATGCCAAACCTGAGTATGATAATGTCTGGTTAGTTTGAATGGCATAATTCTTCTACCACTTTTAATAAGCAATGTCAGGGGTCAATGTATATATGTTCCATATTATTCACAGTATGACATCAGGAAGATAGTCTATTTCCAACAATATACATCTAGCTCTAAGCCCTACAGTGAAATAAAGTCACTTATTTTGGGAATCTTTTTTTGTATGTGATTTCATAGAATGATAGGCTGATTCCACATGGGCCAAAAACAGCAGTGTGAAAACAGTGTGAAAATGGTGTAAAAAGCTTTAAAATGGTGTAAAAGGGTTTATACTGTTTTCACACCTCTGTTTTTGGCCCATGCGGAATCAGCCATAGAGTAGGTGGCCCACAAGGGCAATCCAGTCCAACCCACTGCCATGCAGGAACACATTTAATGTCAGATTCCCCGTTCAGACAATAAATCACTTGATTGCTTCAAGGCTTTCATTGAAGACATGTCAGGAACTTAGAAAGAGAGTTCTGGCAAAAACCGCGCTAAACTCTTGATACTATGAGTGCAAGATCCCCATCCCCACATGAGAAGCAAACAGTTCACATTGTCCAGCCTGGAGTCTCGTCTCAGCCGCAGAACTCCAAGGCCACAGCTAGAACCCTGGAGAACCCTGGGTCCTCAATGATGCTTCTGGCCTCCACTCGGGCCAGGGCCTTCTCTGCCTTGGCCCCTGCCTGGTGGAACACTCTCCCTCCAGCTGTCTGGGCTCTGCGGGACCTTGGTGATTTCCGCAGGGCCTGTAAGACTAAGCTGTTCCACCAGGCCTTTGGAGAAACCAGCCGCTGAGTGTGCCCCCCCAGCCCATGGATCCCCAATACCATCGGGACCCACTACTGGGACACATGGGGCTTAATACCATCAAGACTATCTGCCTCTCCCCTCCTTCTAGAAGGATTAGGTCAGTTGGGATGCCATTTTAGGATATAACTGCTGTTTTATTATATTTATGTCAGTTGATTTTGATGATTTTATGTGTGGTTTTATGCTGTACACCACCCAGAGCCCCTTGGGGATGGGGCGGTATATTAAATTAAATAAATAAATAAATAAAAAATAAAAAATAGAAGTGATAAAACAGCACCTGCCAAAGCGAAAGTGAATCCCCCCCCCCAACAGCCCCATCGTGACATTTGCATATGATTAGTGTGGAATACAGAATGTGACAAGTATTATTATTTGAGCTATTTCTTTACTAGAGTTCAGCTCTTGGGTATGGCACAGTGTTTCCAAGTTTTAGTAAAATCTGTTGTCTCTAGATCATACAGGAAAACAGTAAGAAGCAGCAATTGATTTCCCACACTTAATCCTGTTCTACCTGGTGTAGGATAGACAATGCTAATGCATAAGAGAACATTTTTTTTCTAAATAATACTATGTAAGTATCTAAAAATTATGTCAGCAACACAGTCAGGTAAGAAGACAGGGTTGTGGCAAAGAACATTATACTTTGGTAAATCATTCTGAAATTCAGCAACATTTCAACACATCATCAAGACAGAGAAAAAGATCCTCTAGGGTCAGAAAGTTTCAGAGTAAAGACGTTTCTAAAGAACCCCCCAAACAACAAAGAAAAGATGGATCTGGAGCAGTTCTATCCAGAAAGTTCAGATACGGGCAATAATTGCTATTTGCCCAGGATCTAGGAAGAGGTAATAGAAATTCTAAATTGCACTAAAACAACTGCAAAGCCTGCAATCCAATGACTGGTATAGAGTGAACATCCTCAGTTTTCATTGCCTTTCTCTCAGTTGTCTTACTGATCCACACATTTTTTTCCTGTGTTTAAGTAGCTCTACCTTATTTATCAAATATAGATTGTGGGCTTTGAGGATTTCAGTAGAGTCCAACTAAAAGTCTTCTCACATGATCTAGTAAGTACATGTTGGTACTTATAATTCTGATGCTAGCCTATCACAGAGAAAAGGTATGTGCAAGGCCCTGAAGATACTTCTTCTTTTTGTTTGTTTGTTTACTTTGTTTATGACCCCCTTATGCTTGCTGGGTGACGTTGGGCCTGTCATACACTCTCAGTCTAACCTATGTCACAGGATTGTTGTGAAAATAAAAGGGAGGAGATGAGACTGATGTAAGCCACACTGGGTCTCTACTGCAGATAAAGGCAAAGTATAGATGACTTAAGTAAATAAATAAATGGGCACTCCTTGCAATCGGTTAGGGTGAGATTGTGTGTTATTTGCCCAAAGGCACCCAGCAAGTTTCCATGGCAGAATGAGAATTCAAACCTGGATCACTCAGATTCTAGTCCACTACTCTGATCACTACACAGTGCTTGCTGTTTATTCCATAATGTCATGTGCATGTAGAAGAAGGATTATATTTAGGAAACATGCTACATTTCCCACATTGCAACACAGAATATTCTATAATGGTATGTTAATACTCTGTTGAGAACCAGTGTGTGATGCTTAAGCAAGTGTTCAGTTTGTACTGTGGAATCCTAAATTTAAACCTTCACTGAGCCATGAGAGTCCCTGAGTGGTCTTGGGACAGCAGCTTTTTCTCAGCTGAGCTATCTGATGATGAAATGCTGTGAGGTTAAAATGTGGGGAAAAACAATGTACGCAACTACTTGTGAGTAAGGGCAGGATATAAATGTGATACTAATTAAATGCAATTGTCAAGCATTGTGATCTTTCAAATAAACTTGGCTGAGCTGAGTGAAGAGTTTTGTTTTGTGAAACCAGTTAGAGCAAAATTGAGTGAGAAAGCATAACTGCAGTTGTTCTCCTAATAAAGGAAGGAGGCAGGGGCTGACCAGCTGAGTACTGACATTAGAACTGAGTTAGTTTTTGCCTCCAGCTGCACCAAGGATTTTATTTATCTGTTTTTTAATTTAGATATTTATCTCCAGCTTGACCTCCCATGGATACCCACAATAGTTTGTGGGTAATTCTTGCTGCTAGAGGTATAAAATTAATTCTTGCTGCTACAGCTATAAAATGAAGTATGGTTTGAAAGGGATGTTAACTGTTTTGGTTAGGGTGCACTTATGGCCTCCTTCAATATGCTCCGTTGCTACTAAGAATTCAGCAGCAATAATTAGGCACGTTTAACCAACTGATCAAATTGCAATCCTGTTGCCAACTCAAGTGAAGCAACATTCCCATTTTATAAATGTGATAGATGTGATCCAAAAGACATAAGCCTGGTTCAGACATGAAACCACATAGAAGTAAGATAGCCATAGTTAGTTGATTGTACAAATACAGGTGCAATGCACACTCCCTTCACCTTCTATATTTCTTCAGGATGGGAAACCTCACTAACCAGGCTTGTCAGATTTTCCCACCTTTTTCCCTTTAGGAACTGAGCTGCTTCAGAAATGGTACCGTTTGGTGACAAGAAGCACTTTCCCTCAGACCTGTTAATAATTCCCAGAAGGTGAAGGATGCCCATTGACATTTCTTCCTTTCCAGGCACTCCCCTCAGAAACTAACTATAGGTTGTTTATGCATGCAGCACTAGCAGCTGTTTGCTTGGTGGTGGGGTTTTCCTGCATTTTCCTGTTTATTCTGCAAAGTATCAGGGACAGCTGAGCTGAGTTGCTATTTTGCCCCTACTCCCACTTCCTTGTGTTTTTATGACCTCCAATTTTTTGTTTTTTGTGACCTCCATTTGGGAAGGCTACTTGCCACCTTTATTTTAAAAACAGTGTTTTATGTGGTCTGTTGTTCCTGTGATAGACCTAAAGCATTAAAATAAAAAAGAGATGTCCCACTGGTCCGCCTGAAAAGCTGGCCTGAAGAGTGGGCAGAACTGTCACTTCACTGCATAGGTGGGGGAAGGTTGGGAGGAGTGGAAAAACCTGAAGGTGGATAAATGCACACTGGTCTCCTTCACCTTCCTTGTGAAGGGGGACAAAAAGTTGCACTTTAATTGGTTTCAGAAACCATGCAGAGAGTCTGATCTGAATGTGTAGTGAGTTCTGAAGAGAGGGAAACATGTATGCAACCAACAATCCAACCCAGGGAAAATGGATGATCAACGTGAAGGGGAGCACAAGTGTAGGGATAGCCACAGTTAAATAAAAACTACGGCTTTGCCTTACATCTGTGGAAGCACAGCACTGTCCTTGGTGCTGAAAAGAGACAGGCACAACCCCAGATGAGAAATAACTTTTCTTTCAGAAGAAGGTGTTTAATGAGGAGGAGCTGTGTCACGTACTCATATACTCAGTGATTTTCAGGCTCATTTAATCCTGCTCCTTATAACGTCTTTGTGGATAAATGCTGAATAGAGCCCACATGAATTTATATGTAATCTGGCCTGTGACGAGAGATGTGAAGGACACAGGAAAAATGGGGGGGGGGGGGAAATCAGAAAACAGTTTTTCTGTCAAATACATGTTTGTTTACTATAGATGTTTTTTCTTACTTCAACTCTCAGGTGATGATGTGATAGCATAGGATGCAGCTGTCTGTAACTCCTTCTGAAGTAATAAGTACACTTGCAAATTTTTTTTCCAGAAAATGAAGATGTCTGTACTTTTAGATTCCATAAATAGGCCAAACAGTACAATTGTATATATTAACTTATAAATGATGAATTTGATGTTAAACCTTTACAAGAAGTTTCAAGCTCGACAGAAAAGTAAGTATTGCATATCTTTCTATTTTGCCCAAAATTTCCGTTTCTTTCTGGGAGGACCTTTCCCCTTGTGTGGCTTTGAAATTTCTGGTAATTTTACATCTCCACTTGTGACTCAGTTCCCAAGAGATAGAAAGTCAGCTGCTCTCATGGGTTGAGTGGAACTAAACTAAACAGTTCACTATGAGGAAGAGATGGGTTTATAACTTTGTATGAACGTAGAGATGAGTTGAAATGGTGAGGCTATTTTTAAGTTTGGAAAACAGCCACTTTTTCAGTAAATTGTCTGTGGGGGCTCAAAATGTGTACAAAAGTATTTGTGGTGGAGTTCCTATTGCCAGTGCAACAAAACCAACATGCCACATGTTGGTCCATTGCACTGTACTGTGAGGGTATGAAATGTAAACTCTACAATGCAGCATGGCCCAGATGCCTTAGCAATGTGGGGTGCCTCCTAGCACCTGGCAGCCTGTTCCACCCCCCTCCTCGTCACAAATGTCCCACAAGTCACAAATGGACTTACCACAAGGATCAGTGACCTCAAAGATGCCAGCAGCAAGAAGGAACAGCAGAGAAATGGCAGGAGCAACAAGAGCAAGTCTCAGCAATTCCAGGGAATATGGTGGAGGCAGCCCAGCCTGGGCCAAGCTGCAATCAGAAGTCCAGAGCAGCCTTAGAGAGTGGGGCAGGGCTAACACAGCCCCCGCCAGGCTGCAACCAAGAAGGAGAGCCAGGAAGGCTGAAGAGCCAGTCTCAGGCCAGCAGGGCAAAACAGACAGCTCACCAGCCTCCAGGAGCTCCCAGGAGGGAGGGAATCTCTTGAAAGGGATAAAAGGGAGGCAGGGCAAGAGGGAGGAAGTGGGTGTGGTGCAGGGGCTTAAGCTTGCAGGATAGAAGTAAAGTGTTTATGAATAGAAACCAGAGTTGTGTCCTGTTTGTTACAGAAGGGTAACCAAGCTCCTACAAGGCCAAGGTAGGAGGCCTACTCTGTAGGAGTGGCTGGCAGAGGAAGTGTTCACAAATGGGAACATGTTCCTTCTGTTCATTAATTCAGATCCCCAAAAAAGATTCATTTGTCTGTGCTGATGTCATCATCAAGCCAAACATAATTGGTGTATGGTTCTGTGACATCAACCCAATCTCTTCATGATATCTGAGTGGCCAGGATAATTTGGATAAAAAGAATGTCAGGGCAAAAAATTGTACTGAAGCAATAGCCAGGAAAGAGTGAAGGGCAGGAAAAGATCTGTAAGTATCTTGTCTGGGGAAAGGCAGGGCATGTACTCAGGGTGCTCCCCTTGATGGGGATGCCAGTCTGCACCTACAGCCTCTGAGTAACTGCCACTGAACTGTGTCCTGCCCTGAACTCCATGTGGAACAATATTCAACCTGTTCCTCATGGAGTTTGGGGTTGGGCACACCCGTTCAATGCTCAGCTCACCCTGGCTGGGTAAAGCTTTAAGTTTAAAGTTCGACCCAGCTAGGCTGAGTTCAGAGTTGAACTGAGCGATCCTTCTGCCTGGCTTCAGCTTTATACTGCTGGGTCTTCTCCCAGTCTGTACTTAATCTGAAGGGGTGGAGCATGGGAGGCAGAGCCAGCAGAATAAAGGTAGAGTTGGGCAGATCAACTGCTCAGTCCAATGCTGTGCTCAGCCTGGCTATGTTGAACTTTAAACTGCAGGCTCAAAGTCTGTAGTTTGAAGCTGGACCTGGCCAAGCTGAGCCCAGTGTTGATAGGTGTGCCAGCCCCCAAAATCCACATTGAGTTGGGTTGGTGGGTGGGTGGGGGGACAAAGTGCTTGCACTAAGCATCATTTTCTACAGCTGTGACCCTGTCTGTAAGTTACTGCAAACAGCAGCCATAAAGGAGCTTAAATGTAGCATACTGAAATAAAGCCCAAGCACATGTAACTGGAATGAACACAGATAATCCTATTTATCCCTACCTTCACTTTCACCTTCCACTTCTTTGATGTCCTTCTTGAGTCAAATTTTTGATTAAAAGTTCCTCAAGAGTAAGAGTCATGGGGAAAACATTATAGTGCCATTCTGAGAAATTAAGCAAAGACCTAACCAATTGTGCCAGTAATTCTTCCCAAACATAACATTGACGAGTGCAGTGTTGTGTCTGTCATTTCTTGCCAAAGAAGAAAAAGTAGGCTCTTTCACTGTAGGCTCCATTATTCAAAATGTGTTGCCATCAAAATGTGGAGGTTTCACATTATTATTCAGGTGCAATCGCACCAGAATAATTAAGGTTGCATCAAGAATATAATGGGGGCTAAAACATTTAATATCTCCAAAAATACATGATCAATCTTAATGAAACTTTCTAGGGGGTTAGTTCCAAGGACTTTTCAATTTTCTAAACAGTTATGCTTTACAGCATTAGAATGTTAAGGGGCATTTGTTGTGTTTTAAAAGGCAAAAAATGTGTCCTAACTGTTTTTGAAGCATATGTTCTGAAAAATACCTAAAGAAATCCCTCAGAGTTTATGTCACAGGCAATCACTTCATTTATGGGATCATATTATGGATTCTAAGTTATCAGACACTTCAGTTATGTGAGTCTGTGTTTCCCACTACAAACTATGGTAAAAACTCTTCAGCTGTTTTCTGTAAACAGTTGCTTTACCATCATTCTTTTAATGAAGACAGATCACCAACCATGTGGTGCCAGTTCATAAACTTGCCAGTATAATAGTGTCAGTTTAATGGAGAACAAAGTCATCTATGGGCTTTGACTCCAAAATCCCAACATCTCCATGTTCACACAACTGCAAAGAAATCTCTAGGGAAGTGGTGTTCTAGACAATGCTGGGCCTGTAGTAAAAACTATTGGGACTTACAGAACTTTAAAATCAACAATAAAGAAAATGAAATTGTTAAAAATTTCCTATTCCTTGGCTCCATCATCAACCAAAAGGGAGACAGCAACCAAGACATTAGAAGGAGACTGAAACTAGAAAAGGCATGAAGGAGCTAGAAAAGTTTCTTAATTATTTAGATGTGTCACCAGTGACCAAGATAATTCATACCATAGTATTCCACATTTCTACGTATGGATGTGAAAGTTGAACAATGAAGGAAAAGGACAATTCTGACCCTCAAAATAGAATCCTATTGTAATCTGCATATTTTAAGATTATTATTAACCTATTTATTATTATTTTGTATCTATGTATATGTGTGTACATGTGCATGTATATATTTTGCCCTATATTTATGTACTAGAATCTTAAACCACTTTTTCTTATGTAACTATCACTTGCAAATGTTAAGTACATTGTTTATAATTTATGTGGCAGATCATATTCTGTTATTACTGGAACCACTTTAAGTCAGATTGTCTGCCAATTAGTAAGTATTCCTAAATGATAAAATAATTAGAAAAGATTTAAGAAAAAAAAGAAGAAAAAGGACAGGAAGAAAGTGTGAAATGTGGCTTCTAGATCAAATCACTCTCCCTAGAAGCTAAAATGACCCTATTGTACTTTGGTCACATTACAAGAAGACAAAAGTCACTGGAAAAGACAATAACGATAGGAAAAGTTGAAGGCAGCAGGAAAAGGGGAAGGCCCAGCATGAAATGGATTGATTCAACAAAGGAAGTCTCCAGTTTGCAAGATGTGCGGAAGATTATTAACAATAATCTAATAACAATATTAGAGTTGTCATCAGTCAGAAACAACTTTGATGTAACTTAACAAACACACATAGTAAAATGGGAGATTATAGAAAAGCACCTCACCATGCAACTTGATGTGGAAAGTGATTGCCTATTTTTACTATCACATGGCCAGCATGAGGAAGCAAATGGGACTGCTGTTCTCAGGATCAGGATACAAAGGACATTCATGTTGCTGAACCAACTACAGACTATATCAGAAATGGAATATTAAAAAAATAAGATAAAGGAAACATGCTCACTAACATCTTTTTATTTTAAACTAGAGAAACTGTGCAATTTGCTGCTTTAAAGGGTGCCTTTATCTTAAAGATATTTTACAACAAATAAGTCAATGGTGTTAAATTTAAATCATATTTCTCCTAATATTCAGTTTTAAATGCCATTAGAGATGCACTAAATTGGTTATGGAGACTCTTTCTTTGGAGAAAAAGTCACTTAAGTTAGGGTGCTTTGGCTGGAGGACAGTTTCATACTTGACTCACTGGGGTGGAAGGGCACATATATTATTATCAGCACATTCCTGAGGAGGGGTACAGCAGCCTCATGGTTAGCCATCAGAAGCCACTGCTATCGCCAGCCATCAGAGTTATGGCAGTGTAACTGCTATCCTGGCACAAAAAGAGGTGGGTCCTGGTGCTGGGAATGCTTCCCAGCATTGGCAGAAAATTATGCCAGCAAAAGCCACAGTATATCCCATGGGTCCCCTTACAATGCAAAAGAAAAAGTGCCCCAACAACAAGCCCTGCTGTAGCACAGATGGCGACCAAGGCCACTGAGTGTGACCTCTCATAGATAGCCAAACCCCCTTCCCAAACCTAATTCCAGCTCCTCCAGCACTACTTAACCCTCAGCCAGGACTTCCTATAGCTCAGATGGCAGCCTATGTGACATGGAATTCTGCCTCAGAGGCCTCTGATGTGCAACACACAACTTTGTATTTGGATGGCAGGAAATGTACAGAGAAGGCGCTTAGCGTTATAGAGGAAGCAGTTTACAGCAACATCCAAAAGAGACAGCACACATCCTTACAGTGTGACTAACATGCCTTGTTTCGCAAACTGTACAGACACTTCATCTAAGAGACACATACTGAATTAAGCACTGACAGGGGAACAGGAGTATGGATCCAGCAGCCTCTAATCAGGCACCTGCCTCCCTCTTGCACACACACTCAATGATGCCTGGAGAATACAGGCTCCTAAAGCCAAGGCTAGCAGTATATGTCCCATGTCATGTGGTGGGGCAAACTCCCAGGAAAGTGTATCATGTCTGTAATGCAGGGTGGCGAGCAGGGAAGCTGGCATCCTCATACCGGTGTGTTCCATGGTCCCTTCCAAGGCACCCCCCCACCACCATGTGCGGAACAGGGGGGATAACTGGTGTTTGGGGTGACTGGCAGTTGCCCCACAGTGCTTTGTAGAATTGTTGGCCAAACAAACATGGCACCTATGGACTTGTAGGATTAAAGCCCTATGCACCAACACCAGCTGACAGAGTAGATACCATTAAAGTGTAACCAACACAGCAGATGGGTAATGTCATTTATGACTATGGCATGCATCATGGGCGGGGGGAATCCCGGCAAATGGGGTTCCTTTCTATTATGTGCCCCACAGGCCATAATAGTGCTTAAGAGCAGTGGACTCTAATACTGAGAACCGGATTTGATTTTCCATTCCCCCACATGAATGGCAGACTCTTATCTGGTGAACTGGATTTGATCCCCATTCCTACACATAAGCTTGCTGGGTGACTTTGGGCTAGTCACAGTTTTCTCAGAACTCTCTCAGCCCCACCTACCTCACAAGGTGCCTGTTGTGGGGAGAGGAAGGGAAGGAGCTTGTAAGCCATTTTGAGACTCTTTGTGGTTGAGAAAAGTAGGATATAAATCTGCACTCCTCCTCCTTCATAGCCACTTTGTTGTACATCATCATTGCATATGTCTCTGGCCATCTGTACAAGCAGTGATTTCACAGGGAGGAGCCCTGAGAGGGTGACATTCTTTGTGCAGAATGGGCTAGATGCAGTTACCAGTGCGGATTCTGCCCCACTACCATGAGGCTGCCATCTCCAGCAGAATCCCAACTCAGGCCACCTTCTGTCTGGCAAGTTTGCCCCACCCATGGGCATTCCTATGATAGGTACACCTATTCCCATCTCCCCAGTGGCTCCCCAGAGATTCAGAGAAGCTTGCAAGGGCATAAGGGCCATACTAGAGAGAGGGAGCTTGCAACCCCACTCATCAGACCTCATTACTATTCCCCTGAAGCTGTTCAACAAAGTCTAAAATTAATCACAATCGTGTCCTTATCTATTTGTTGTTGGATGGATGAGGCTTGCTTCCTGCCCCCTCCTGCATCCAAGCCCTTATGCGACACCACTCTCTGCCCTCCTCCCCCTCCTCCTCTCTTCTGTAATTTTCCTCTTAGTCCTCTGATAGTGATCTCCCCTTCACACATCTGAGGAGGTGAACTCTGGCTCTGGGGAAATCATACTGAGATTGATGTTGCTAGTCTTCATGGTGTCACCAGAATATGCTTTTGTTTAGCTGTAAAATATAACAAAACTCCAGAAGCACCAGAAGCAGCAGGGACATGTATTACAAAATAAACTTCCATGACTTGTAGCTTACCTCTTCATATCTGTTGCAGGTAACAACATATCTGCTGTCCCCAGTCATGTTCCCAGTCATGTACTCTGCTGACTGCTGCGTGCAATTTTTCCGGAGAACAGGAGTGGTCTCTCTCTCTCTCTCTCTCTCTCTCTCTCTCTCTCTCTCTCTCTGTGTGTGTGTGTGTGTGTGTGTGTGTAAGTATCTGGATCTTATACTCATTCCAGCACTAATGGTATCTGATGGTGTCTGATAAGCCACGCAATTTGGTGGGGTGCAATGGTAGGGTCTCAGGGTGGAAGAGGCTTATGGGACTCGAGAAGGCTGATGGCAGTGATGAGCTCATTGGCTGCATCATGGAGGGGTTACAATGGGGTGCATTGGCCACAATGATGGATGAGTGGGGTAGCCCATCAGTTGGCCATCCTATTCTCTCTTTTGCAGTTTTGAGGAGGCAAAACATCAGCTGCGCATAGGTGGCCTCCTCTGGCTTCTCCCTGTGTGGGGATCAAATCATGGGGCTTGGCCATGCTGCCCCAGTGCCTTTCTAGTGGGCCTTTGCAATGTTCCCTGTCCTGTCTCCTAAGGCTGGCCATAGTGAACGTGGAGTCAAGTGGTGGGACCCATCAATGGTTGGTGGTTGGCTATGCCTATGTATGCTATTCAGAGGGATTGGTGGGTGTTGATGTAGTTGCTAAGGATTCTGGTATGGCTGATATTTGGCCTGTCCCTTGTGGAGAGGCATGTGTTTTGTCCCCCACTCTAAATGGTGTGTCCATAGGGAACTAGTCAGTTGCATTGCTCTTGGGCTGGGAGATGGCATCCACTGCCACAGCAGCAGTCAGGATTGGGATGTATGTTTGCAGCAGTCCCAGCCGATTATGTTTAATCATTGATGGCTGATTCACACATGCCAATCATCATTTGCTGTAGTGATAATCAAATAATCAACAGAAATGTGGGAAAATACCCTAATTCCCTCACCTATTATGGACATACACCTAGACTGTGAATATTGCTGCTGCCATGGAACAACTGTGTCTCTCCTATTCATCAAGATATCATATTAAATTCCTTCTTAAAACCCTCCACTACTGTTACGAATCTTCCCTCTTGCTCTGTCTTATTCTTCTCTGAAAGATACCTGATCATATAATTTACTTGCGTTGGAATGTGGATCATAGTAATCACCTAAGCTTTTTAAAAGCATCACATTTTTCACTTTAAAAAATAACAGCAAATTACCCACTTTTCCCTCTCTCTTAAATACACTTGTGAGATATAAAGAAAGTGACAGATTGGCTCCAGGGAAACACTTGGTATTCTTCACTGCCCCTCACAAAAATCTTATCTTCGCCCTGGTAATAGAGCAAAACCATAACCCACTCTTGCTTATAGAAGTTCAGTGGGTGGAAACAGAAACTAGATGGAACCTCGGAACAGCAACACAGTTATGGGGTGTTGGACATATGACTCCTATGAGTCACTGGAGGAAGTCATTGGTTAACCAGTTTATAATTGGCACCCTTAAAGAGTGAGGGGATGGGATACATTAGCTGGGATGGCCATGGCTGTTGTTTTTTAATCTTCTGTGGAGGAGGGGGGTCCAATCAGAAGGGACAGGAAAGGATTGTTTGTTCCTTTTTTCAAACCAAGGTCCAATATTAGGAATCTTTGCTGTTAGGCTCAAGTGTTTTATCATATTGTGTAATTAGCTTGGCAACCGACTGATTGACCAAATCACTTTGTTTTACTAGGAAACTTTGCTGCTAGATTCAGTCGTAACCATTCAAAGGTTAGAATATTTTGTAAACAGCTTATTGTTTCACTGAATAATTCTACCACACTTGTAATCTTATGTTAAAAAACATATAAAATAAGACAAATATTAGTAAGATAGTTTCAGGTAGCTGTGTTAGTCTGCGTAGAAGAGCAAGATGCAAGTCTAACAATACCTTAAAGGCCAGGGTATAAGCTTTTGGGAGTCAAAGATTTCTCTGTCAGGTATTTGACAAAGAGAACTTTGCCTCTTGAAAGCTTATACCTGGAAATCTTGTTGGTCTTTAACATGTTACTGAAAATATTACTGGGCTTCAATCTTGATATCAAGAGACCAACTTTAATGGACAACAGATGACGATGCCCAATTAAATGGTCACACATATTTGCCGCTTACTGCCCTGGTTTGTGACATTTTACTAATTAATTGCAAATCACAATAAACGGAAACTGGCTCTAAGAACAAACCACAACAATGCTGTCTCCAACTGTAGGACACCATTGGTTGCCTGCCTCAAAGATTTGACCCATATCTTGTCTACAAAGATCAGTCATCAATCAAATGTTGGTTCACTACAGCTTTTGCCTTTATTTGCTCACTCTTGAACTGTTGTTCATCTCCAATTCTTCAACCGTTGCTATATTGGAACCATGGCTATATAGGAATTATGGCTTGCCAGTGCAATGTGTGAAACACTAATAAGCATGTTCAGCATAAAGAGCATAATCACCATGCATTTGTTTTACCACTAAACAATAGAGAGATCCAAACAATTCTGTGATTAGAGGTAAAGGCTTTTTCAGAACTAATGGAAGACTTGAGCTTCAGTATTTCTCACTTTGCTTAGCACAGCATTCTTACCTCATAGACAAGTAAATCAATCATACCTTTCCTTTCTATGGCAGGTCAGTATTCTGTTGGCTGCAATACAGTGGTATTAATTTGCATGGAATGTAGGAAGGCAGTGAATATAAATGGACTTTCCAGACAATCTGTATTTCAACATATATCAATTTTTAATAAGACAATACTTTTGTTGAAGAGATATTATATTTTCCCTACACTCATATTTCTGGGACAACATGAACATTCACCATATCTCAGGGGGTTAGGAGCTTAATGATGTTTTACAATGCAATTTAACAGATATGTTTACCTACCTGGAGTCTTCTGGATAGTCCATAATAAAGAATCTAATCTAAATAAATATATTTAGCTATTGGCTGAGTGATACAACCCTCCACTCATGGCCTTGCTCAATACTTTGTTACTTTTATTTGTTGTATACCAATCAATGTCATTCTCTATCACCTCATTATGGAAAGCTCATGCAGTCATTTGAATACAATAAAATAAGTGAACTCAAATAAGACTGCTTCTGCAACCGTGCCCTGCTGTTCTGAAAACATATCTTTTTAGTCATTTGGTTTCTCAGCATTATTACTTTTGCAGTCTCCCCCTTCAGTGCAGAAAGAAATACCCCTTTCTTTTAAAAAATGCAGCAAATAGGATTTTCCCCTTTGAGAAGGCTACGTTCTCCCACAATTATATGTAAATGACCATCCTGCAATGTCTAAAATATAATGTAAGGACTCCCTTTGACACCATCAAGTTACACAATAAAAAGGAATTTCACAAGGTAAAATGTTTAAAATTTTTGTTTTATCACCAAAATACCCAAATACTGTAACTGTGGCAGTTTTTGAGTGTGATTTTCAGAAATGATAGACAATAAATTCCATAAAATTTAATTTCGTGCTTCCCTTTTCTTGCTCAACTGCATCCTCTACGTTATTTTCTAATTTCCTTTCCACTTTTACATTGCAGGGCTCTCCATTGCAATTACCTGTAGTAAGCCTCTCAGGGTCAACATTCTGCTTTAGGGCTTTTAAAAATCAAGCACAAGGTAGTTACATGCATGGGAAATTGTTATTATTAACTATACTTGTTTTTATGGCATCTTGAGGCCCAGAAACATTAATATATGTGAAATGGCTAGGCATGAACAATTGATTGTTGTAGTACCTTTATTCCTCAGATAATTCTCCAGTGAGGAGAGGAATGAGATGGAGTCATGCACAACACTAGGAACAGAAGTATTTGTGGTTTAGGACCCAGTGCTGTTGTATGCTTAACTAACGTATATCAAAATCATGTATCCATTGACACTGAAGAAGGAGAAGAGCTGGCTGTTATACCCCTTATTACTCTGACCTGTAAGAAGTCTCAAAACAGATTACAATTGGTTCTGGTGGGTTTTCCAGGCTGTGTGGCTGTGGTCTGGTGGATTTTGTTCCTAATGTTTCACCTGCATCTGTGGCTGGCAATACAATGCAATATAATGCACTCAACCACACCTTTGCATAGCAAGTTCCACCCAAACACTTAATGATTGGTTCCCCACCCTGGGACAAGGACAATATACCACACTAAACTTTCCCTTCTCACTTAGACACCGTGTGAAACAGACTTTTCTCTGTGATACACCTCTGAAGGTGCCGGCCACAGATCCAGGTGAAACGTTAGGAACAAGGTCCACCAGACCACAGCCACACAGCCCAGAAAACCCACTAGAACCAGTTGAATCCAGCCATGAAAGCCTTTGACAAGATTACAATTGCTTTACCCACCCCCAACAGGCACCTTGTGAGGTAGGTGAAGCTGAGAGAACTGACTAGCCCAAGGTCAGGCTTCTGGTGTAGGAGAGGAGAAACAAACATGGTTCACCAGATTAGTCTGCCACTCTTAACCACTACACAATTGTACAAATACCTAGGAGGAGATGTCATGGACGTAGGTAAGGGGGGGGGGTTTCTTGGGTTTGAACCCCCATTCATGTCCGAAGCTCCGCCCACCCGTTTGTGGGTTTTAAAAACATTTTAGTGCTTTTTCAGTTTTTGGCCTGCAGGGGGCGCATTGTTTGGGCTAGCAGCACCAAACTTTCAGGGATTGCTTGGGGGACTCTCCTGATGATACTACCCGGGTTTGGTGAGGTTTGGTCCAGGGGGTCCAAAGCTATGGACTCCCAAAAGGAGTGCCCCATCCTCCATTGTTTTCAATGGGAGCTAAGATGAAGGCTACATCTTTGAAGGCCCATAACTTTGGACATCCTGAACCAAACTTCACAAAACCTGGGATGTACTATCAGGAGAGTCTCTTATTGATACCACCCAGGTTTTGTGAAGTTTGGTCCAGGGAGTCCAAAGCTATGGACTCCCAAAGGGGGTGCCCCCATCCCCCATTGTTTCCAATGGGAGCTAATAGGAGATGGGGCTACACCTTTGAGGGTCCATAACTTTGGACCCCCTGAACCAAACTTCACAAAACCTGAGTGGTATCATTAGGAGAGACTCCTAAAGATACCCTGAAAGTTTGGTGCTTCTAGCTTAACCATTGCACCCCTGACAGCAGGCACCCCCAAATTTCCCCAGATTCTCCTTTTAAATCCACTCCCTTCGGCATGGATTTAAAGGGAGAATCTGAGGTCCTCAGTTAGAAGAAGAAGAAGAGTTTGGATTTATATCCCCCCTTTCTCTCCTGTAGGAGACTCAAAGGGGCTTACAATCTCCTTGTCCTTGCTCCCTCACAACAAACACCCTGTGAGGTGGGTGGGGCTGAGAGAGCTCCGAAAAGCTGTGACTAGCCCAAGGTCACCCAGTTGGCGTGTGTGGGAGTGCACAGGCTAATCTGAATTCCCCAGATAAGCCTCCACAGCTCAAGTGGCAGAGCTGGGAATCAAACCTGGTTCCTCCAGATTAGAATTCACCTGCTTTTAACCACTACACCACATTGAAAGTGATGCTGTTTCAGGGTGGGGGATAATCTACCCCAAAACAGCATCACTTTCAATGTTGTTTAACTGGGGACCCCAGATTCTCCCTTTAAGGTGGATTTAAAAGGAGAATTTGGGCTCTCTAGATTAAACACCATTGAAAGTGATGCTGTTTGAGGTGGATTCCAGCATCAGTGGAGGAAAGGGCGGGGGAGTCTGCCATCCCCGGCTTTGGAGAGCTGCTTTTATAAGCGCTGGGCTGGGGGCGGGGCTTGGGGAGGCGTGGCCATGCCCTAGGGGCGGGTGGGGGTGTGGCCCCACCCCGAACCCCCCCCCATAAAAAATCTATACCTACGTCCCTGGGAGATGTCTCTAGCTTTGACAACAGAAAACAAGAGTGACAATTTTATATCAAAGAGTCAGGATTCAAAATGACCTGGACAGGTTAGAAAGATGGGCCAGCTAACAAAATAAACTTCAACAGAGGTAAATGTAAGATACTTCACATAGGCAGAAAAAATGAAATGCACAGATATAGGATGAGTGACATCTGGCTAGACTACTACATGTGAAAGGGATCTGAGAGACCTAGTAGATCACAAGTTGAACATGAGTCAGCAGTGTGATGCAGCATCTAATAAAGCTAATGAAATTCTGGGATGCATCAATAGGAGTATAGTATCTAGATCAAGGGACGTAAAAGTACCTCTCTATTCTGCATTTGTCAGACCTCACCTGGAATACTGTGTTCAGTTCTGGGCACCGCAATTCAAGAAGGATATTGACAAGCTGGAACGGGTCCAGAGGAGGGTGATCAAAATGGTAAAAGGTCTGGAATCCATGCCCTATGAAGAGAGAGGGAGCTGGGGATGTTTTGTTTGGCAAAGAGAAGGTTAAGGGGTGACATAGCTATGTTTAACTATTTAAAGGGATGCCATGCCGAAGAGGGAGCAAGCTTGTTTTCTTGAGACTAGGACAAGGAGTAATGGATTCAAGGTGCAGGAAAAGAGATTCCATCTAAACATTAGGAAAAATGTCCTGACAGTAAGAGCTGTTTGACACTTCCTCGGAGTATGGTGGAGTTTCCTTCTTTAGAAGTTTTTAAACAGAGGCTGGATGGCCATCTGTCATGGGTGCTTTGATTGTCTGTTCCTGCATGTCAGGGACATGATTGCCCTTTTAAAGTATTTGAAGGGCTGTCACTCAGAGCAAGGACATAGGTAAGGGTTTTTTTTCCTGGGTGTAAACCCCCCCATTACATGTCCGAAGCTCGGCCCCCATTTGTGTTTTTTTTTATTTTTAAGTGTTTTTTCAGTTTTTGGCCTGCAGGGGGTACAGTTTTCAGGTTAGCAGCACCTAAATTTCAGGAATTGTTTGGGAGACTCTCCTGATGATACCACCTAGCTTTGGTGAGGTTTGGTTCAGGGAGTCCAAAGTTATGGACTCCCAAAGGGGGTGCCCCATCCCCCATTGTTTCCAATGGGAGCTAATAGGAGTTGGGGGCTACCCCTTTGAGGGTCCATAACTTTGGACCCTCCGAACCAAACTTCACTAAACCTGGGATGTATTAGGGTCTCCTAAAGATACTCTGAAATTTTTGTGCTGCTAGCTTAACAATTGCACCTTTGACAGCAGGCACCCCCCCCAATTTCCCAAGATTCTCCTTTTAAATCCACACCCTTCGGCATGGATTTAAAGGGAGAATCTGAGGTCCCCAGTTTAAACATTGAAAGTGATGCTGTTTCAGGGTGGGGGAGAATCCACCCCAAAACAGCATCACTTTCAATGTTGTTTTAACTGGGAACCCCAGATTCTCCCTTTAAGTTGGATTTAAAAGTAGAATCTGGACTCCCTTGTTTAAACACCATTGAAAATGATGCTGTTTGGGGGTGGATTCCAGCATCACAGTGGGTGCCGCCCCGCCCCACAAAACTCAGATTTTGAAACCGGGCTCCATTTTCCCTAGTTACCGGAGGGGAGGGCAGAAGGGACTGCCAGCTGCCAACTGGGAGCCCAGCCGGTGGAGGGGTGGGGCGGGGCGGGCGGGGCAGGGGAGTCTGCCATCCCTGCTCTTGGAGAGATGCTTTTATAAGAACTGAGGGGGGGCTTGGGGAGGTGTGGCCACATCCCCAGGGGTGGGTGGGGGCATGGCTTCGCCCCGGAACCCCGCCATAAAAAATCTATACCTACGTCCCTGACAGGGGGCAGGGAGCTGTTCCTGTTGGGAGCAGAGGAAAGGACTTGCAATAATGGATTTAAATTATGAGTGAAAAGATTTGGCTGGATATTAGGATTTTTTAAAATTACAGTAAGAGTTGTTCAACAGTGAAATTGACTGTTCAGGGAGATGTTGAGCTTCCCCCTCATTGGCAGTCTTTAAGCAGTGGCTGGACAAACACTTGTCAGGGATGCTCTAGGTTGATCCTGCATTGAGTAGGTGGTTGGACTAGATGGCCTGTATTGTCCTTTCCAACTATATGATTCTAGGATCTAAGGTAAAATCCTTTTGAACTGTGGACAGGCCTATAAAATAAACTCAGGACTTTTCAAGGTGCCTCTTCAATTAGAAATAAGTCTCTTGAATTAGACGAAACTTAATTCTAAGTAAGTGTGCTCACTGTGATTGCCACTGGATAAGATCGAAAATAAAAAACACATTGTAACATAAAAAGATGATGCTTTATGTGTGTCAGAACACTTTCAATGATTCACAGTAGACTATGTGGTTCCTAAAATGAATTAAACTATGGTTTGGGTTTCTTTCTTTTTTTTTTACAGTTATAGAGCAGCTCCTCTCTTCTGTGAGTATTTCTATCAACAGTAAATAATGAACTATTACTTGAAATAAGGAACAGGTTGGAAGATTCAGCAGCCCTGACAGATTACACATCCCAGTGATATTTATGCAAGGAATTTCTCATTCATTAACATTTCAGGGCCAAGGGAAGTCAGAGGAGCAGTCTTTCCAATTACCCCAGCTGCTAGGAGGTTAGTTCAGAGGGAAGGAGAAGGATGGGGACAGCAGGGGAGGGGGAAATCAACTGCTGGGCACTGTGGAGGCTGGCAGGGAAGCACTTGGCACAAGGCCAGGGCTTCCTGAGATTTCAGAGAACTCTTTGAACATGCCAGATACCTTGCCAAGAGCATTTTGAACAAGCCCAGAAAGCATGAGCCAATTCAGCCAATTCAGCTGTGAGACTGGAGAGGTTCACCCATCTCTAATCAAGAAAAGGGGAGGAAAGGGGAAAGCTGGAAACTAGCTGCATCTTCTGCTAACAAATTGCAGGATCTAATGCAATTTTTTTTGGCTGAGCCTTTTCTTTACTGAGTGATCCCAGTGAATATAATTACAAGATGACACCATATTGCCCATTTGACTTAGCTTCATGGTGATGTCAGTCAAATGGCCAATGATTTCCCCTCATTTTAAATTAATAGGTGGAGGGGAAGGAATGTCCCAATTACTATAGTAACTGTACCAAATGTTGCGCTAGTTCTCTTAGGAGCAGAGATGTATTCCCTCCCCTGGTCAACATTTCTGCTCCCTTTTGAGCCTTTTCAATCATTATCAGCATGGGAAATGTGGGGCTTTTTTGGAGGGTGGCGGTGGGAATTGTTGCAAAACTGAGCCCCCATCTAATCTATATTCCAGATACAAGGGATTGGTAGGAACATATTCAAGTGAGAGGGTTTCTCTCATACACACTTCAATATGATAATTTTCTCTTACTGATTGCATGATGAACCAACTCATTTGTGTGTGTGTGATGGAATGGGAACACTTCGCAATTTTGATGACAATGCAATTCACTATTATTACTTTAAGTAATCAGAACAGAAAAAAGAATGAAAGAGTGAAGACTATGGCTAGGATTGCTTGGTTAAAAGAGTAAACTTTCCCAGAATGTACTCAAGGGGCCACAGGACACATTAAGGTCACACAACACACTTGTAGCTTGATAAAGCATACAATATAAACGCTCAAGAGATCTTTTCAAAATTAATTCCACCTGGACTATTATCAGCAGCATCACGTGGAATGAAACGGTTCACAAAATTAAAGTGATGTATCAGAGCAATTCACTCACTTCTAGTAAGTGACAAAGCTTGTTGGGTTCACTGGTAGTTCATCCTGATAGCAACTGCATTAGTAAGGTTGATGAAAAGTTGTACAATGCATACCAAGAACTTGGGAGGAACAGCAAATACTATCCATGATGGAGATTTTGAGCTACACTTGGGGGGAGGGGATCAGCATTTTTTGGATTCAGATTTGGGAAGGATATCCTTTACAGTATCCTGGATTATTCAGGGCTCCAATATTGTTTTTTTGGGTGGGAATGCTGAAATTTTTCAAGTCCATTATTTCCTGTAGGGGACTGTTTTGCAGACAGGTGACTGGAATGACTGTATTTCAAGTGAATGACACAAACATTATAGGGAGCCTGCCTGTCCACTTAAGACCCTTGGAGTTTAAGCAAATTAGATCAAGGAGTCCACTTCTATGGACCCCTGTACAAGGTGACCCAGTCATCTGACTTGTCTCCATTGTTTCTTATGGGGAAATGCTTTATCCAGGGCAAAGAAGTCTACAGCCAAACACACAAGAGCAACACTTGGTCCAAAGCCTCCAAAGGCAAACAGAACCAACAAGCCCAACAAAACCAACTTCAAAACAGAGAATCAAAGCAAAATCAACATAAGTGAGGGACACTTTTGTAAGCTTAAAGGAGCAATGACAAACCACAGAACCCTAGCCAATCAACCTGGAAAACTAAGATCAAGGCTGGCAGTTGGACTTAGCAAGACAATGAAATGCTGTCAAGTTTCTGGCTCAGAGAGCCACTGAGAGCTGTCACAGAATTGTTGTGACTGGGCAGGCAGTTGTAGAGAAACCCCCTAAAGTCTGATTTTATTGGTTCTGGTGGGTTTTCTAGGCTGTCTGATTTTATTGTCTGAGATAGCTGCCTCCCCGCTCCCTGGTTGCTCCCCAAACCTTGTAAAATTGAAGCAAAACAAGTCTGGGAGCCTTCAAATGCCAGCCCTGAATATTCCTAAAAGTTTCTGAATTTTTCAGGACCCTATTAATGGTATTTTGAAAACCCAAATATCTCTTTGAATACATGAATATATCAAACAAGAAATATCTGAATGCACCACCCTACTGGAAAAGCAACAGAAAGAGATGCAGGCTTCATTGAGACTAGATATACTGCCACTCTCAGAGTTCAGCAAAAAGAAATGAAACCTGTATACCAGTTCCCTGTGCAAAACTTACCCAGAGCTTATCAGCAGGGTTTTGGTCTTCTAGACAAATACTTCAGCTGAACAAACACTACAGGCATATCAGTCTTGTTCTGCTTCCTTCATCTACAGAAACCCATCATTCTTATGACTTTCTGCCGTACAACTCTTTCCATCTTTTGCTCACGACTTTTATTTGTCATAACCTTATCCATAAATACTCTGCATGAGCCACAGAGCAAGGGATGCAACAGCCAGCACTGAATTCTGACTAAGATCTTGTGCTGCTTCTAAAATTTGATTATTATTTTTTTGCAACAGAGAACTCTTGCTAAAAGTGAGCACTTACAAGATGCCCAGCACTGGTGGTTCCCAGGCCCTTTATTATATAAACGTCAAGTGTACTGGTTCAAAGTCTGCTATGCGACTGACAGTATAGAGTTGGACTAGATGATTCCTTGTGACCTGTTTAACTCTGTTATACTTCCTGAAATATAGATCTCTTTCCCAGATTTCCAGTTAGGGCCATCAAAGATGTTTCTAATGCTTAACGAAACCACATACAGAACCACAAATATTGCAGCCACCCATGGCAGTCCACAGTTCCAATTAACATCTACTACAGAGTATAATATAATTCATGATGATCTTTGGTTAAGTATGTAAGGGGCTACTGGATTATGTGAAACTCCAGGATCAATAAGTCTCCATGCTGGTATTTTAAATGTCGATTCCCCACTGAGGATTAGATGCGTGCTGAGGATTAGATGCGTGCCAAATATCCAGGTTTCCTGCAAAACTCCCCACTTCACCAGTGCTGAACACGCATTCATCCCAATTCTGGCGCCCCCCCCCCCAGCACGTGTTATTTTAGAACCTGCATGGAAGTAGACCTTTTTAAACACACGTGGGCAATCTGGAGTGGTGGGGAAGTGGGGTGTGTGTGAAATCTGTATTTGTTTTTCCCACTGCTGGTAGTGATGTGGAGCCTCCCATCCAATGAGAACGCAGTGGGCTGTGCGTGATAAAAATTTTTTTATTTCACGGACTGGAGAGCCACGTGGATACGAAGCAACATGGGGCCGGGTTTGACTGATTGACTCAGTAGAAGGCAGTACAAAGCAGTGCTACACATCATATCCACGAGGATCCGACTACATGGAGGTGCGCAGAAACAGGGCTTTGCTTTAATCGCCCATTTCTTCGTCTCCGCGTAGAGTTGTTCTGCGTATGCTCATGCAGATGTGGATCCGCAAGGTTAAAAATAAAAAAAATACCCGCTCCAACACAATGCAGCAGCCAATCAGGAAAGCCCCTGAGTGGATCATGCGTTCGATCTGCCAACAGTGGGGAGTCCTGCATTGTTGCTGTGTTGCTGGGAACAAGGATTGTTGTGGGGCCACAAGCTGCAGTGCGGACCATCAAACCATGATCAAAAGGTGCCGAATCTTTCCAAACCTGGATGTATCTAGATTCATTTTTTCAGTGGGGAATTGACCAAAGTCAGATATTCCCCCGAATGCTTGGAGGTTCTCTGAGTGTTCCCAGACAGTTTGCTGTCTTTGTTTTAAATGTGCATGTTTGATCATTTTTGATAGCAAGAAAAAGTGCAGAAAGGAATAATCAAAATGATCATGTGGTTGTAGACTGTTGTATGAGGAAAATCCAAAGGCTAGTTAAGAGAATTAGTAAAAATGGATGCCAGTCATGAGGCATATCTATACTCTCCAGCTATCAGAGGTGCATGCCTATTATATGAGGTGCTGTGGAACACAGACAGGATAATGCTGATGAAGTTGTTTTGTTTATGGGCTTCCTAGAGGCACCTGGTTGGCCACTGTGTGAACAGACTACTGGATAAATAGATGGACGTTTTCTCTCTCATAATATTAGAACTTGAACAGTCACACTCTTCTAAACCTATAGGTTTAGCAGGGTATAATATGTTCAGGATTGCACTGGAAGTCACCAAATGAAATTGGTTAACTGCAGGGTCAATAAAAAGAAGTATTTTTTCACACAGTTCAAAGAATCTGCTCCCACTAGGTATGGTGATGGTCACTATCTTAAATATCGTTAAAAGGGGATTCGCAAAATAATGGGGCAAAGGCCAACTTTAACCTATGATACTATGCCTCTGACAGAAGGTTGCTGGGGGACAGACAATGGGAGAAAACTGTTGTCTTCATGCTCTGCCTATGGACTTCTCAGAATCATCCAGCCAGCCAATGTGGAAAATGAGACGCGACACCAGATGGATCCTTGATCTGATATCTGTGAACATGAAAGGGTCTTTAGTTTTTGGTAGCTGTCCATCACAGTGATTTCAAAATTTTCTACCTGTTGGCTTGTCTTGCTTGGCACCATTATACATTGCAGGGTATTCTGGGTAATGTTCTATCTAAGATATCCTCAATTGATTTACTGGCTCACCCCATTGCCTATTGTGAATTGAATGTGCCCTAGAACACAGGGACCACTCCTCTGTGATGGTCTGCATGTCTTTAAGAAAGCTTGTTTGACACTAATAAACTCTCTTAGAAACTCTACTACATTTCTAAAGAAACCATGATTACATGAAAAACAGTTCAAAATATCACATTTGACAGAAATAACATGTAGATTTGGAACAGAGGGGAGGTGAAAAAATTCACACCCATATAAATTGTTTTGTTTTGTGTATAATAACAATGCAGGGTTGGCTATAATTCTCAAGTTTATGTGCACTGGGCAGTAGGACAACTACATTTGAGTAATGTTGCTTGAATAACTGATTCTAATTGTAATACTCTAGTTCATGAAAATCCCATCCAAAAACCTCACAGCATATCAAGGCATGCCTTACCGAATGATTTGCCACAATTTCTTGGATTTAAATAATAGCTAGAAGCAGATTGTTCAGCAAGCTCGGAGAACTCTAAAAAGGCACAAGATGAAGTTTAAAAGGTCAAAAAGCCTAGCCAGTATTGGTGCAGAAGAGTGGTGGAGAAACCATCTTATATTGCAGAAGCTGGGTTAACTCGTCGTCTGAAGGAGATTTCTCTAAACATTGCATGGGAAATCTGGAGCTTCCACTGAATAAAGCAAGGCTGAATTTGCTCATCTTGTATTCCAATTAAGCAAAATACAAGCAGTTGCATTCTGTCATTTTCTTTCAAAGGTAGATAGTTCAAATATGCCTCATCTTCTCTCCCACGACAGAAATATTTACATGCTTCTCCTTGTGTGGATCTTCTGTAAGGGCCAACTTTTGCAAAGCAGTTGCCCTTTTTAATGGTAGTAACATAAAGTTTGGCTTAACATAAAATTTGCTTTATAGTATGAAGAAAGCATGGTGCAGGACTCACCCCATGCTGCCATTGCTGACCTGGAAGAGGGGAGGTCAAGGGCTGCCAGTCGCATGGTGCCCAGAGGCATGGCCAGTAGAGACCAGCTGGTGCAGGCCAATAAGGTGGACTGGGAGCAGAGCCAGAGCATGCAGGGTGATATATGGTTGGTGGAAGGGGCACTTCCACCACTTCTTCCTGCACTTAATGGCTCTTCTCTCCCTCCCTCTAGTGAATGGCTCAGTTGCATTGTTATTGTTATGGGCATTTTAACTGTTCTTCCTTTATCCTGACACAGCTTGGCAGGTTGCACATGGGGACTGATCCTTGGGGGGGGGGGGCCTGTATGCCTACCTCCCCATTATTCAGGAACCCCCTAAGGTGCCTTGGGGGTGGGATGGACCTCATTGCCACACTCCCAGATGGGGGCTGCTGGGTGGCCCGCACCCCCTGGCAGCAAGGGAAGATCCATTTAATGGCCAACACCTAATTGGTTTCCACTGACTTGCTGCTCCTGGGGGAAGTACTGGGCTGGGGGAAGGTGTGCCTTGGGGTCAGCAAGCATACTTCCCAGAGATCAAGATGGGTTCAGCGAGTGTGCTGCCCAGTGATCAGGCTCTATCCCCCATGCGGAAGCTCTGCTTCTTTTGCTAGCCTTCAATAAAACAAGCTGTGGCCAGTTTTATTACCACAACAAGGTTTACAGCATATTTATTTTGTGGACCAGTGGCTGCCCTCCCCTCCTCAGGCAGCAATGTTCATATTATTGGTGGGAATATCTGGCTGTGGAATTGAGACACTTCTTCCATTGCTGGGGATGATCCAGGCAGCAAGCCAATCTATGTGGTGGCCATAAGAGAATGCAATTTGAAACCATTTTCAAACAGCTGTTTTCAGATTAGAAGGATGCTTTCCCATGGAAAATCCTGTGCTCCACACCCTTGTGATCCTCCATCACATTCCAGTTATTTTTCTGCTTTGAGTAGGCCACAACTTTTCACAGTGAGTTAATCTCTCATGCAATTTTTTCCATAGCAGTGTGTGTTTTGGCAGCAGTTATGAAGTATGAAGGGCAAGGGGTTAGAAATTATGAACATTTTGCCCTGTTTATCCCCCTGTGGTCTCCCCCGCCTCATGATTTGCTTCATTAGCTGCTCAGCCTGGACTAACTTGGTAATAAAACTAACTGCAATTTTTTTATCCACTGATGGTGATGCAGAGAAATTATTTCATTGATGCCATTGTCTGTACATTTATGGCAGCAACAAGTCAGTATACAGATGCACGATGAACTGCGTAGTTTGGGAACAATATGAGACTTCAACAAAGCAAAGCTTCAACAAAGTAAACCAAACAGCAAGAGAGGGATTGTGTCCTGGTATTCACTTGCACTCCTCTTGCAGGTGTGGAAAGGAGACTTGGGTGTCTGTGTCAGGATTTTTAGATTCAAACAATCTACCAGGAATTGCACTAGCAGGTTAGGTGGGTAAGTTTGATTTAGCTAGCCAAGATCATTCTGTGCCTCCTACCACTGTTAGTTAGCTGGAATTAGCCTGTCTACACAAGGGTATTAACTTAAATTTCATAATGAGAACACACCTTTCCAACCTTACCGTCTAGTTGAAAGGCAATAAAAGTTAAGCTTCTATGTCGTTTTTGATTAGATTTCTAAGTGACTTAATGGAGAATTTTCAAAGCATATTAAAATCTCGTAGCTAGCAGGTACTAGAGACTTAATCATCTTGATATTCAAAGCAACCACTAAAGGGAGACCAAGAGCTATTCTTTCTAGTATGTGTTATATGTACAAGGCAGGGGAGTCTATTGAAATTCTTTCCCCTGCAATTGAAAGCAGGTGATAAGGGAAGGACTGCAGAAACTCAGCGGGCATTTGCAAACTGAAAGTCTTTGCAAGCAACCTCTGGCAAGCATGGCTGGGAAGCCCATGCCAGAAAGCTAATAGTCTAAACTGCACACATCGCCACCCACTGCTGTTTGTTCCACTTGTCTACACTATGCCTGAAGCAACATAGAAGTGAAATCAGTGCAAAATATCCTGTGGCTGCTGAAGAGGTCAGTTGCAGATATAAGTAAAAGGGCTGCGAATTATTTAATGCTGATCTACACAAACAACAGCATGTTTCATCCAGACTCAGCACACAAGAGAATGGTGTCACATCTTTTCTATGAGTGCAGGATTGCTTGCATTCCTTTCTAATAGTCTGAGTGTGTTCTAACATACATTCACCCATTACAAACAGGTATGAAATATCCTTTTAATGCTATGTATATAGGAACCTTTCTTTATTCTATGGATCATTTGGAAGGAGGAACTTCTGTTAGACTGCCATCTTATACAGTCTTTGAAAGGACCTGTAACAGCTGCCCTGCCCCCGCTCCTCCAAATATCTTGCCATTGTGATTCTTGCCTGGCTTTAATGAACACAACCAATTACAATCGCAGGCAAATTAAAGAGTTTCTGAAGCATGAGCACAGTACTGATGCATAGTGTAAGAACTGCCTTTGGTCGCCAGTGAAGCTCCCTCAAACAAGGCAAGAGCCAAGGTATAAAGAGCCTTCTAAAGCCCTTTCTTACTACCTTGGCAAGTAAAATCAAGTAGCTTTCCTTTCCTATCTTCTCACGTCAACAGAGAGACAACCCCTAGCAGGTAACAAAGACCTCAAAGTTCCCAGTGAAGATAGAAGGCCTGACTGTGACTGTTTCAGACCTAATGAAAACGAATTCGTTTCCTGCCCAGTGATGAGCTGTGCAGGGAGCACGACGCACTAATTAGACTGTAAACAGGCAGCAGCACTAAGAGCTTTCGAAAACACCTAGGGCCTATTCTCACAAGGCTGAAAATCTGTCAGAAGCATTTACACAGTGATGACTGTCCAGCGCAAAAAAAACTTCACAATGGCCAAGACGGGATACACGTCTTCACAGCAAGCCCCTTGTGACAAAAACTGAGAGTACCAGTGAACCCCAACAAAATTGGAAATCTCTCTTTCCCATCTGCACGTGTGCAAACAAATGGCTTCATGCACATCAAGTGTTTTCCCTTCAATGATCAGAATGCAGTGGAACATTTGGGCATGATTTTGAATAGACGACATATTCCTTTTCAAAATGTACTCTCATCTTTATAAAAATGTCACAGCTTGGAATTCCACGACTTGGATGCTGCAAGTCTCATAAGCAGGTGGACATTTTCACTCTTCCACCCCCTCGGTCTGCTTGCCCTAATTTAAATGCAGAGGTTTGCCAGTCTCCCAGAGACAAACAGCTGCTTTGCAGTAACCTCCATACGTATGGACCCTGATTAGTAGCAGCAAAGGACCAGGCAGAAATGCAATGTAAGCATTAGAGCACCACATGGAAATTAGTTAGGCTGCAGTAAAAGTGGTGCATACATCAAACTGTTCTGCAAAATGAGCATTTACAAAGACGAGCTTCATGCCTTTTCGTTCTAAGGCAGGAAGCAAAAATCCTAGGGAATGACAGAGACAAGGACAAAGCAGCCTCAGATGCAGCATAATGGTAGTAGTGGACACACACACTACAGCAGCCCTCAGGTGCAGCACTGTGAACCATGGGAGAAACATTCTCAGTACGGTTCCAGAGAAAATGGCTGTGCCCCATCTTAATTAGAATGGCAATCATATTTTGAAGCTGATCTCCTGAAGACAACTGCCCAGGTTAAAGCCCCTCTCTATAGCCTGCATGAGATGTGCTCTGCAAGGGAGTGTGTCTTTAATGACTCAGTCCGATCAATACCAGCTCTCAAAAAAGATCAAGCAACTGAGCTTGCCCAAGGTCATGCAGTCCACCTCAAAAGCCGTACAGTTGACCGAAGCACTGCAATAAACAGCAACAGGTGGCTTGGGTACAAGGCAGCTAGCAGTCCAAACACCGACCTACTTTAGGTGGCTTTCGAAAACAGAACTTCCACAGACCCCGAACATTTATCTGCAAGTCTTCAGCACTTCTCTGCTTGAAAAGCAAAAGAGCAGCGAAGCAGCTGGAGAGATTTCATATAATTCCAGAAAGATGGAAAGTGAAAAGATCATTTTGTTTTTTTTTAAAAAAAACTTAAAGACTTTATATATTATCCTGTAGTTGACAACATACGCTAAAGGTTGGGTTGTCATTTGCTTTTGGTGTAACAGCTGAGGCCAGGCAGTGAAGCCTTTTAAGCCCATCAATTTCAAGAGGCTTGATTGAGCCTCACTGTGTGCTGGGTTGTGGCTTAAGGGCATGATTTTAAACATTTCTCTCTATAACTTGCCCATTTTTTTTAAAAAAAAACCAAAACAAATAAATAGTCTTTGAAAGTTTTAATACAAGCCTCATGGTTTTGTGAGAGTATAAAGCAATCAAATTTTGAAATGCATGAGTTTTGGAAACATGGAATTCAAAAATTTGCATTTGGCACTTGCTTTTCCACTTTTCCGGATACATTATCAAGCTTCTGCTTCCACCATGCACCAATATCAGCAAGTAGCACACTACAGTCAAGCCACTCTGTTCCTTTTCTGCAGGATCACCAGTCAGGGACCATAGATAGCTTTTCCTCTTGGCCCCTACCCTACAGCTTTCTGCAACAGATCAAGCCTTTACACCTGCAGTTCCTGAGGCAGAAAGGGTGGCTGAGACTTACCTTGGCTGCCATTGCTGCTTGGGAGTGGGGCAGGGTGAGGGGCAGGCTTTGATGGCTTCTTCCGCCCACCCTCCCTCATTGGTCTGAGTTTTTTGCATTGCACTCTAATTGCATTGGTTTTGTTGTTTTTCAATTTCATCTGACAGCCTGGTGGGTTGCTCATGGGAACTGATCCGTTCAGGGGAGGAGGAGCCTGCATGTCAGTCTGCCTCATTTGGTGGGGGCTCCATAAGAGGTCTGGGGGGTGGAGCAAGTCTGTGGACCATGTGCTCAGGAAGGCCTGGTGGTGGCTCACACCCCCTGGCAGCAAAGGGAGGTCATCCAGAGGCCAGCACCCAGGTGGCTCCCACTATCTTGCTGGTCTGGGTATTGGTGTTTTCCACCAAGTATCAGGTTAGGTTACAACTGGGGGACGTGCTGCCCAGTGGCCACTGGGGAGAGCAGACAAGCTGCCCAGTGCTGGATCTGTTCCCTATTCTGTGCCTCTGCTTCCTTTAGCCTGCATACTAACAAACGGGCTGTGGCCAAATCTTATTCCACACACTTGGTTATCTGTGTCTTCTGTTCTGCACCCTCAACCTCCTTTTTCTCTCATCAGGTGGGAATATGGTGTTTCTCTCATAGACCTGCTTGAGAGGGTGTCTCATCCATACAGTTGGGAAGGATTGCTACCTAATATAACACTCTGCTGCAAGACAGAACAATCCATTCACCAGCCCCCTGCCAATCATCCTGAATAACCAAGCAGCTGACTGCCAAAAGCAGAGAACAGGCGTGACACATTAAGATGCCCTGCCTAGAACAGACCCAACCTCAAGCACACGAGGCAAACATCTTTGTGGTTTTTGGTAACCTTTGAGCAGGGCTGCATTGGAAAGAGAGGCATATCTGATCTAGCTCAGCTGAAGTTTGTCTGTTACTGTGATGCAAGGATAAAAGAATCCCAGTCCAAGTGCCGTGTAGCAAGCTTCTTTGGCAAATATTAAGGATTTTCTCCAGTTTTAAAACACAGAGCTCTGTGAAAAGATGGGGGTGACTCACAGCCTTTGTAGATGTCTGTTGGTATCTGTACAGCAGCATAAGAGTAGTTAACTTTCGTTTTAAAGTGTGCATCATCTACGAATTCCAGCTTCAGGGAGTTGGACGGTTCGCTTTCAATTTCTTCTCCCTCTAGACCATCCTGGGAAAAGAAAAGAGGGCATACCATAAACATTCAGGCTGGTTTTAGAAAGCAACAGTCACTGAGACAGTGTGGCAGGTGGAACTGGGTGACTGCTACTTACTGGCAACCAAAGAAAGAACTACCAGGTAGTGTAAGACTTTAATGGTTTTATTTTAAAATGTATTAGAATAGTAATTTCCATCTGAAGAGTAACATTTCTCAGTCCACAGATAGACTAAGGTGGATTCTGCACAGCAAAATAATAATAGTTTGCATCAGTTATTTTTGAATTTGGGTCCATTTTATTCAATTTTTGTCCTTTGCACAGGTGCCCATTTTCTGTGAAGGAACTGAGTTGAAGTCGGGGGAATCATTTGTTTTCTTCCAGCCCCTTTGCACGAACCTGCTAATATTTTTACAATGCAAATGCAGCTATGCAGGCGCAAACATCCCATTTTTCCTGCACTCTGACTGGCTGTTCCATCACCACAGCCACCCTTCTGTTCAGTCCTGCCCTCTGCTAAGAAACACTTCCGACTGGTGAAGAATCTACAGCAAGACCGGGAGTCCAAACAGGATCTCCCCCTCTCATTTCTCCAGCATGGAAAAAAGGTTTAGGGCATTGAAACCATGACACATGTAAACATGAAGCATGCAACCCCCCTTAATGTTGTCATATACAAAATAACAAAATCTGTCCAAAAAAGGAGTAAAGCAATATGTCCCCTCACTTACACAGGTGTACATCTGCCAAGGTACGTGCTTTGTGCACCCAAAAAATAAAACTGAGAAAAGGAAACAGAGCCATTCAGGGATGTGTGTGGGGAAAAATGGCACCTGGGCCCTGCCCCCATGGGCCCCACCTCTTGCAAAGCCCCCCTACAGAGTCCTACCCCTCGCAGAGTCCCACCCCCGCCTACTTTATTTCAGCCAGCAGCCGGCTGACAAAACAGCCTGCTCTGGCTTCCGGGGCCTGGCTGGTGGGGCAGGGTGGGGTAAGAGGGGTGAGGGGTATGGGGGCACCTCCCCCACGAAGCTGCTCATGGAGCCCCACCCCACCCACTTACTTTATTTCAGCCAGCAGCTGGCTGACCAAACAGCCTGCTCCAGCTACCAGGACCTGGCTGGTAAGGTGGGGTGGGTGAGGGGGGATGGGTGAGGGGGATGGGGTGCCCCCCATGGAGCCCTACTCCCCACCCACTTTATTTCAGCTGGTTGCCAGCTGAAAAAACAGCCTGCTCCGGCCGCGGACCCTGGCTGGTGGGGTGGATGAGGTGGAGCAGGGCAGGGGGTGATTTCTGCCCCCTACCTGACCACAGTGGCATATGCCCAGGGCAAGCCCCCCACCCCGCCCCATTATCACTACACCACTGGAGTCATTACTTGCAATATGAATCCATCCCTGTACACATTTGGGTGAAATGGTGCTCACAGTCACTGCAGTGTGGGAAAAACATGCTTGGGGGACGTCTTGGAAATGGTGGGCTACCACTCCGGCCAGCAGATTAGCAGAAATGAAAGTGACCTGACATAAGGTGGGAGAACAGTGGGAGGGAAAAATAAAGTGGTTGGGTGCCTGCGCCATTTTGAAAAACCGAGGTTGTGGGAAATATAATGGGCCAATCCTGCTTTGGAGAAGGGACCCATGTGAAGAACTTCCACAAACTGGGATATTTCCCTTCATCAACCTGTTATATTTCTACCGTGCAGAATCCACCTAACTGAATGAGAAATTGCTTAAAACAACTTTAATATAAACAGCTCGACATCTTGTACAGCAGTCTTTAAGCCTTCTTCTAGAACTAATTATGTGGTCTTATGGAAATTTTACAAATTACCAGTTCCTTTATGCTGCAAAATGCAAGAACTATCTCTAAATTGTAAACTCCAGTGTTACAAAGACAGCAGTGGATCAGATAAATTCATGGTTAACTCTCCTTCCTGAGTACATCTGTATTACGTTCATGCTGAGACAACCCACATGTATATCCAATTTTTCTTACAAGAAATCTTTAAGGTGGGTCATTATTACAATAATCTCCCTATTAAGGACAGAGAGTCGAAGTTAAGAGGCCTAAGGCTATCTAGTTAGTACATGACTGAGTTCAAGTTTGAACAGCAGATGTCCCACTCTGAGCTCATGCTCTTAACCATTACAATACACCAGTATCAGTGCTTCTCTCACAGGCAACAGACCTGTCCCATTCCCCAGGGTGCGGGTTGCTGGGAAACCAGGGCATTTATGCTTGCAAGCCCTTTCTCAAGTTAACACCATAGCAACAGAAGCAGCGGGAGTGGTGGATAAAAATGGCTGGGTCTGGAAGAGCTGCTAAATCTTTTTTAAACGCACAATTTCTAAATCAGGTAGATGAGATTTGTAAAGCACGCTGGTTGAGAAGGTGTACTGATTCCTGGCTCATTTCTCGGTTCTGTTTAACCTTGCCTTTCTGTTTTCAGCAGCGCGGCAGGTATTAAATCAGACAAAAACCCCTTGAAAATCAATTAGCAGCAAAAGGCGACTATCAAAGAACAAATTAAAACCGAGTGGAGCTTAGTGCTCTGTCAATAAGCAATGCAAACAATATTTAATTATGGTAGAAAGATGGCAAACTCCCCTCTGCTGAAGCTGGGATGTGCACCTGCTCTTTCACATGCCACTTCTCCCTCCCTTCTCTACACAGGTTGCCACAGCACTGGCAGGCAGATCTAACCAAGGGCTCTTTTGTTCTTCACAAGGAGATTTACTCTGTGTGAGAGTAAGAAAAAATGTTTCCTTCTTGGAGCTACAGAACTGAGAAATCATTCTCTCCTCATGTTGGCAGAAACGCATGCTGCTGGGGAGAGCAGGATTCCTGCTTCTGGATCCAGTTTTCCCAGAACCATCCTTATATAAAACCTGCTGGAAAATAGCGGTAGCTGGCAGAGGAGAGCAAATAGAAAAGCTACCTCTTCCCTCTCCCTCCCCACCTCAGTTTTCTTTTCTCTGCTGAAAATGCCTTCACTTGAAGATAAGCAGCTGTTGGGATTTTTGTTACATGCTTGGTGCAACACATAATAATTTATACCTAGAGATGGCTTCCAAAAGAATTAGACAAATTTACAGAGGATAGGTTTATTAGCCATGATAGATAAATTTAATCTTCAAGTTCAAATGGCGCATACTTCTGAATGCAGATGCTGGGGACAGACACCGGGGGAGGGGGGGGAGGGGACTCCTTCATGTACTGCCAGTAAGCTCCCAAAGACATATCAGGAGCACACCTCTGTCTTATCGCCAGCAGGCTGGAAGTCTGAAATGGCTTAAAGGTGCTGAGAGGTCTTCCTGGTGGGAATGGCTCCTGCTGCATCAATGCCAGGCACCATTGCCACAGAAACAGAAATAATGTGTAAACTCTTGCAAAAGGTAGAGATCTGGCAGGGGATAGCAGTGACAGAACTCAAGAGGATCTTGCATTTACCAAAGGGAGGAGAGGAAGGAGGCTTGGTCTAAGGGGACTAGCCAGCTTATGGTAGTTTCCTCAAATCACCCAAAAGAAACCCATTTTACTCCCAAACATAAATGTGATGGCCAAAAGGGCCATAATAAGGTGATGTACCGGTTCTTAGAGTTCTTCTGGCCATCACTTTTGTACATCTGGCTTGATATGGCAGTGAGCCTCTGGCAGCCCCCACCCTATTGTTAGCCACGTTGCCATGTGAGAACATAATATAGGACTTTATCAGTACAATGCCCTGTTCTCAAGAGGTATGCGCTTCCAGCATGTATTAGTCCTCTTGAACTCTACCAGCCCATATCCTGAAATGACCCTCTTGAAAACATGTGGACCCTGAGTGTTGAGGGCACATGAAGTTCTTTGTATAAACCAGCCTCTCTTGAGAGATGTTTGTGGTTGAGTATACTATTCCAAGTACCTCTTACAAGGCAGTCAAGTCATACCATATTTAATACACTTTAAAATCTGTCTACAATTCTCAGTCTTGACAAATGCTTTCCATCGGATTTCAAATTCCAGTTTGAAGAAACCCTGCAAACTCCAGCTGTCTTTTCACCCTTTGAAGTGTTACACAGCCATTGCTCTTGAGGAATACTACACTTGGCAGAAGCCCACTGGGTACTTGCTCCCACAGGGTCCAGGACAGCCCCCAGGGAAATGTACAAGAAGTGACTGTTCATTTAGAGCATTCTGGTGGGAACCTGTCTGCAACAAGGCCAGGCTGTTCAGAAATGCATTACGACTAATGCACTAAAATTGCATTGAAGACAAAGTACTGATTTGAAAATCCTTTTCTCACACTCTGGCTGTGATGTGCTGAGGTTAAATAGGCCCTTGGTTTTCACAGTTATAAAGTGCACTGAAGAAGCACCTTGTATTTAACATGAAAACTAAGTGTAAACAATTTGAAAGCTTGAAAGGATCACAACTCCATTTTTTTCACTAATTCCCATGACCCTGCCTTCTAGGGACCTTTTCTGGCAGAGGGGCACTCCCCCCCCTCCCAGGAGGAAACCCCAGAATAAAGAAAACCAGTCCAGCTCCTCTTACAAAGGATCCTGTCATTTTTTTCATGATTGT